>NC_084743.1:12657094-12672094 GCF_033978785.1 Entelurus aequoreus
GGTTACATCATTAAAGCTGCCGCTGAAGGGAGGGGGGTAATCTCAGCAGCTCCGCTCCGGACAGGCTAACCTCCTCCGACCTCCGAGGACAAAACTACGGACTATGGGAGACCGGGCTTTCTGCTCCGCCGCTCCCAGTCTGTGGAATGCTCTCCCTGACCACCTGAGGGCACCACAGACTGTGGATGCTTTTAAAAAAGGCTTAAAAAACTTGTTTAGATATATGCATACTAGTTCTAGCTATTAGGCTGTTCTAGTTTTTATTTTTGTAATTTTTTTAATTTTTTATTTTTATTTTTTTCAATACACTGTAGCACTTTGAGGTTGTTTGCTCAATTTATTTTACAAATAAAATCTATTATTATTATTAGCTCCAGTTAGACACAATATACGACTCTTAATGAAATGCAAATGTGCTGACACTCGTGATATCGCCCCGTCTCTGCTTTGTCTGCGTCCCGGTACTCGATGTTCGGCCTTGGCAGTCGGCAGGCCGAGTGTGGACACAACACTGGTACGAGACGACTTGCTTTGCACAGATAGAAAAATACAATTTCAGCACGATTGATAATAACTATAGCAACGGCCCTTAAGCATGAGAGTCGTGTGATAATATATACATAATTATTCTAACGGGGATAAAAAGGAAAGGCAAAATTGTCAATAATTCTAGTGGAAGTAGTCTTCGTGGACATTGGAGGTTCAAAGATTGCATGAATTCTGTTTCATGAGATGCATTTTTTTTGTATTCCAAAATGTGTGTTGTGTTGTGTTGTGTTGTGTTGTGTTGTCCTTTGGCCTTCTGTCTTGCAGCTTTGCAGGCACAATCTGAGTGTGTTAGGTCAAAAGATGGATGCTGTGAAGTGGCTGCACAAACATGCTGGCGGGAGAGAGGAAGTCATTAAAACATTTGTTTACCTCTCTTCTTTTTATGAAGAAACTTTGTGCGCAGAGTTTTCACTTTCGTGTGTTTTTACTTCCGTTTAGACACCTTGGACAGGATTTATTCTCACACGATTAACTCCTTGGAGTTAGGCGAGTATTTGAATAGATTGTCACGGAGGAAAGCCATCGCTTAGTTCTTGCATGTGTGCTTGGACATTAACTGGCCATCTAGTGTGTGTGTGTGTGTGTGTGTGTGTGTGTGTGTGTGTGTGTGTGTGTGTGTGTGTGTGTGTGTGTGTGTGTGTGTGTGTGTGTGTGTGTGTGTGTGTGTGTGTGTGTGTGTGTGTGTGTGTGTGCGTGTGCAACAGATGGATGGCACACATAAGTCACACAAACACGCGGGCAGTAAATCCCGACAGACCAGGCAGTCTTGTTACCAGAAGGTTCCACAGTCAGCGTGTCCTTGAGTTTGACAATCATCCTCTGCCTGCTCACTCTTCAGCCACGGAACAACACTTTCTCAAATGGTATGTCTGATATTGGCCTGGCCATAATGTGAATATAAGACGAACATGGTCATAATGTGAATATAGGACTTACATGGTCATAATGTGAATATAGGACTTACATGGTCATAATGTGAATATAAGACTAACATGGTCATAATGTTAATATGAGACTTACATGGTCATAATGTTAATATGAGACTTACATGGTCATAATGTAAATATAAGACTAACATGGTCATAATGTAAATATAAGACTAACATTGTCATAATGTTAATATAAGACGAACATGGTCATAATGTAAATATAAGACGAACATGGTCATAGTGTAAATATAAGACTAACATGGTCATAATGTAAATATAAGACTAACATGGTCATAATGTAAATATAAGACTAACATGGTCATAATGTTAATATAAAACTAACATGGTCATAATGTTAATATAAGACTAACATGGTCATAATGTATGTATAAGACTAACATGGTCATAATGTTAATATAAAACTAACATGGTCATAATGTAAATATAAATATAAGACTAACATGGTCATCATTTTTATATAAGACTAATATGGTCATAATGTAAATATGAGACTAACATGGTCATAATGTAAATATAAATATAAGACTAACATGGTCATAATGTTAATTAAAGACTAACATAGTCATAATGTAAATATAAGACTAACATGGTCATAATGTATGTATAAGACTAACATGGTCATAATTTTAAAATAATACTAATATGGTCATAATGTAAATATAAGACTAACATGGTCATAATGTTAATATGAGACTAACATGGTCATAATGTAAATATAAATATAAGACTAACATGGTCATAATGTATGTATAAGACTAACATGGTCATAATTTTAAAATAATACTAATATGGTCATAATGTAAATATAAGACTAACATGGTCATAATTTTAAAATAATACTAATATGGTCATAATGTAAATATAAGACTAACATGGTCATAATGTTAATATAAGACTAACATGGTCATAATGTAAATATAAATATAAGACTAACATGGTCATAATGTTAATATAAGACTAACATGGTCATAATGTTAATATAAGACTAACATGGTCATAGTGTTAATATAAGACTAACATGGTCATAGTGTAAATATACGACTAACATGGTCATAATGTAAATATAAGACTAACATGGTCATAATGTTAATATAAGACTAACATGGTCATAATGTAAATATAAGACAAACATGGTCATAATGTAAATATAAGACTAACATGGTCATAATGTAAATATAAGACAAATATGGTCATAATGTAAATATAAGACTAACATGGTCATAATGTAAATATAAGACTAACATGGTCATAATGTGAATATAAGACAAATATGGTCATAATGTAAATAAAAGACAAACATGGTCATAATGTAAATATACGACTAACATGGTCATAATGTTAATATAAGACTAACATGGTCATAATGTAAATATAAGACAAATATGGTCATAATGTAAATTTAAGACTAACATGGTCATAGTGTTAATATAAGACTAACATGGTCATAATGTAAATATAAGACACATATGGTCATAATGTAAATATAAGACTAACATGGTCATAATGTTAATATAAGACTAACATGGTCATAATGTAAATATAAGACAAACATGGTCATAATGTTAATATAAGACTAACATGGTCATAATGTATGTATAAGACTAACATGGTCATAATGTAAATATAAGACTAACATGGTCATAATGTAAATATAAGACAAACATGGTCATAATGTAAATATAAGACTAACATGGTCATAATATTACTATAAGACTAACATGGTCATAATGTATGTATAAGACTAACATGGTCATAATGTAAATATAAGACTAACATGGTCATAATGTAAATATAAGACAAACATGGTCATAATGTAAATATAAGACTAACATGGTCATAATGTTAATATAAGACTAACATGGTCATAATGTAAATATAAGACTAACATGGTCATAATGTAAATATAAGACTAACATGGTCATAGTGTAAATATACGACTAACATGGTCATAATGTAAATATAAGACTAACATGGTCATAATGTTAATATAAGACTTACATGGTCATAATGTAAATATAAGACAAACATGGTCATAATGTAAATATAAGACAAACATGGTCATAATGTAAATATAAGACTAACATGGTCATAATGTTAATATAAGACTAACATGGTCATAATGTAAATATAAGACCAAAATGGTCATAATGTAAATATAAGACTAACATGGTCATAATGTTAATATAAGACTAACATGGTCATAATGTAAATATAAGACAAATATGGTCATAATGTTAATATAAGACTTACATGGTCATAATGTAAATATAAGACTAACATGGTCATAATGTAAATATGAGACTAACATGGTCATAATGTAAATATAAGACTAACATGGTCATAATGTTAATATAAGACTAACATGGTCATAATGTTAATATAAAACTAACATGGTCATAATGTAAATATAAATATAAGACTAACATGGTCATAATTTTTATATAAGACTAATATGGTCATAATGTAAATATGAGACTAACATGGTCATAATGTAAATATAAATATAAGACTAACATGGTCATAGTGTTAATATAAGACTAACATGGTCATAATGTAAATATAAATATAAGACTAACATGGTCATAATGTAAATATAAGACTAACATGGTCATAGTGTATGTATAAGACTAACATGGTCATAATTTTAATATAAGACTAATATGGTCATAATGTAAATATGAGACTAACATGGTCATAATGTAAATATAAATATAAGACTAACATGGTCATAATGTTAATTAAAGACTAACATAGTCATAATGTAAACATAAGACTAACATGGTCATAATGTATGTATAAGACTAACATGGTCATAATTTTAAATTAATACTAATATGGTCATAATGTAAATATAAGACTAACATGGTCATCATGTTAATATAAGACTAACATGGTCATAATGTAAATATAAATATAAGACTAACATGGTCATAATGTTAATATAAGACTAACATGGTCATAATGTTAATATAAGACTAACAAGGTCATAATGTAAATATAAGACAAACATGGTCATAATGTTAATATAAGACTAACATGGTCATAATGTGAATATAAGACTTACATGGTCATAATGTAAATATAAGACTAACATGGTCATAATGTAAATATAAGACTAACATGGTCATAATGTTAATATAAGACTAACATGGTCATAATGTAAATATGAGACTAACATGGTCATAATGTATGTATAAGACTAACATGGTCATAATGTAAATATAAGACTAACATGGTCATAATGTATGTATAAGACTAACATGGTCATAATGTAAATATAAGACTAACATGGTCATAATGTTAATATAAGACCAACATGGTCATAATGTAAATATACGACTAACATGGTCATAATGTTAATATAAGACTAACATGGTCATAATGTAAATATAAGACTAACATGGTCATAATGTAAATATAAGACTAACATGGTCATAATGTAAATATAAGACTAACATGGTCATAATGTTAATATAAGACTAACATGGTCATAATGTAAATATACGACTAACATGGTCATAATGTTAATATAAGACTAACATGGTCATAGTGTAAATATACGACTAACATGGTCATAATGTAAATATAAGACTAACATGGTCATAATGTTAATATAAGACTTACATGGTCATAATGTAAATATAAGACAAACATGGTCATAATGTAAATATAAGACAAACATGGTCATAATGTAAATATAAGACTAACATGGTCATAATGTTAATATAAGACTAACATGGTCATAATGTAAATATAAGACCAAAATG
Organism: Entelurus aequoreus; assembly: GCF_033978785.1. Classification (NCBI taxonomy): domain Eukaryota; kingdom Metazoa; phylum Chordata; class Actinopteri; order Syngnathiformes; family Syngnathidae; genus Entelurus; species Entelurus aequoreus. The sequence continues at coordinate 12,662,361 of NC_084743.1, forward strand.
GTCATAATGTAAATATAAGACTAACATGGTCATAATGTTAATATAAGACTAACATGGTCATAATGTAAATATAAGACAAATATGGTCATAATGTTAATATAAGACTAACATGGTCATAATGTAAATATAAGACTAACATGGTCATAGTGTAAATATACGACTAACATGGTCATAATGTAAATATAAGACTAACATGGTCATAATGTATGTATAAGACTAACATGGTCATAATGTTAATATAAGACCAACATGGTCACAATGTAAATACAAGACTAACATGGTCACAATGTAAATATAAGACCAACATGGTCATTATGTAAATATAGGACTAACATGGTCATAATGTTAATATAAGACTAACATGGTCATAATGTTAATATAAGACTAACATGGTCATAATGTAAATATAAGACTAACATGGTCATAATGTTAATATAAGACTAACATGGTCATAATGTAAATATAAGACAAACATGGTCATAATGTAAATATAAGACTAACATGGTCATAATGTTAATACAAGACCAAAATGGTCATAATGTAAATATAAGACTAACATGGTCATAATGTTAATATAAGACCAAAATGGTCATAATGTAAATATAAGACTAACATGGTCATAATGTAAATATAAGACTAACATGGTCATAATGTTAATATAAGACTAACATGGTCATAATGTAAATATAAGACAAACATGGTCATAATGTAAATATAAGACTAACATGGTCATAATGTTAATATAAGACCAAAATGGTCATAATGTAAATATAAGACTAACATGGTCATAATGTTAATATAAGACCAAAATGGTCATAATGTAAATATAAGACTAACATGGTCATAATGTTAATATAAGACCAAAATGGTCATAATGTAAATATAAGACTAACATGGTCATAATGTTAATATAAGGCTATTGATGAGAGGGGTGAGGTTGAGATACTGATGAGAGGGGTGAGGTATATATATATATATATATATACATATATATATATATATATATATATATATATATATATATATATATATATATATATATATATATATATATATATATATATATATATATATATATATGTGTGTGTGTGTGTGTGTATATCGTATGAATGATTGTATTTAGACTGCCAGATATTAAAAAGGTATTTGTCAAATGATACATTGAAAGACTAAAAAGAGATTTGAGTCCACTTCAGAAGAACAACACCCAAACTGTCTTAATGAAACGCATAAATTAATGATTCTATCCACAAGTCACTTTATTGGAGTTCTGGAGGGGAGGGGAGAGAAAGTCTGGAATAAAGTTAGGTTGAGCTTTGGAATCAGTGGTGTGGAACAGCGACTTGCCCACGTTGACAGGAAGTGAAAGGTGCATCCCCTTCCCCAAAGCTGCTTAACTGGCTGACCCCCAGGGGTGGGGGTGGGGGGTGTGGGGGGGGAATGTGTGTCTAAATCCGTGGAGGGGGCTGTCTGGTTTCTTGGACCACCCCTCCCCTCCAGGTGTGGGCCGAGGGCAGCAACGCTACGGGCCAGTTGTCCATCTGTATAACATGTTTGAAATCAACTTAAACCAGAACCATAACCAAATGGGAAAGTGATTGACGCCGAGGTGTCACTGATCACTCTGTGCACGCTGACAGTTGTGTGTGTGTGTGTGTGTGTGTTCTTGTATTCTACGCTTCTTGAGACATCAACAAGGAAAAGTACCTTCCATATGAGGAGGTGTGAGCAAGTTAGGACATAACACATGCTCCCAATAACTTTGCATCTAATAGAGAATGTCTCATTTGCACCCCCAGGTGGTGAAATCTATCAAAATTAGGGTGGTCCCAAAAAAAGGAGGGATTTTTCAAATTGACTGTGTGTCGGTATTAAAAGTGCTCCCCCTCTGGTCAACATATGAAATAACAAGTGTGTGTAAAAAAATTTGAAATGCTCCGCCTATGGCCAACATATAAAATAACAAGTGTGTGCGTAAGAAATTGAAATGCGCCCCCTTTGGCCGACATTAATACAAATTAAAAATTAAAATAAAAATGTATATAGAGACATGTTGTAATAACTTGAAGTAAATAATGAAGATTAAAAAACAATTACAGACAAAAAAAATTAAAAATAAAAATGTAAAAAAGCTTACCTTTTTTATACTTTGTATTGATTATTAATGTCGTAAATACAAATCTATACATATCTAGAAAGGGTGGTCCTAAAGAGGGAGGCATTTTTCGGAGGTCTCAATAAGGTAAGAAATACATTTGTGTGTGTGTGTGTGTGTGTGTGTGTGTGTGTGTGTGTGTGTGTGTGTGTGTGTGTGTGTGTGTGTGTGTGTGTGTGTGTGTGTGTGTGTGTGTGTGTGTGTGTGTGTGTGTGTGTGTGTGTGTGTGTGTGCTGAAGTGAATCCATGTATATTTAAGTGTAGAAAGTAAAAAAAATATGTATAATTTGACTTATTTTTAACTCTTTAATGACTGAGACCTTTTTGGGTCCCCGGGATCTTTAACGTTCGTCAAAAATGAAACCTGTTAAAATGATGTTGTAATCCTGTTAAAATGAAACCTGTTAAAATGGTGTTGTAATCCTGTTAAAATGAAACCTGTTAAAATGATGTTGTAATCCTGTTAAAATGAAACCTGTTAAAATGATGTTGTAATCCTGTTAAAATGAAACCTGTTAAAATGATGATGTAATCCTGTTAAAATGAAACCTGTTAAAATGATGTTGTAATCCTGTTAAAATGAAACCTGTTAAAATGATGTTGTAATCCTGTTAAAATGAAACCTGTTAAAATGATGTTGTAATCCTGTTCAAATGAAACCTGTTAAAATGATGTTGTAATCCTGTTAAAATGAAACCTGTTAAAATGATGTTGTAATCCTGTTAAAATGAAACCTGTTAAAATGATGTTGTAATCCTGTTCAAATGAAACCTGTTAAAATGATGTTGTAATCCTGTTAAAATGAAACCTGTTAAAATGATGTTGTAATCCTGTTAAAATGAAACCTGTTAAAATGATGTTGTAATCCTGTTCAAATGAAACCTGTTAAAATGATGTTGTAATCCTGTTAAAATGAAACCTGTTAAAATGGCCCCCTGCACACTTTGGTTTTTCCTTGTGTGGCCCTCAGTGCATAAAGTCCCGCCCCCAGACTCCAAAGTAAAATGTTGTAGCCTGCAATATTAGTTGGACTTCATCCAAACAGATGTGCAGTAAATCCTGGTCTGGAACTATAAAGGAACACATGGACAGTTGTGTTGTGTCCTTGAACAACTCAACAGATGTTGGACCAGCCAGGACACAGTCAGGAGGACCCTGATAGACCAGGAGGTGACACACAGTCAGGAGGACCCTGATAGACCAGGAGGTGACACACAGTCAGGAGGACCCTGATAGACCAGGAGGTGACACACAGTCAGGAGGACCCTGATAGACCAGGAGGTGACACACAGTCAGGAGGACCCTGATAGACCAGGAGGTGACACACAGTCAGGAGGACCCTGATAGACCAGGAGGTGACACACAGTCAGGAGGACTCTGATAGACCAGGAGGTGACACACAGTCAGTAGGACCCTGATAGACCAGGAGGTGACACACAGTCAGGAGGACCCTGATAGACCAGGAGGTGACACACAGTCAGGAGGACCCTGATAGACCAGGAGGTGACACACAGTCAGGAGGACCCTGATAGACCAGGAGGTGACACACAGTCAGGAGGACCCTGATAGACCAGGAGGTGACACACAGTCAGGAGGACCCTGATAGACCAGGAGGTGACACACAGTCAGGAGGACCCTGATAGACCAGGAGGTGACACACAGTCAGTAGGACCCTGATAGACCAGGAGGTGACACACAGTCAGGAGGACCCTGATAGACCAGGAGGTGACACACAGTCAGGAGGACCCTGATAGACCAGGAGGTGACACACAGTCAGGAGGACCCTGATAGACCAGGAGGTGACACACAGTCAGGAGGACCCTGATAGACCAGGAGGTGACACACAGTCAGGAGGACCCTGATAGACCAGGAGGTGACACACAGTCAGGAGGACCCTGATAGACCAGGAGGTGACACACAGTCAGGAGGACCCTGATAGACCAGGAGGTGACACACAGTCAGGAGGACCCTGATAGACCAGGAGGTGACACACAGTCAGGAGGACCCTGATAGACCAGGAGGTGACACACAGTCAGGAGGACCCTGATAGACCAGGAGGTGACACACAGTCAGGAGGACCCTGATAGACCAGGAGGTGACACACAGTCAGGAGGACCCTGATAGACCAGTAGGTGACACACAGTCAGGAGGACTCTGATAGACCAGGAGGTGACACACAGTCAGTAGGACCCTGATAGACCAGGAGGTGACACACAGTCAGGAGGACCCTGATAGACCAGGAGGTGACACACAGTCAGGAGGACCCTGATAGACCAGGAGGTGACACACAGTCAGGAGGACCCTGATAGACCAGGAGGTGACACACAGTCAGGAGGACCCTGATAGACCAGGAGGTGACACACAGTCAGGAGGACCCTGATAGACCAGGAGGTGACACACAGTCAGGAGGACCCTGATAGACCAGGAGGTGACACACAGTCAGTAGGACCCTGATAGACCAGGAGGTGACACACAGTCAGGAGGACCCTGATAGACCAGGAGGTGACACACAGTCAGGAGGACCCTGATAGACCAGGAGGTGACACACAGTCAGGAGGACCCTGATAGACCAGGAGGTGACACACAGTCAGGAGGACCCTGATAGACCAGGAGGTGACACACAGTCAGGAGGACCCTGATAGACCAGGAGGTGACACACAGTCAGGAGGACCCTGATAGACCAGGAGGTGACACACAGTCAGGAGGACCCTGATAGACCAGGAGGTGACACACAGTCAGGAGGACCCTGATAGACCAGGAGGTGACACACAGTCAGGAGGACTCTGATAGACCAGGAGGTGACACACAGTCAGTAGGACCCTGATAGACCAGGAGGTGACACACAGTCAGTAGGACCCTGATAGACCAGGAGGTGACACACAGTCAGGAGGACCCTGATAGACCAGGAGGTGACACACAGTCAGGAGGACCCTGATAGACCAGGAGGTGACACACAGTCAGGAGGACCCTGATAGACCAGGAGGTGACACACAGTCAGGAGGACCCTGATAGACCAGGAGGTGACACACAGTCAGGAGGACCCTGATAGACCAGGAGGTGACACACAGTCAGTAGGACCCTGATAGACCAGGAGGTGACACACAGTCAGGAGGACCCTGATAGACCAGGAGGTGACACACAGTCAGGAGGACCCTGATAGACCAGGAGGTGACACACAGTCAGGAGGACTCTGATAGACCAGGAGGTGACACACAGTCAGTAGGACCCTGATAGACCAGGAGGTGACACACAGTCAGGAGGACCCTGATAGACCAGGAGGTGACACACAGTCAGGAGGACCCTGATAGACCAGGAGGTGACACACAGTCAGGAGGACCCTGATAGACCAGGAGGTGACACACAGTCAGGAGGACCCTGATAGACCAGGAGGTGACACACAGTCAGGAGGACCCTGATAGACCAGGAGGTGACACACAGTCAGGAGGACCCTGATAGACCAGGAGGTGACACACAGTCAGGAGGACTCTGATAGACCAGGAGGTGACACACAGTCAGTAGGACCCTGATAGACCAGGAGGTGACACACAGTCAGGAGGACCCTGATAGACCAGGAGGTGACACACAGTCAGGAGGACCCTGATAGACCAGGAGGTGACACACAGTCAGGAGGACCCTGATAGACCAGGAGGTGACACACAGTCAGGAGGACCCTGATAGACCAGGAGGTGACACACAGTCAGGAGGACCCTGATAGACCAGGAGGTGACACACAGTCAGGAGGACCCTGATAGACCAGGAGGTGACACACAGTCAGTAGGACCCTGATAGACCAGGAGGTGACACACAGTCAGGAGGACCCTGATAGACCAGGAGGTGACACACAGTCAGGAGGACCCTGATAGACCAGGAGGTGACACACAGTCAGGAGGACCCTGATAGACCAGGAGGTGACACACAGTCAGGAGGACCCTGATAGACCAGGAGGTGACACACAGTCAGGAGGACCCTGATAGACCAGGAGGTGACACACAGTCGGAGGACCCTGATAGACCAGGAGGTGACACACAGTCAGGAGGACCCTGATAGACCAGGAGGTGACACACAGTCAGGAGGACCCTGATAGACCAGGAGGTGACACACAGTCAGGAGGACCCTGATAGACCAGGAGGTGACACACAGTCAGGAGGACCCTGATAGACCAGGAGGTGACACACAGTCAGGAGGACCCTGATAGACCAGGAGGTGACACACAGTCAGGAGGACCCTGATAGACCAGTAGGTGACACACAGTCAGGAGGACTCTGATAGACCAGGAGGTGACACACAGTCAGTAGGACCCTGATAGACCAGGAGGTGACACACAGTCAGGAGGACCCTGATAGACCAGGAGGTGACACACAGTCAGGAGGACCCTGATAGACCAGGAGGTGACACACAGTCAGGAGGACCCTGATAGACCAGGAGGTGACACACAGTCAGGAGGACCCTGATAGACCAGGAGGTGACACACAGTCAGGAGGACCCTGATAGACCAGGAGGTGACACACAGTCAGGAGGACCCTGATAGACCAGGAGGTGACACACAGTCAGTAGGACCCTGATAGACCAGGAGGTGACACACAGTCAGGAGGACCCTGATAGACCAGGAGGTGACACACAGTCAGGAGGACCCTGATAGACCAGGAGGTGACACACAGTCAGGAGGACCCTGATAGACCAGGAGGTGACACACAGTCAGGAGGACCCTGATAGACCAGGAGGTGACACACAGTCAGGAGGACCCTGATAGACCAGGAGGTGACACACAGTCAGGAGGACCCTGATAGACCAGGAGGTGACACACAGTCAGGAGGACCCTGATAGACCAGGAGGTGACACACAGTCAGGAGGACCCTGATAGACCAGGAGGTGACACACAGTCAGGAGGACTCTGATAGACCAGGAGGTGACACACAGTCAGTAGGACCCTGATAGACCAGGAGGTGACACACAGTCAGTAGGACCCTGATAGACCAGGAGGTGACACACAGTCAGGAGGACCCTGATAGACCAGGAGGTGACACACAGTCAGGAGGACCCTGATAGACCAGGAGGTGACACACAGTCAGGAGGACCCTGATAGACCAGGAGGTGACACACAGTCAGGAGGACCCTGATAGACCAGGAGGTGACACACAGTCAGGAGGACCCTGATAGACCAGGAGGTGACACACAGTCAGTAGGACCCTGATAGACCAGGAGGTGACACACAGTCAGGAGGACCCTGATAGACCAGGAGGTGACACACAGTCAGGAGGACCCTGATAGACCAGGAGGTGACACACAGTCAGGAGGACTCTGATAGACCAGGAGGTGACACACAGTCAGTAGGACCCTGATAGACCAGGAGGTGACACACAGTCAGGAGGACCCTGATAGACCAGGAGGTGACACACAGTCAGGAGGACCCTGATAGACCAGGAGGTGACACACAGTCAGGAGGACCCTGATAGACCAGGAGGTGACACACAGTCAGGAGGACCCTGATAGACCAGGAGGTGACACACAGTCAGGAGGACCCTGATAGACCAGGAGGTGACACACAGTCAGGAGGACCCTGATAGACCAGGAGGTGACACACAGTCAGGAGGACCCTGATAGACCAGGAGGTGACACACAGTCAGGAGGACCCTGATAGACCAGGAGGTGACACACAGTCAGGAGGACCCTGATAGACCAGGAGGTGACACACAGTCAGTAGGACTCTGATAGACCAGGAGGTGACACACAGTCAGTAGGACCCTGATAGACCAGGAGGTGACACACAGTCAGGAGGACCCTGATAGACCAGGAGGTGACACACAGTCAGGAGGACCCTGATAGACCAGGAGGTGACACACAGTCAGGAGGACCCTGATAGACCAGGAGGTGACACACAGTCAGTAGGACCCTGATAGACCAGGAGGTGACACACAGTCAGGAGGACCCTGATAGACCAGGAGGTGACACACAGTCAGGAGGACCCTGATAGACCAGGAGGTGACACACAGTCAGTAGGACCCTGATAGACCAGGAGGTGACACACAGTCAGGAGGACCCTGATAGACCAGGAGGTGACACACAGTCAGGAGGACCCTGATAGACCAGGAGGTGACACACAGTCAGGAGGACTCTGATAGACCAGGAGGTGACACACAGTCAGTAGGACCCTGATAGACCAGGAGGTGACACACAGTCAGGAGGACCCTGATAGACCAGGAGGTGACACACAGTCAGGAGGACCCTGATAGACCAGGAGGTGACACACAGTCAGGAGGACCCTGATAGACCAGGAGGTGACACACAGTCAGGAGGACCCTGATAGACCAGGAGGTGACACACAGTCAGGAGGACCCTGATAGACCAGGAGGTGACACACAGTCAGGAGGACCCTGATAGACCAGGAGGTGACACACAGTCAGGAGGACCCTGATAGACCAGGAGGTGACACACAGTCAGGAGGACCCTGATAGACCAGGAGGTGACACACAGTCAGGAGGACTCTGATAGACCAGGAGGTGACACACAGTCAGGAGGACCCTGATAGACCAGGAGGTGACACACAGTCAGGAGGACCCTGATAGACCAGGAGGTGACACACAGTCAGGAGGACCCTGATAGACCAGGAGGTGACACACCCAGACCCTCCTGCAGGATGCAGACATGAGGAGTGTAGAATGCAAGACAAAGCTATGGGTTAATAAAGTACACTATGGGTTAATAAAGTACATTATGGGTTAATAAAGTACATTATGGTTTAATAAAGTACACTATGGGTTAATAAAGTACACTATGGGTTAATAAAGTACATTATGGTTTAATAAAGTACACTATGGGTTAATAAATTACACTACGGGTTAATGAAGTACACTACGGGTTAATAATGTACACTATGGGTTAATAAATTACACTATGGGTTAATAAAGTACACTACAGGTTAATAAAGTACACTATGGGTTAATAAATTACACTATGGGTGAATGAAGTACATTATGGGTTAATAAAGTACATTATGGGTTAATAAAGTACACTATGGGTTAATAAAGTACATTATGGGTTAATAAAGTACACTACGGGTTAATAAATTACACTATGGGTTAATAAAGTACACTGTGGGTTAATAAATTACACTATAGGTTAATAAAGTACACTATGGGTTAATAAATTACACAATGGGTTAATAAAGTACACGATGGGTTAATAAAGTACATTATGGGTTAATCAAGTACTTTACGGGTTAATAAATTACACTGCAGGTTAATGAAGTACAGTTTGGTTTAATAAAGTACACTATGGGTTAATAAACTACACTATGGGTTAATAAAGTACACTATGGGTTAATAACGTACATTATGGGTTAATAAAGTACATTATGGGTTAATCAAGTACTTTACGGGTTAATAAATTACACTACAGGTTAATGAAGTACAGTATGGGTTAATAAATTACACTATGGGTTAATAAAGTACACTATGGGTTAATAAATTACACTATGGGTTAATAAAGTACATTATGGGTTAATAAATTACACTACAGGTTAATGAAGTACCTTATGGGTTAATAAAGTACACTATAGGTTAATAAATTACACTATGGGTTA
>NC_084743.1:12677094-12679594 GCF_033978785.1 Entelurus aequoreus
TCTCTTTTTTTTCCGTTATATTATGTTTATTATTTATTATGTTTTATATACATTTATTTTTTCAATTTATCTTCTTTTTTCGTTATATTATGTTTATTATTTATTATGTTTTATAATAATTTATTTTTGCAATTTCTCTTTTTTTCCCCTTATATTATGTTTATTATTTATTATGTTTTATATTCATTTATTTTTTGAATTCCTCTTCTTTTTTCGTTATATTATGTTTATTATTTATTATGTTTTATATTCATTTATTTTTTCAGTTTCTCTTCTTTTTTCGTTATATTATGTTTATTATTTTATATGTTTTATAATAATTTTTTTTTTCAATTTCTCTTTTTTTTGTTATATTATGTTTATTATTTATTATGTTTTATATTCATTTATTTTTTCAATTCCTCTTCTTTTTTCGTTATATTATGTTTATTATTTATTATGTTTTATATTCATTTATTTTTTCAATTCCTCTTCTTTTTTCGTTATATTATGTTTATTATTTATTATGTTTTATATTCATTTATTTTTTCAATTTCTCTTCTTTTTTCGTTATATTATGTTTATTATTTATTACGTTTTATATTCTTTTATTTTTTCAATTTCTCTTCTTTTTTCGTTATAATATGTTTATTATTTGTTATGTTTTATATTCTTTTATTTTTTCAATTTCTCTTCTTTTTTCGTTATATTATGTTTATTATTTATTATGTTTTATATTCATTTATTTTTTCAATTTCTCTTTTTTTTCGTTATATTATGTTTATTATTTATTATGTTTTATATTCATTTAGTTTTTCAATTCCCTGGCTGGCCTTGCTCTCCCGGCGCTGTCTTGAATAAATATCGTGCACGAGGAACAGACAACATGATGACATCATGCTATGCTAATGAGCTAATGACGTCATCTTCATGCATTCATGCAACTATGCTACGTTAGCAGGTGTTGCTAGTTGGCAGCTCCGTTTAGTTCTTGTCCCGCGAGGCCTCTTTTGACCCGGGACATCTGGTGCCCACTTCCTGCCCTTCTCACACACACACACACACACACACACACACACACACACACACACACACACACACACACACACACACACACACACACACACACACACACACACACACACACACACACACACACACACAGATTGTGTTGCATAGTAAAACAAGCACCAACAAGATAGCAGACAGCGTGGAGTGAAGGTAAGAGAAAAGAGTCCAGCTGGACAAGATCTTAAACGCTCTTTGAAGTCTGCAAATAAACACGTCGTCATGGCAACTATCACATTAGGCCAGCAAGGAACAAAGTAGAACTTTAGGAACAAATAGAAAAGTTTGTATAGAAACTGAAGGAAACATGAATAATTGTAATGGAATCTACCTGTCTGTGGTCTACCTGTCTGTGGTCTACCTGTCTGTGGTCTACCTGTCTGTAATCTACCTGTCTGTGGTCTACCTGTCTGTGGTCTACCTGTCTGTAATCTACCTGTCTGTGGTCTACCTGTCTGTGGTCTACCTGTCTGTAATCTACCTGTCTGTGGTCTACCTGTCTGTGGTCTACCTGTCTGTAATCTACCTGTCTGAGGTCTACCTGTCTGTGGTCTACCTGTCTGTAATCTACCTGTCTGTGGTCTACCTGTCAGTGGTCTACCTGTCTGTGCTCTACCTGTCTGTAATCTACCTATTTGTGGTCTACCTGTCTGTAATCTACCTATTTGTGGTCTACCTGTCTGTAATCTACCTGTCTGTGGTCTACCTGCCTGTAATCCACCTATTTGTGGTCTACATGTCTGTAATCTACCTGTCTGTGGTCTACCTGTCTGTAATCTACCTATTTGTGGTCTACCTGTCTGTAATCTACCTGTCAGTGGTCTACCTGTCTGTAATCTACCTGTCTGTGGTCTTCCTGTCTGTGGTCTACCTGTCAGCTGCCAAATACTTTGCTCCTTCTCATTAATTACCTTCGGAGAAAGCGAGGTGGAAGACAAACGAGTATTGATCTTGGCGAGTAGTTTTACTGGCGCCTCCCACGTGTCATTTCTTCTCCGTGCAGCCATTAAGGGGAAGAAGAGAGATCAGAGGCCCACTAGGACCACATTAAACATGCTGAAGACCGTGGAGTGTCTGGGCAACCACTCTGTGGGACTATACATGTTGTTCACCACATGTCCACTCTGTGGGACTATACATGTTGTTCACCACATGTCCACTCTGTGGGACTATACATGTTGTTCACCACATGTCCACTCTGTGGGACTATACATGTTGTTCACCACATGTCCACTCTGTGGGACTATACATGTTGTTCACCACATGTCCACTCTGTGGGACTATACATGTTGTTCACCACATGTCCACTCTGTGGGACTATACATGTTGTTCACCACATGTCCACTCTGTGGGACTATACATGTTGTTCACCACATGTCCACTCTGTGGGACTATACATGTTGTTCACCACATGTCCACTCTGTGGGACTATACATGTTGTTCACCACATGTC
>NC_084743.1:12687094-12779594 GCF_033978785.1 Entelurus aequoreus
AAAATCCGTTTTCTAGTCAACAAAATGAACGCCGCAGTGAATGACGGGTGAAACTCCCCTAAAAAGTGCAGTTTTCCTTGCAACTTTTTTGGCCGGCTGAAGCAAAGCATCAGAGACATCTCAGGGGCCGCAGACACGAGGAAAGAAAGACCCTTAGTTTGTCCCCCGATGACGTTTGAAAAGTGAAGTCTGCAACCACGTGGTCTCGCACCCAAACTTCTTCCTATCAACAGTGAGCGGGCGAGGTGTTCGGACATCATTTAAGCTCCCGCGCCGCATCGGTGGCCCCTCTATTGATTTTGTTTTTTTGAACAGTTAATGGAAGCCTTTAGGGCAGGAAAGCTAATTAAAATCATATGCAGGTCAAGCTCATTTAAAGACTCCCCATTAGTTGATGTTGAGCTTAAACACGCTTGACTGCAGAATCTATCCATTGGGCTTTGTAATTGACCGCACTTTCTAATGGCTTTCCAATGCTGCCGCCTCTCGCCGTGTCCTCTGGCAGCTTGCACAGCAGCTCTAATCATACGCCGTCATTGCAGGCAGCTGCCATGTGTCACACTGACGCTGTCTCATGTCGGCTTTTGGAAATAAACACTTAGTGTCATCTGCCATTGTCACACAGACTGTATTTATATTAATGCTGTATAATAAACTGTATTTATATTATTCACATGTGAATAATGCTGTATAATAGACTGCATTTCTATTATTTACATGTGAATAATGCTGTATAATAGACTGCATTTCTATTATTCACATGTGAATAATGCTGTATAATAGACTGTATTTATGTTATTCACATGTAAATAATGCTGTATAATAGACTGTATTTATGTTATTCACATGTGAATAATGCTGTATAATAGACTGTATTTATGTTATTTACATGTGAATAATGCTGTATAATAGACTGTATTTATATTATTCACATGTGAATAATGCTGTATAATAGACTGTATTTATATTATTCACATGTGAATAATGCTGTATAATAGACTGTATTTATATTATTCACATGTGAATAATGCTGTATAATAGACTGTATTTATATTATTCACATGTGAATAATGCTGTATAATAGACTGTATTTATATTATTCACATGTGAATAATGCTGTATAATAGACTGTATTTATATTATTCACATGTGAATAATGCTGTATAATAGACTGTATTTATATTATTCACATGTGAATAATGCTGTATAATAGACTGTATTTATCAATCAATCAATCAATGTTTATTTATATAGCCCTATATCACAAGTGTCTCAAAGGGCTGTACAAGCCACAACGACATCCTCGGTACAGAGCCCACATTATATTATTCACATGTGAATAATGCTGTATAATAGACTGTATTTATATTATTCACATGTGAATAATGCTGTATAATGGACTGTATTTATATTATTCACATGTGAATAATGCTGTATAATAGACTGTATTTATGTTATACACATGTAAATAATGCTGTATAATAGACTGTATTTATATTATTCACATGTGAATAATGCTGTATAATAGACTGTATTTATATTATTCACATGTGAATAATGCTGTATAATAGACTGTATTTATATTATTCACATGTGAATAATGCTGTATAATAGACTGTATTTATATTATTCACATGTGAATAATGCTGTATAATAGACTGTATTTATATTATTCACATGTGAATAATGCTGTATAATAGACTGTATTTATCAATCAATCAATCAATGTTTATTTATATAGCCCTAAATCACAAGTGTCTCAAAGGGCTGTACAAGCCACAACGACATCCTCGGTACAGAGCCCACATTATATTATTCACATGTGAATAATGCTGTATAATAGACTGTATTTATATTATTCACATGTGAATAATGCTGTATAATAGACTGTATTTATATTATTCACATGTGAATAATGCTGTATAATGGACTGTATTTATATTATTCACATGTGAATAATGCTGTATAATAGACTGTATTTATGTTATTCACATGTAAATAATGCTGTATAATAGACTGTATTTATATTATTCACATGTGAATAATGCTGTATAATAGACTGTATTTATATTATTCACATGTGAATAATGCTGTATAATAGACTGTATTTATATTATTCACATGTGAATAATGCTGTATAATAGACTGTATTTATATTATTCACATGTGAATAATGCTGTATAATAGACTGTATTTATCAATCAATCAATCAATGTTTATTTATATAGCCCTAAATCACAAGTGTCTCAAAGGGCTGTACAAGCCACAACGACATCCTCGGTACAGAGCCCACATTATATTATTCACATGTGAATAATGCTGTATAATAGACTGTATTTATATTATTCACATGTGAATAATGCTGTATAATAGACTGTATTTATATTATTCACATGTGAATAATGCTGTATAATAGACTGTATTTATATTATTCACATGTGAATAATGCTGTATAATAGACTGTATTTATATTATTCACATGTGAATAATGCTGTATAATAGACTGTATTTATATTATTCACATGTGAATAATGCTGTATAATAGACTGTATTTATCAATCAATCAATCAATGTTTATTTATATAGCCCTATATCACAAGTGTCTCAAAGGGCTGTACAAGCCACAACGACATCCTCGGTACAGAGCCCACATTATATTATTCACATGTGAATAATGCTGTATAATAGACTGTATTTATATTATTCACATGTGAATAATGCTGTATAATGGACTGTATTTATATTATTCACATGTGAATAATGCTGTATAATAGACTGTATTTATGTTATACACATGTAAATAATGCTGTATAATAGACTGTATTTATATTATTCACATGTGAATAATGCTGTATAATAGACTGTATTTATATTATTCACATGTGAATAATGCTGTATAATAGACTGTATTTATATTATTCACATGTGAATAATGCTGTATAATAGACTGTATTTATATTATTCACATGTGAATAATGCTGTATAATAGACTGTATTTATATTATTCACATGTGAATAATGCTGTATAATAGACTGTATTTATCAATAAATCAATCAATGTTTATTTATATAGCCCTAAATCACAAGTGTCTCAAAGGGCTGTACAAGCCACAACGACATCCTCGGTACAGAGCCCACATTATATTATTCACATGTGAATAATGCTGTATAATAGACTGTATTTATATTATTCACATGTGAATAATGCTGTATAATAGACTGTATTTATATTATTCACATGTGAATAATGCTGTATAATGGACTGTATTTATATTATTCACATGTGAATAATGCTGTATAATAGACTGTATTTATGTTATTCACATGTAAATAATGCTGTATAATAGACTGTATTTATATTATTCACATGTGAATAATGCTGTATAATAGACTGTATTTATATTATTCACATGTGAATAATGCTGTATAATAGACTGTATTTATATTATTCACATGTGAATAATGCTGTATAATAGACTGTATTTATATTATTCACATGTGAATAATGCTGTATAATAGACTGTATTTATCAATCAATCAATCAATGTTTATTTATATAGCCCTAAATCACAAGTGTCTCAAAGGGCTGTACAAGCCACAACGACATCCTCGGTACAGAGCCCACATTATATTATTCACATGTGAATAATGCTGTATAATAGACTGTATTTATATTATTCACATGTGAATAATGCTGTATAATAGACTGTATTTATATTATTCACATGTGAATAATGCTGTATAATAGACTGTATTTATATTATTCACATGTGAATAATGCTGTATAATAGACTGTATTTATATTATTCACATGTGAATAATGCTGTATAATAGACTGTATTTATATTATTCACATGTGAATAATGCTGTATAATAGACTGTATTTATATTATTCACATGTGAATAATGCTGTATAATAGACTGTATTTATATTATTCACATGTAAAAAAATACCTAAGTGTTTATTGTGAGTGAACTGTGGTGCTGAATTTCTCCCAGGGATCAATAAAGTACTGTCTATTTTATTCTATAAAGTATTTTCTACTTTCATAGTACACTAACTAAACCAAAGAATGAGACAATAGATACAGTCTATTCCAGATTATAAGACGCTACTTTTTTTCCCTACACTTTGAACCCTGCGGCCAATAAAACGGTGTGGCTTATGTATGGATTTTTCTTTTTTTTTGTCCTGTCCAGCTACTCATGCAAATCATATTGTTGATGTAGATGCCCATAGCTCTTGTTGCCTTACGTGTATTTGACTTTATTCAATGGATTTTTATTCATGTTTGGAGCAGGTGGAAATATGACTTACATGTTATATTTTATATTGCTACTATGGTACATGTTCAGTCTACTTCATACCTGCCTTATCCTTTCCATCCTTTGTAACTGAGCTACTGTGTGGCTTCAATTTCCCTTGTGGATCAATAAAGTTTGTCCAAGTCTAATAGAAAGAGGGGAAAAAAGGACGACAGAAGGGGAATTTGCGGGGATATAACAACAACAACAACAACAACAGAACATCAGCAAATAGGATATGTACAAATATGATAGTAAAAGTGATAGCAGAGAAGCTGTTTTTGAAATAAATATTAATAACACAGAAATGACAATGAGCATAATTACACTACAAATGGAGAAATACCAATAACAATAGAAATAGTACTATTGATAATGAATAATAATGATAATAATTACCTCTATTATCAACAATACAATAGTTTCAAATGCAACAATACATATATGTAAAGATAACTTGAAATACAAAAGAAAGCAGATAAATGGAAGGCAGGAAAGAGAAGCGAACTGTATTAACCTTGTAGATTGTTATAGTAACAATAGGTTAAGCTTTGGAAGTGTGCCATGTGTTACCCAGTTTCCCCTAGGGCAGGGGTCGGCAACCCAAAATGTTGAAAGAGCCATATTGGACCAAAAATACAAAAACAAATCTGTCTGGAGCCGCAAAAAATTAAAAGCCATATTACATACAGATAGTGTGTCATGAGATATAAATTGAATTAAGATGACTTAAAGGAAGCTAAATTACCTAAAATATAGCTACAAATAAGGCATAATGACGCAATATGTACAAATAGATAGCCTAAATAGCATGTTAGCATCGATTAGCTTGCAGTCATGCAGTGACCAAATATGTCTGATTAGCACTCCACACAAGTCAATAACATCAACAAAACTCACCTTTGTGCATTCACGCACAACGTTAAAAGTTTGGTGGACAAAATGAGACAGAAAAAGAAGTGGCATAAAACACGTCCTAGAAAGTCGGAGAAAGTTGTACATGTAAACAAACTAAGGTGAGTTCAAGGACCGCCAAAATTAGTAGGACAAAACGGCGCTCGCCAAATACTCGAATCAGTGAAGCATGTTTAATATAAACGGTGTGCTTTATAACAATTAAGCACAAAATATAAAAAAATAAATAAATTTTAAAAAAAAAATTAAAAAAATAAAAAATAAAATAAAATAAAAATAAATAAAAATAAAAAAACAATTAGGGAGGTTTGTGTCATGTTTGTCCTCCTGCTGTAACCATATTAAAACAAAAAATATATTTTTTTCCCCTCATCTTTTTCCATTTTTCATACATTTTTGAAAAAGCTCCAGAGAGCCACTAGGGCGGCGCTAAAGAGCCGCATGCCGCGGGTTGCCGACCCCTGCCCTAGGGCCTATGTGTCAGAGTCACTTGGCCCGCGAATGAATGACCTATGGTCCCCGGGATGGTATTAGATTAGTATTGGAACCGGCCCGCAGGCCACAGCCGCCTGCTGCTGTTTTGCATGCACCAATACTCCGTCAGCGTTGGCGCTAGGAATTTTTCAAAACGGGGTCCCAGGGACCCCATCAAGTCATAAAAATGGGGTCAAAGTCACTTGGCCGGCGAATGAATGACCTATGGTCCCCGGGATGGTATTAGATTAGTATTGGAACCGGCCCGCAGGCCACAGCCGCCTGCTGCTGTTTTGCACGCACCAATACCAATAGATTCCATGAAATGCTCAGTCATTCACAAACAAGGACGGGGCGAGGGTCACCACTTTGTCAACAAATGCGTGAGCAAATTGTTGAACAGTTTAAGAACAACATTTCTCAACCAGCTATTGCAAGGAATTTAGGGATTCCACCATCTACGCTCCGTAATATCATCAAAGGGTTCAGAGAATCTGGAGAAATCACTGCACGTAAGCAGCTAAGCCCGTGACCTTCCATCCCTCAGGCTGTACTGCATCAACAAGCCACATCGGTGTGTAAAGGATATCACCACATAGGCTCAGGAACACTTCAGAAACCCACTGTCAGTAACTACAGTCGGTCGCTACATCTGTAAGTGCAAGTTAAAACTCTCCTATGCAAGGCGAAAACCGTTTATCAACAACACCCAGAAAAGCCATCGGCTTCACTGGGCCCGAGCTCATCTAAGATGGACTGATACAAAGTGGAAAAGTGTTTTGTGGTCTGACGAGTCCACATTTCAAACTGTTTTTGGAAACTGTGGACGACTGTCGACCAAAGAGGAAAAGAACCATCCGGATTGTTCTAGGCGCAAAGTGTAAAAGCCAGCATGTGTGATGGTATGGGGGTGTATTAGTGCCCAAGACATGGGTAACTTATTTTTCAAAATGGGGTCCCAGGGACCCCATCAAGTCATAAAAATGGGGTCCCACAGTACATTTTTGGGGTGCCACTTTTTAGTAAGCATGTACGTATTATCCTGTTTTATCTCACATTCTAGTTTGTGTTTTGGAAAAAGGTTGTCATGAACGTTACTTAATTCATTAAAAAATTTAAAAAAATATAAAAACGTTTAATGCATATGTAAATGTATTCAGTTTGAGCGTTTACAAACGTTTGTAGTTTGGGCGCCCCATATGTGCTGGGAGTATTAAAGGCCTACTGAAATGAATTTGTTTTATTTAAACGGGGATAGCAGATCTATTCTATGTGTCATACTTGATCATTTCGCGATATTGCCATATTTTTGCTGAAAGGATTTAGTATAGAACAACGACGATAAAGATTGCAACTTTTGGTATCTGATAAAAAAAAGGCTTGCACCTACCGGAAGTAGCGTGATGTAGTCAGTTGAACATATACGCAAAGTTCCCTATTGTTTACAATGATGGCCGCATGAAGTGAGAGAGATTGGGACCGAGAAAGCGACAATTTCCCCATTAATTTGAGCGAGGATGAAAGATTTGTGGATGAGGAAAGTGCAAGTGAAGGACTAGTGGGGAGTTGAAGCTATTCAGATAGGGAAGATGCTGTGAGAGGCGGGGGTGACCTGATATTCAGCTGGGAATGACTACAACAGTAAATAAACACAAGACATATATATACTCTATTAGCCACAACACAACCAGGCTTATATTTAATATGCCACAAATTAATCCTGCATAAAAACACCTGCGTGTTTGTTATGCTAGCTCCTAGCTCCTCTGCTAGCTCCTAGCTCCATAGAACACGCCAATACAATTCAAACACCTGATCAACACACACAATCACTCAGCCCAAAAGACCGTTCACCTAACCCAAGGTTCATAAAGCTTATATATTTTAAAAAAGTTACGTACATACGCAAAAAAAAGCCAAAGCTGCATACTCACAGTAGCACGTCTGCGTCTTTGTCATCCAAATCAAAGTAATCCTGGTAAGAGTCTGTGTTGTCCCAGTTCTCTACAGGCGTCTGTGTATCCAAGTCAAAAGTCCTCCTGGTTAGAGTCTCTGTTATCCGAGTTCTTCCATCTTGACTGCATCTTCCGGGAATGTAAACAAAGAAGCGCCGGCTGTGTACTGTTGTTGCTGACTACGTTCGAAAAATACGTCCATTTCGCACCGACAACTTTCTTCTTTGCTTGCTCAGCTTCCTTCTCCATAATGCAATGAACATGATTGCAACAGATTCACGAACACAGATGTCCAGAATACTGTGGAATTATGAAATGAAAACAGAGCTTTTTCGTATTGGCTTCCATGTGGAAGGCATACCCGTGTTCGCCGGGCTACGTCACGCGCATACGTCATCCTCAGAGGCGTTTCCAACCGGAAGTTTAGCGGCAAATTTAAAATGTCACTTTATAAGTTAACCCGGCCGTATTGGCATGTGTTATAATGTTAAGATTTCATCATTGATATATAAACTATCAGACTGCGTGGTCGCTAGTAGTGGCTTTCAGTAGGCCTTTAAGCGCTGATCAGAGACGGGGACTATAAATACATGTTTTATTCCCAGCAACTTAATAGTTCCTAGCGTACAAGCGCAGCTGTGCAGATTTGATGTGCGTGACGACACTTGCTTATTTGAAGTGAACGTGACCAATAATTCAGCGGACCAACTATTGGCACCAATTAAGCGGTCTTAGTCTCAGACGGAGCGTTTAGTGGCATCTCAGCGATCAATGGGGCCTAAGTTAGTTCAGCAAGAGTCGATTTGGCGGAGAAGTTTGCCGGGCGGCGAGCGTGTGCCTCCGGCGCTCGCAGGCTCATTTGAATGTGGAGGAAAATGGAGTTTAGTTAGTGTTTATTGCTCTCTGTCAGAGGCGATAGTGCAGCATTGCTCTTATTGAGCAGACACGCTCACATCTCCCTTTGATGGATTCTTTCAGAATGCTCCGTGAGAGCTTCTAGGAAGAATGATATCATCCACTAGACCGAGTGTGTTGGGATGAAAGTCTTCTTTCAGTCTGAGCCTCGCTCTCAGTCCCCAGAAAACATTAGGATGAAGAAAATGAAATAAAAAATAAAAAAAATCTCTTTGTGTGTTTTTTTCCTGCTCTTTTTCTCCTCTGCTGGAGTTGTTTATGTGGGTTACTTCTCTCCGTGCAATTATCCACCCAGCACAGAGCGCTCTGAAGGCCGGACAAACAAACTCCAAACTCCCTCCAAATAAATAAATAAAAGGGAGAATTGTGTTATCCTTAGTGAGGCATGGAGTGTGTCGCACACAAACAACCCTGCAGCCCGCAGACATTGAAACAACGTTAGGAACGTGTGGAATTAGGACCTGACGTTGAAACAACAAGCTGTGTGTCTACCTTTATTCAATGTCAGGTCCTGACCTTGATTTGACCATTGAATTGTGCTCATTTCCCAACCAATATTCTACCACACAAACACAACATGCTTTTTCACAACGTTTAATCAATGTCAGGTTGATTGGACCATTGAATTTTGGTCATTTCCCAACCAATATTCTATGACACAAACCTAACATTACAACAACGTCATGCTTTTTGACAACGTTTATTCAATGTCAGGTTGTGACGTTGATTTGACTATTGAATTTTGGTCATTTCCCAACCATTATTCTACCACACAAATACAACATGCTTTTTCACAACGTTTAATCAATGTCAGGTTGTGACGTTGATTTGACTATTGAATTTTGGTCATTTTCCAACCATTATACTACCACACAAAGACAACATGCTTTTTCACAACGTTTAATCAATGTCAGGTTGATTGGACCATTGAATTTTGGTCATTTCCCAACCAATATTCCATGACACAAACCTAACATTACAACAATGTCATGCTTTTTGACGATGTTTAATCAATGTTGGGTTCTGACGTTGATTTGACTATTGAATTTTGGTCATTTTCCAACCATTATTCTATGACACAAACCTAACTTTACAACGTCATGCTTTTTGACGACGTTTAATCAATGTTGGGTTCTGACATTGATTTGACCATTGAATTTTGGTCATTTCCCAACCATTATTCCACCACACAAATACAACGTTGAAACAACATGCATTTTGTCTACCTTTATTCAATGTCAGGTTGTGACGTTGATTTGACCATTGCATTTTGGTCATTTCCCAACCATTATACTACCACACAAATACAACATACTTTTTCACAACGTTTAATCAATGTCAGGTTGATTGGACCATTGAATTTTGGTCATTTCCCAACCAATATTCTATGACACAAACCTAACTTTACAACAACGTCATGCTTTTTGACGACGTTTAATCAATGTTGGGTTCTGACGTTGATTTGACTATTGAATTTTGGTCATTTCCCAACCAATATTCTATGACACAAATACAACGTTGAAACAACATGTTTTTTGTCTACATTTAATCAATGTTGGGTTCTGACATTGTTTTAACCATTGAATTGTGGTCATTTTCCAACCAATATTCTACCACACAAATACAACATCGAAACAACATGCTTTTTGACAACTTTAAATCAATGTCAGGTTGTGACGTTGATTTGACCATTGAATTTTGGTCATTTTCCAACCATTATACTACCACACAAATACAACATGCTTTTTGTCTACATTTAATCAATGTCAGGTTGTGACATTGATTGGACCGTTGAATTTTGGTCCTTTCCCAAAAAATATTCTATGACACAAACCTAACATTACAACAACGTCATGCTTTTTGACGACGTTTAATCAATGTCAGGTTGTGACGTTGATTTGACCATTGAAATTTAGTCATTTCCCAACCATTATTCTACAACACAAATACAACATTGAAACAACATGCTTTTTGTCTACATTTAATTAGAGATGTCCGATAATATCGGTCTGCCGATATTATTGGCCGATGAATGCGTTACAATGTAATATCAGAAATTATCGGTATCGTTTTTTTTATTATCAGTATCGTTTTTTTTTTGTTTTTTTTTTATTAAATCCACATAAAAAACACAAGATACACTTACAATCAGTGCACCAACCCAAAAAACCTCCCTCCCCCATTTACACTCATTCACACAAAAGGGTTGTTTCTTTCTGTTATTAATATTCTGCTTCCTACATTATATATCAATATATATCAATACAGTCTGCAAGGGATACAGTCCGTAAGCACACATGATTGTGCGTGCTGCTGCTCCACTAATAGTACTAACCTTTAACAGTTAATTTTACAAATTTTCATTCATTACTAGTTTCTATGTAACTGTTTTTATATTGTTGTACTTTCTTTTTTATTCAAGAAAAGGTTTTTAATTTATTTATCTTATTTTATTTGATTCATTTTTTTAAAAAGTACCTTATCTTCACCATACCTGGTTGTCCAAATTAGGCATAATAATGTGTTAATTCCACGACTGTATATATCGGTTGATATCAGTATCGGTTGATATCGGTATCGGTTGATATCGGTATAAGTAATTAAAGAGTTGGACAATATCGGCATATCGGATATCGGCAAAAAGCCATTATCGGACATCCCTACATTTAATCAATGTCAGGTTGTGACGTTGATTGGACCATTGAATTTTGGTCATTTCCCAACCATTATTCTACCACACAAATACAACATGCTTTTTGTCTACCTTTAATCAATGTCAGGTTGATTTGACCATTGAATTTTGGTCATTTCCCAACCATTATTCCATGACACAAACCTAACATTACAACAACATCATGCTTTTTGACGACAATTAATCAATGTTGGGTTCTGACGTTGATTTGACCATTGAATTTTGGTCATTTCCCAACCAATATTCTATGACACAAACCTAACATTAAAACAACGTCATGCTTTTTGTCTACGTTTAATCAATGTCGGGTTCTCACGTTGATTTGACTATTGAAATTTGGTCATTTTCCAACCATTATTCCACCACACAAATACAACGTTGAAACAACATGCTTTTTGTCTACATTTAATCAATGTCAGGTTGTGACGTTGATTTGACCATTGAATTTTGGTCATTTTCCAACCATTATTCCACCATACAAATGTATACATGGTTTTTGTATACATCCATTCAATGTCAGGTTGTGACGTTGATTTGACCATTGAATTGTGGTCATTTCCCAACCATTATTCTACCACACAAATACAAAATAATGGAAAGTGTTAGGGTTAGGGTTAGGGTTAGGATTAGGGTTAGGGTTGGGATTAAACCCTCCATAGCAAGCGACGCTGTGGTCAAAGTTGGAATTGCCACAAAACACTCTACTGCCATCCGGCAGCTTAAGTGGACAGCGCACGCCCCAAATGTGTCACGTTTCATGTGTCAGGTAAACCTGTAATTCTGTAGTTCCTCCTCAGTGCGGTTGTCACGCTTACTGTTTTTAGCCTGAGAGAGCCCTGGAAGAAGATAACAAGTTCCACATTAGGAGATAAAGCCATCAGATGAGAGGGTGATGGATAGGGATGATGTTTTATAAGAAAATTATCGAGTTCGAGCCCATTATCGAATCCTCTTGTCGAACCGATTCCTTATCGATTCTCTTATCGATTCTCTTATCGATTCTCTTATCGAATCCAGATAGGTTGTTGTATATGGAAAAAAACACACAATATTTGGTTTAACAAAAGCTCACTTTTATTTTATAATAATAAATAATAAAATAAAATAAATAAATAAATATTGACTGTTGTTACCCCCCTAAAAAAATGTAATAAAATAAATAAATATTGACTGTTGTTACCCAAAGTATATTAAGTGTTTGTTTTTTTTAGAAAAACAAATATATTCAGTATCACAAAACCAACCTGTCTCTGTGATCACTATAGGTGTATAAATAATAATATAGTGTTAAATAAAATCAGTCCCTTGGGCACAAAAGTGAAAATAATACAGCTCTCCAAAAAGTGCACTTCTGCTGCTACTGGAACATCCTTCTGGGGTCCATCAGTGTGGCCTCCTCCAGGAATGACTCCACGACACCTTTCTCTAACCCTCAGGTCATGTACGGCCTGAACATGTTTCATCATGCTTGTTGTACTTCCCCCCTTACATGAGAGCGAAGCCTGGCAATAATTGCAGATAGCCGTTTCCTCGTCGTATTTTTTTGTAAAAAAAAACCTGGTCCATTGTTGTTGCTGCTTCTGTATCTGCCGCCTAATGACTTTCTTGGGACGTGCCACAGGGCATTTCCTGTGGGACGGGATTCGTTCCCAGGCATTCGAATAAAGAACCAACTCTTTTTCTTTACTATAGTGGCCTCGATAACGGGAACCGGTTCTCAAAAAGGGATTCGAGTCCATGGAATTGGTTATTTTCTTATCGAACGGTTCTTTTCTTATCGAACAACCGGGAGAACCGGTTTCGAACATCATCCCTAGTGATGGAGCAAAGGCTGGTGGATGAAAGGAACAAAAGGTGCTCAGATGGGCACCTGGCTAACAAGCTCAAGGCCTCTGCAGCTGGTCTTACCTGGTCCCAAAAGCCCGAGGTAAGTCCCATGGAAGCCTGCAAGGAACTGCAGCATCCGTCCAAAAAGAAAAGAACCTCGGCGTGTCCCACGTGGTCTTTCGCTCGGATTACCCTTGAGAGAAGGCGCCTTTTATAGCGTCTAACGAGTCAGCTCGCTAACATGACGGCGTAATGTAATAATAATCAATCTGAGGGCGGCTACATCTGCTGACCTCTCCGGGGAGCCCGGCACAATTATTTATCCGGCAAAAATTCATTGAGCACGGCAAATGCAATTGAGTGCAAGAAAAGAAGACGTAGCTGTGTGCAATTATAGCTAACGGGGATCCGAAGGCGTGCCTTGTTTTCCCACCAGACAGCAGCTTTAATGACGTGTCGCCTCCGAACCTGGTTCTGATTGCCGGCGGAGTGGACAGGTGCTAATCAGCCATTCACACGTCTCCTCGTCGGGTCGACAACTTTGGCTGAAACAGGAGGGTTACCTTCCGAGACCATCCTTGAAGTCACTCACACGCTAATAAATATTTCTATTTTTCAACACTTTTGTTGTTCAAAGTCGCAGATTTCAGCTAGAATGATGCACGAGGCAAACTAGAACCTGCGAGCCAAGAATGTGCAACCATTCTCCTCAACAAAAGAGGACAAATGTGACTTAAAACACGTGTATGCACGCACAGCACTTAAGACCTTTAGCATATCAGTGTGTGCAATTAAATTATGGAATGGATTACCGTATTTTTCGGACCATAATGTCATGGTTGGCGGAGGGAGTTGTGACGGCACAGAACCACAAGGGGGCAATTTTGCTCTATGTATTTTATATATATTATATATATATATATATATATATATATATATATATATATATATATATATATATATATATATATATATATATATATATATATATATATATATATATATATATATATATATATATATATATATATATATATATATATATATACACGCATCTCTTATGTGTGACTGCCATCATATTGCAGTCTACACGTATCTCTTATGTGTGACTGCCATCATATTGCAGTCTACACGTATCTCTTATGTGTGACTGCCATCATATTGCAGTCTACACGTATCTCTTATGTGTGACTGCCATCATATTGCAGTCTACGCGTATCTCTTATGTGTGACTGCCATCATATTGCAGTCTACGCGTATCTCTTATGTGTGACTGCCATCATATTGGAGTCTACGTGCATCTCTTATGTGTGACTGCCATCATATTGCAGTCTACACACATCTCTTATGCGTGACTGCCATCATTTTGCAGTCTACACGTATCTCTTATGTGTGACTGCCATCATATTGCAGTCTACACGTATCTCTTATGTGTGACTGCCATCATATTGCAGTCTACACTTATCTCTTTTGTGTGACTGCCATCATATTGCAGTCTACGCGCATCTCTTATGTGTAACTGCCATCATATTGCAGTCCACATGTATCTCTTATGTGTGACTGCCATCATATTGCAGTCTACACGTATCTCTTATGCGTGACTGCCATCATATTGCAGTCTACACGTATCTCTTATGTGTGACTGCCATCATATTGAAGTCTACACATATCTCTTATGTGTGACTGCCGTCATATTGCAGTCCACAAGTATCTCTTATGTGCGACTGCCATCATATTGCAGTCCACACGTATCTCTTATGTGCGACTGCCATCATATTGCAGTCTACACGTATCTCTTATGTGTGACTGCCATCATATTGCAGTCCACACGTATCTCTTATGTGCGATTGCCATCATATTGCAGTCCACACGTATCTCTTATGTGCGACTGCCATCATATTGCAGTCTACACGTATCTCTTATGTGTGACTGCCATCATATTGCAGTCTACACGTATCTCTTATGTGTGACTGCCATCATATTGCAGTCTACGCGTATCTCTTATGTGTGACTGCCATCATATTGCAGTCTACACGTATCTCTTATGCGTGACTGCCATCATATTGCAGTCTACGCGTATCTCTTATGTTCGACTGCCATCTACCGGTCACACGTATCTCTTATGTTTGACTGCCATCTACTGGTCACACGTATCATTACACCGTGTACCAAATAAAATAGCTCTGCTTCTTCCTACTCCTTTTCGGACATGTTGGATTGTGAAACTGTAAACATGTTGGAAAAATCACTATGTTGTTATTTCCTCTCTAAGCAACTTGAGGGTTCCAGGTTCGATTCCAGCTCCCGCCGTCCTAGTCGCTGCCATCGTGTCCTTGGGCAAGGCACACTGGTTTAAATGTAGCTTAAAATGTAGATAATGGTTTCACTTTGAGTCTCTAGAGAAATATAAATATATATAATAAATAATGTAACAACTAAGGTTGTATTTTCGCTTCATTCCTGTGAGAATCCTGCGTGTGACTGAAGCATTAAGGAGTGGCACGAGCAGGTAGCGTCTGTGAGCTCAGCTTTTTGTCTTCCGGACTTATCAGGTCTTACCAGGGTCGGTAGTGCCTTCCGAGGCGAGAACTAAAACCCAGACCCAAAGTCCGGTCTAATTACCGACAACAAAATCCAGTTTTTGCCTTCATGAGAGCTTTTTCTCCCAGCAGGTCCGTCCCTGGCAGGCCCTCTGAAGAAGGACTGGGCGTCTCCCACCAGCATCGCTCTCTCCTGGCAGCAGCCCACAGGAAGCCCGCTGCCCATCCTGGACTACGAGATCAAGTACTATGAGAAGGTACTGTGTTGGTCCAGGTCCAAGGAACACTAACACAATGCCAAGTTTTTTATATGAGATGATATTTGATCTGGATTGTGCCAGCTGGACAAAACTAATCATTGTTTTGTGTCTTTAGCATTGTTAGCATTCTAATATTAGCATGGTAGCTTTTTTGCTAATTTGTAGGCATACACCTCAGTCATATTCTGGTACTTGATACATGCTAACGTTAGCAGGCTGGCATTTTTAATGACTTGTTATTTTTAATCAATTTACACACCTGACATATGTTACAGTTAGCATTTAGCATGCTAGCTTTTTATAAGTTCATTTGTAGGTTCAAACCTCAGTCATATTCTGGTACTTGATACATGCTAACGTTAGCAGGCTGGCATTTTTAATGACTTTTTATTTTTAATGAATTTACACACCTGACATATGTTGCAGGTAGCATTTAGCATGCTAGCTTTTTTAAAAAGTAATTTGTAGGTCTACACCTTAGTCATATTGTGGTACTTGATGCATGCTAACGTTAGCAGGCTGGCATTTTTAATGAATTTACACACCTGACATATGTTACAGTTAGCATTTAGCATGCTAATGTTAGTATGCTCTGTTTTTTTATGCTAATTTATAGGTATACACCTCAGTCATATTCTGGTACGTGATGCACGCTAACGTTAGCAGGCTTGCATTTTTAATGAATTACTATTTTTAATTAACTCACACACCTGACATATTTTACAGTTAGCATTTAGCATGCTAATGTTAGTATGCTCGGGTTTTTTTTAACGCAAACTTATAGGCATACACCTCAGTCATATTCTGGTACTTGATACATGCTAACGTTAGCAGGCTGGCATTTTTAATGACTTTTTATTTTTAATGAATTTACACACCTGACATATGTTGCAGGTAGCATTTAGCATGCTAGCTTTTTTAAAAAGTAATTTGTAGGTCTACACCTTAGTCATATTGTGGTACTTGATGCATGCTAACGTTAGCAGGCTGGCATTTTTAATGAATTTACACACCTGACATATGTTACAGTTAGCATTTAGCATGCTAATGTTAGTATGCTCTGTTTTTTTATGCTAATTTAGAGGTATACACCTCAGTCATATTCTGGTACGTGATGCACGCTAACGTTAGCAGGCTTGCATTTTTAATGAATTACTATTTTTAATTAACTCACACACCTGACATATTTTACAGTTAGCATTTAGCATGCTAATGTTAGTATGCTCTGGGTTTTTTTAACGCAAACTTATAGGTATACACCTCAGTCATATTCTGGTATGTGATGCACGCTAACATTAGCAGGCTGGCATTTTTAATGAATTACTATTTTTAACGTATTTACACACCTGACATGTTACAGTTAGCATTTAGCATGCTAATGTTAGTATGCTCGGGGTTTTTTTAACGCAACCTTATAGGTATACACCTCAGTCATATTCTGGTACGTGATGCACGCTAACATTAGCAGGCTGGCATTTTTAATGAATTACTATTTTTACCGTATTTACACACCTGTCATGTTACAGTTAGCATTTAGCATGCTAATGTTAGTATGCTCTGTTTTTTTTATGCCAATTTATAGGTATACACCTCAGTCATATTCTGGTACGTGACGCACGCTTACATTAGCAGGCTTGCATTTTTAATGAATTACTATGTTTACCGTATTTACACACCTGTCATGTTACAGTTAGCATTTAGCATGCTAATGTTAGTATGCTGTTTTTTTTAACGCTAATTTATAGGTATACACCTCAGTCATATTCTGGTACTTGATGCACGCTAACGTTAGCAGGCTTGCATTTTTAATGAATTACTATTTTTAATTAACTCACACACCCGACATATTTTACAGTTAGCATTTAGCATGCTAAAATTAGCATGCTAGCTTTTTTTAAAGTTACTTGGTAGGTATACACCTCGGTCATATACTGGTACTTCATGCATGCTAACGTTAGCAGGCTGGCATTTTTAATGAATTATTTTAATGAATTTACAAACCTGACATATGTTACAGTTAGCATTTAGCATGCTAATGTTAGTATGCTCGTATTTTTTAAGCTAACTTATAGGTATACATCTCAGTCATATTCTGGTACGTGATGCATGCTAACGTTAGCAGGCTTGCATTTTTAATGAGTTACTATTTTTTACGTATTTACACACCTGACATGGTACAGTTAGCATTTAGCATGCTAAAATGAGCACGCTAGCTTTTTTTAAAAGTTAATTGGTAGGTATGCACCTCGGTCATATTCTGGTACTTCATGCATGCTAACGTTAGCAGGCTGGCATTTTTAACGAGTTACTATTTTTACCGTATTTACACACCTGTCATGTTACAGTTAGCATTTAGCATGCTAATGTTAGTATGCTGGTTTTTTAACGCTAATTTATAGGTATACACCTCAGTCATATTCTGGTACTTGATGCACGCTAACGTTAGCAGGCTTGCATTTTTAATGAATTACTATTTTTAATTAAATTACACACCTGACATATTTTACAGTTAGCATTTAGCATGCTAATGTTAGTATGCTCGGTTTTTTTTAACGCAAACTTATAGGTATACACCTCAGTCATATTCTGGTACGTGATGCACGCTAACATTAGCGGGCTTGCATTTTTAATGAATTACTATTTTTACCGTATTTACACACCTGTCATGTTACAGTTAGCATTTAGCATGCTAATGTTAGTATGCTCTGTTTTTTTATGCTAATTTATAGGTATACACCTCAGTCATATTCTGGTACGTGATGCACGCTAACATTAGCGGGCTTGCATTTTTAATGAATTACTATTTTTACCGTATTTACACACCTGTCATGTTACAGTTAGCATTTAGCATGCTAATGTTAGTATGCTGGTTTTTTAACGCTAATTTATAGGTATACACCTCAGTCATATTCTGGTACTTGATGCACGCTAACGTTAGCAGGCTTGCATTTTTAATGAATTACTATTTTTAATTAACTCACACACCTGACATATTTTACAGTTAGCATTTAGCATGCTAAAATTAGCATGCTAGCTTTTTTTAAAGTTAATTGGTAGGTATACACCTCGGTCATATACTGGTACTTCATTCATGCTAACGTTAGCAGGCTGGCATTTTTAATGAATTATTTTAATGAATTTACAAACCTGACATATGTTACAGTTAGCATTTAGCATGCTAATGTTAGTATGCTCGTATTTTTTAAGCTAACTTATAGGTATACATCTCAGTCATATTCTGGTACGTGATGCATGCTAACGTTAGCAGGCTTGCATTTTTAATGAGTTACTATTTTTTACGTATTTACACACCTGACATATGTTACAGTTAGCATTTAGCATGCTAAAATGAGCACGCTAGCTTTTTTTTAAAGTTAATTGGTAGGTATGCACCTCGGTCATATTCTGGTACTTCATGCATGCTAACGTTAGCAGGCTGGCATTTTTAACGAGTTACTATTTTTACCGTATTTACACACCTGTCATGTTACAGTTAGCATTTAGCATGCTAATGTTAGTATGCTGGTTTTTTAACGCTAATTTATAGGTATACACCTCAGTCATATTCTGGTACTTGATGCACGCTAACGTTAGCAGGCTTGCATTTTTAATGAATTACTATTTTTAATTAAATTACACACCTGACATATTTTACAGTTAGCATTTAGCATGCTAATGTTAGTATGCTCGGGGTTTTTTTAACGCAAACTTATAGGTATACACCTCAGTCATATTCTGGTACTTGATGCACGCTAACGTTAGCAGGCTTGCATTTTTAATGAGTTACTATTTTTTACATATTTATACACCTGACATATTTTACAGTTAGCATTTAGCATGCTAAAATTAGCATGCCAGCTTTTTTTAGAGTTAATTGGTAGTTATGCACCTTGGTCATATTCTGGTACTTCATGCATGCTAACGTTAGCAGGCTTGCATTTTTAATTAATTACTATTTTTACCGTATTTACACACCTGTCATGTTACATTTAGCATTTAGCATGCTAATGTTAGTATGCTGGTTTTTTAACGCTAATTTAGAGGTATACACCTCAGTCATATTCTGGTACTTGATGCACGCTAACGTTAGCAGGCTTGCATTTTTAATGAATTACTATTTTTAATTAACTCACACACCTGACATATTTTACAGTTAGCATTTAGCATGCTAAAATTAGCATGCTAGCTTTTTTTAAAGTTACTTGGTAGGTATACACCTCGGTCATATACTGGTACTTCATGCATGCTAACGTTAGCAGGCTTGCATTTTTAATGAGTTACTATTTTTACCGTATTTACACACCTGTCATGTTACAGTTAGCATTTAGCATGCTAATGTTAGTATGCTGGTTTTTTAACGCTAATTTATAGGTATACACCTCAGTCATATTCTGGTACTTGATGCACGCTAACGTTAGCAGGCTTGCATTTTTAATGAATTACTATTTTTAATTAACTCACACACCTGACATATTTTACAGTTAGCATCTGGCATGCTAAAATTAGCATGCTAGCTTTTTTTAAAGTTACTTGGTAGGTATACACCTCGGTCATATACTGGTACTTCATGCATGCTAACGTTAGCAGGCTGGCATTTTTAATGAATTATTTTAATGAATTTACAAACCTGACATATGTTACAGTTAGCATTTAGCATGCTAATGTTAGTACGCTCGGTTTTTTTTTAACGCAAACTTATAGGTATACACCTCAGTCATATTCTGGTACGTGACGCATGCTAACATTAGCAGGCTTGCATTTTTAATGAATTACTATTTTTACCGTATTTACACACCTGACATATTTTACAGTTAGCATTTAGCATGCTAAAATTAGCATGCTAGCTTTTTTTTAAAGTTACTTGGTAGGTATACACCTCGGTCATATACTGGTACTTCATGCATGCTAACGTTAGCAGGCTTGCATTTTTAATGAGTTACTATTTTTACCGTATTTACACACCTGTCATGTTACAGTTAGCATTTAGCATGCTAATGTTAGT
Organism: Entelurus aequoreus; assembly: GCF_033978785.1. Classification (NCBI taxonomy): domain Eukaryota; kingdom Metazoa; phylum Chordata; class Actinopteri; order Syngnathiformes; family Syngnathidae; genus Entelurus; species Entelurus aequoreus. Next base: position 12,707,980 of record NC_084743.1, read on the forward strand.
ATGCTGGTTTTTTAACGCTAATTTATAGGTATACACCTCAGTCATATTCTGGTACTTGATGCACGCTAACGTTAGCAGGCTTGCATTTTTAATGAATTACTATTTTTAATTAACTCACACACCTGACATATTTTACAGTTAGCATCTGGCATGCTAAAATTAGCATGCTAGCTTTTTTTAAAGTTACTTGGTAGGTATACACCTCGGTCATATACTGGTACTTCATGCATGCTAACGTTAGCAGGCTGGCATTTTTAATGAATTATTTTAATGAATTTACAAACCTGACATATGTTACAGTTAGCATTTAGCATGCTAATGTTAGTACGCTCGGTTTTTTTTTAACGCAAACTTATAGGTATACACCTCAGTCATATTCTGGTACGTGACGCATGCTAACATTAGCAGGCTTGCATTTTTAATGAATTACTATTTTTACCGTATTTACACACCTGACATATTTTACAGTTAGCATTTAGCATGCTAAAATTAGCATGCTAGCTTTTTTTTAAAGTTACTTGGTAGGTATACACCTCGGTCATATACTGGTACTTCATGCATGCTAACGTTAGCAGGCTTGCATTTTTAATGAGTTACTATTTTTACCGTATTTACACACCTGTCATGTTACAGTTAGCATTTAGCATGCTAATGTTAGTATGCTGGTTTTTTAACGCTAATTTATAGGTATACACCTCAGTCATATTCTGGTACTTGATGCACGCTAACGTTAGCAGGCTTGCATTTTTAATGAATTACTATTTTTAATTAACTCACACACCTGACATATTTTACAGTTAGCATCTGGCATGCTAAAATTAGCATGCTAGCTTTTTTTAAAGTTACTTGGTAGGTATACACCTCGGTCATATACTGGTACTTCATGCATGCTAACGTTAGCAGGCTGGCATTTTTAATGAATTATTTTAATGAATTTACAAACCTGACATATGTTACAGTTAGCATTTAGCATGCTAATGTTAGTACGCTCGTTTTTTTTTTAACGCAAACTTATAGGCATACACCTCAGTCATATTCTGGTACGTGACGCACGCTAACATTAGCGGGCTTGCATTTTTAATGAATTACTATTTTTAACGTATTTACACACCTGACATATTTTACAGTTAGCATTTAGCATGCTAAAATTAGCATGCTAGCTTTTTTTTTAAAGTTAATTGGTAGGTATGCACCTCGGTCATATTCTGGTACTTCATGCATGCTAACGTTAGCAGGCTTGCATTTTTAACGAGTTACTATTTTTAACGTATTTACACACCTGACATACGTCACAGTTAGCATTTAGCATGCCAACATTAGCTTTTTCAAGCTAATTTGTGAGGTGAATTACGTTTATATAGCGTTTTTTTTCTCTAGTGACTCAAAGCGCTTTACATTGTCTACATCTTTAAGCTACATTTACACCAGGTGGGTAAAATGTCTTGCCCAAGGACACGACGGCAGTGACTAGGATGGGGGGGAAGCGGATATCGAACCTGGAACCCTCAAGTTGCAACCCTCCCAAATATTGTGTGGTAAATGTTGGTAACTGTTAGCATGTCAGTTCAGCTTCTCCACACTAAATGTATGCCAACATTCCATTTGATGATGTAAATATTAAATATTATAGAGAATGTTTGGTGAAAAGTCTTGAATTTTCTCCCCCCACACAGGAACATGAGCAGCTGAGCTACTCCTCCACCAGCACCAAAGCCCCCAGTGTGATCATCACGGGTTTGAAACCGGCCACCTGGTACGTCTTCAGCGTGCGCACCCGCACGCCAGCTGGATTCAGCTCCTTTGCCGCCAGATACGAGTACCAGACCACGGGAGATTGTAAGTTCCAGTCCTTAACTTGCGTCTCGAGCCAGGTACCCAATTTGGTGTTTTTATATATACTACCGGGTGCCGATTCACGTAAAACCCGACGACGCCAAATTCCAATAATTTGTCTGGTTGCACTTGGCCGGGAAACGAGCGCTGAAAACTGACTCGGCTAGGCTACGTTTTCTCGTGCCAACAAAGCAAGGAGAAGGCGCTCAAAAGTACAGTCAAGATCCACTTTTCAAAAATATTTTAGCTCTTTTAATTCCAAAAAAATAAAGGTAAAGGAGCATGTACGACAGGGCCGGCCCGTGCCATAGGCCGTATAGGCGAATGCTAAGGGCGCCGTCCACCAGGGGGCGCCACGCCAGTGCCACAAATGTTGGAGAAAATAAATAAATAAATAAAAATAAGTAGGTACTATTATTTCTAAATACAAAAAAATAATCCCACGTTAATTAAAATGCAAAGTAAAGCCTATTTAATAGAAATATTATTTGTTACAACAGCACGGTGCGCCCCCTCCCTTCCCGTGTCGTGACTTTTTTTGGACGTCACCACGTCAAAAAATCAACACAAGATGTCAAAACGGCCAAAACTGTCAGGTGCCCAGGGAAGAGAAAAGAAGAGGAGAAACGAGAAAAAGACAGAGGTAGCAGGTAGGTAACGTTAGCCTACACGAAATTATTGGTCTGTTACAGAATGTGATAGTAACCTGGCTTTTTAGCATGAAGCTAATGTTACATGATTCGGCAATTGCTAATCAATAAGTAGCTAGTTCTGTTTTAACGTCGGGTTAATATTGTGGAGGGGGCTAAATTGTTATGGAAAATAATAATGTAACGTTAGGTAATTACAGTACTCCCACCTTACATTCCTCGGGGACATTTGTATTCGATCTTTTAAGCAGGTGTTTTTTGTTTACATTCTTATGTCAGTCTACCCCAGGGCAGCTGTGGCTATGAAAGTAGCTTACCACCACCAGGTGTGAATGAATGATGGGTTCTATATGTAAAGCGACTTTGGGCACTTAGAAAAGCGCTATATAAATCCCAGGTATTATTATTATTATTATTATTGCCTTCTGGTTAGCTAATGTTTGCCCTGCAGGTAATAGTCACTTTTCCACCCCTTTATATATTAGGTATAGTTGTTAAAGTGCACATCATTAATGTTAATTAAGCAATATCACATGAGAGGGAATGCTGTTTTTTAATTTGAGCACTGCTGTGATGCGGTTAAAGATCATAACATAACATTCTCATGTAATATGTTAATTTGCTTTCTTTAAGTTAAAAAAAAGGTCAAAGACAAAGCTATTTGGTTTCTTGTGAGTATATACACTTCACTGCCGATGTGGGGGGGCGCCACCTAAAATCTTGCCTAGGGCGCCATATTGGTTAGGGCCAGGCCTGATGTGCGATCAATTGTGCGATTAATCTGTGTGTATGCTAATTAATCACAAGAGTTAACTGACAGCTCTACCTTTCATGTCCTTGCTTTGTTGGCATGGCGACCAGAAGAGGCCGTAAATGTCACCGTATCCACCGCCAGATCGATCCACCAATTGAATAGCATCGGCAAATACGGTCCGGAGTATTTGAAATCAATATTTGAGAGTCTCCTCCTCGCAGCTTTATTGCCGTCCTAACCACCACAAAAGGTGCGGCCGCACTTTTATGCGGGGTCACCGCCGCTCGCTCCCCATCCAAAGCGGTGGGGCCGGGGTTTTTTTTTTGTTTTTTTATCTGCGGGATGGTACGACGCTTTGTAGTGTCTGGCCTTTTATCTGAGAGTGAAAGAGGATTGTGCCTCTGTCCCTCGCTCCGTTCTGTCAGTCTGTCACTCACTTTTGTTTTTCCATCAGTCACACTCACTTCTACCTCTCGCTTTGTCTTTATCCTCCTGTCATCCACACACACACACACACACACACAAACACACACACACACACACACACACACACGCACACACACACACACACACACAAACACACACACACGTTCATGTATTAGTTACCTTCTTGAGACGTCAGGAAAAAGCCTCCCTCTTTAGGACCAGCCTTTCTAGATATGTTTTAAGAAGTGTATTTACAACATTAATAATATATGCATAATATGTAAATATAACAAAGCTTGTTGTGAAAAATGAGTTGGAATTTCACAAGAAAGAGGTCACAATTTCGCGGGAAAAACTTACAATTGTGTCCGTATTGTAATAAAAGTCGTCATTTTACTCAACGGAAGTCGAAATTTCACAAGAAGAACTGAACATTTTTGCAACATTATGAAAAAATGTTGGAATTTTACTCAATAACAGTCGCAATTTTACAAGAAAAGCTTGACATTTTGGCAATTTTTTTGAAAAGAGTCGTAATTTTGCTCGACAAAAGTCACAATTTTATAAGAAAACTTTTCAATTTGGGCAATATTATAATAATAATCTGAATTTTACTTGGCAAAATTATGACAAAAGTCAAAATTTTACACAAAAAATTAGAGATGTCCGATAAATGCTTTAAAAATGTAATATCGGAAATTGTCGGTATCGTTTTTTTTATTATCAGTATCATTTTTTTAATTTTATTTTTTATTTTTTTATTAAATCAACATAAAAAACACAAGATACACTTACAATTAGTGCACCCACCCAAAAAACCTCCCTCCCCCCATTTCTTTCTGTTATTAATATCCTGGTTCCTACATTATATATCAATATATATCAATACAGTCTGCAAGGGATACAGTCCGTAAGCACACATGATTGTGCGTGCTGCTGGTCCACTAATAATACTAACCTTTAACAGTTAATTTTACAAATTTTCATTCATTACTAGTTTCTATGTAACTGTTTTTATATTGTTTTACTTACTTTTTTATTCAAGAAAATGTTTTTAATTTATTTATCTTATTTTATTTTATTAATTTTTTTAAAAAGTACCTTATCTTCACCATACCTGGTTGTCCAAATTAGGCATAATAATGTGTTAATTCCACCACTGTATATATCGGTTGATATCGGTATCGGTAATTAAAGAGTTGGACAATATCGGCATATCGGATATCGGCAAAAAGCCATTATCGGACATCCCTACATTTTGGCAATTTTTTGAAAAGAGTCGTAATTTTGCTCGACAAAAGTCACAATTTTATAAGAAAACTTTCAAATTTGGGCAATATTATAATAATAATCTGAATTTTACATGGCAAAATTATGACAAAAGTCAAAATTTTACACAAAAAATTAGAGATGTCCGATAAATGCTTTAAAAATGTAATATCGGAAATTGTCGGTATCGTTTTTTTTATTATCGGTATAATTTTTTTTATTTTATTTTTTATTTTTAATTAAATCCACATAAAAAACACAAGATACACTTACAATTAGTGCACCAACCCAAAAAACCTCCCTCCCCCATTTACACTCATTCACACAAAAGGGTTGTTTCTTTCTGTTATTAATATTCTGGTTCCTACATTATATATCAATATATATCAATACAGTCTGCAAGGAATACAGTCCGTAAGCACACATGATTGTGCGTGCTGCTGCTCCACTAATAGTACTAACCTTTAACAGTTAATTTTACTCATTTTCATTCATTACTAGTTTCTATGTAACTGTTTTTATATTGTTTTACTTTCTTTTTTATTCAAGAAAATGTTTTTAATTTATTTATCTTATTTTATAATTTTTTTTAAAAAGGACCTTATCTTCACCATACCTGGTTGTTCAAATTAGAAATAATAATGTGTTAATTCCACCACTGTATCTATCGGTATCGGTTGATATCGGTATCAGTTGATATCGATATCTGTAATTAAGAGTTGGACAATATCGGAATATCGGATATCGGCAAAACGCCATTATCGAACATCCCTACAAAAAATGTCACTGTTTTGCAAGAACAACCAAAAAATTGGCAATGTTGTGATAAAAGTCAGAATTTTATACGGCAAATGTCACCATTTTGCGTTAAAAAAGTAATAATTTCGCATAAAAAAGTAATAATTTTACAAGAAAATATTGGAATACTACAGAAACAGAAAGAATATGAGAAATTGTTCCCAATTTTATAAGAAAAAAGTTGACACATTGTGAGAAAAACACAAGCTTTTAGTTATTTAAATTGTTGTTTTTTTGTAATTGTTTTTTTAATCTTCATTATTTACTTTTTTTTGGTATTATTATTATTTTGGCCAAAGGGGGCGCATTTCAATTTCTTACGCACACTTGCTGGCCAGAGGGGGAGCACTTCAAATTTTTACACACACTTGTTATTTTATATGTTGACCAGAGGGGGAGCACGTCACAATTTTTACACACACTTGTTATTTTATATGTTGACCAGAGGGGGAGCACGTCACAATTTTTACACACACTTATTATTACATATGTTGGCCAGAGGGGGAGCACTTCAAATTTTTACACACACTTGTTATTTTATATGTTGACCAGAGGGGGAGCACTTCACAATTTTTACACACACTTGTTATTTTATATGTTGACCAGAGGGGGAGCACGTCACAATTTTTACACACACGTATTATTACATATGTTGGCCAGAGGGGGAGCACTTCAAATTTTTACATACACTTGTTATTTTATATGTTGACCAGAGGGGGAGCACTTCACAATTTTTACACACACTTGTTATTTTATATGTTGACCAGAGGGGGAGCACTTCACAATTTTTACACACACTTGTTATTTTATATGTTGACCAGAGGGGGAGCACCTCACAATTTTTACACACACTTATTATTACATATGTTGGCCAGAGGGGGAGCACTTCAATTTTTTACACACACTTGTTATTACATATGTTGGCCAGAGGGGAGCACTTCAAATTTTTACACACACTTATTATTACATATGTTGGCCAGAGGGGGAGCACTTCAAATTTTTACACACACTTATTATTACATATGTTGGCCAGAGGGGGAGCACTTCAAATTTTTACACACACTTGTTATTACATATGTTGGTCCTCCCTTGCACCTGCATGACCTCAGAAAAGGTGTAGAGTATAAAAAAAAGATATTTACCATATTTTCCGGACTATAAGGCGCACTTAAAATCATTTTTTTCCCCCCTCAAAACTCGACAGTGCGCCTTATAACCCGGTGCGCCGAATGTACGGAATGATTCTGGTTGTGCTTGCTGACCTCGACGCTATTTTATTTGGTACGTGGTATAGTGATAAGTGTGACCAGTAGATGGCAGTCACACACAAGCTACGAACAATGAGAGACTCCCAGTCTGTGGAACGCTTCTCCCTGACCACCTGAGGGCACCACAGACTGTGGATGCTTTTTAAAAAAAAGGCTTAAAAACCCTTCTTTTTTAAAAAAAAAAAAAAGCCTTGTTTTAGATACATGCATACTAGTTCTAGCTATTAGGCTGCTCTAGTTTTTATTTTTATTATCTTTTTATTTATTAATTTTCTTAATACACTGTACTCAATGTGAAGTGCTTTTTACAAATAAAATCTATTATTATTGTCATTATTAAGAGATACGTGTGGACTGCAATACGATGGCAGTCAAACATAAGAGATACGTGTAGACTGCAATATGATGGCAGTCACACACAAGAGATATGTGTAGACTGCAATATGATGGCAGTCACACACAAGAGATATGTGTAGACTGCAATATGATGGCAGTCACACACAAGAGATATGTGTAGACTGCAATATGATGGCAGTCACACACAAGAGATATGTGTAGACTGCAATATGATGGCAGTCACACACAAGAGATATGTGTAGACTGCAATATGATGGCAGTCACACATAAGAGATATGTGTAGACTGCAATATGATGGCAGTCACACATAAGAGATATGTGTAGGTTAGTGTGTACTGGTATGGAGAGAATACTGCATCCTCTCACGGAGGATGGTGCATTCTTCACTCCCACTTTGAGGCACAAAGTCATGCAGATCTACTGTACCAGAACTTTCCATGCGGTTCTGACCCTGACCTGCAATTCATATTCATTAAGCATGAAACACCCTGGAAATAAGTCGGGCGATACCAATCATCTTTTAATGATACCAGGCTATGTTAGTCACGTGACAAGGCAGGCTGTGTTAGTCACATGACAAGGCAGGCTGTGTTAGTCACATGACAAGGCAGGCTATGTTAGTCACATGACAAGGCAGGCTATGTTAGTCACATGACAAGGCAGGCTATGTTAGTCACATGACAAGGCAGGCTATGTTAGTCACATGACAAGGCAGGCTATGTTAGTCACATGACAAGGCAGGCTATGTTAGTCACATGACAAGGCAGGCTATGTTAGTCACATGACAAGGCAGGCTATGTTAGTCACGTGACAAGGCAGGCTATGTTAGTCACATGACAAGGCAGGCTATGTTAGTCACATGACAAGGCAGGCTATGTTAGTCACATGACAAGGCGGGCTATGTTAGTCACATGACAAGGCAGGCTATGTTAGTCACATGACAAGGCAGGCTATGTTAGTCACGTGACAAGGCAGGCTATGTTAGTCACATGACAAGGCAGGCTATGTTAGTCACATGACAAGGCAGGCTATGTTAGTCACATGACAAGGCAGGCTATGTTAGTCACATGACAAGGCAGGCTATGTTAGTCACATGACAAGGCAGGCTATGTTAGTCACATGACAAGGCAGGCTATGTTAGTCACATGACAAGGCAGGCTATGTTAGTCACATGACAAGGCAGGCTATGTTAGTCACGTGACAAGGCAGGCTATGTTAGTCACATGACAAGGCAGGCTATGTTAGTCACATGACAAGGCAGGCTATGTTAGTCACATGACAAGGCAGGCTATGTTAGTCACGTGACAAGGCAGGCTATGTTAGTCACATGACAAGGCAGGCTATGTTAGTCACATGACAAGGCGGGCTATGTTAGTCACATGACAAGGCAGGCTATGTTAGTCACGTGACAAGGCAGGCTATGTTAGTCACATGACAAGGCAGGCTATGTTAGTCACATGACAAGGCAGGCTATGTTAGTCACATGACAAGGCGGGCTATGTTAGTCACGTGACAAGGCAGGCTATGTTAGTCACGTGACAAGGCAGGCTATGTTAGTCACATGACAAGGCAGGCTATGTTAGTCACATGACAAGGCAGGCTATGTTAGTCACATGACAAGGCAGGCTATGTTAGTCACATGACAAGGCAGGCTATGTTAGTCACATGACAAGGCAGGCTATGTTAGTCACATGACAAGGCAGGCTATGTTAGTCACATGACAAGGCAGGCTATGTTAGTCACATGACAAGGCGGGCTATGTTAGTCACGTGACAAGGCAGGCTATGTTAGTCACGTGACAAGGCAGGCTATGTTAGTCACATGACAAGGCAGGCTATGTTAGTCACGTGACAAGGCAGGCTATGTTAGTCACATGACAAGGCAGGCTATGTTAGTCACATGACAAGGCGGGCTATGTTAGTCACGTGACAAGGCAGGCTATGTTAGTCACGTGACAAGGCAGGCTATGTTAGTCACATGACAAGGCAGGCTATGTTAGTCACATGACAAGGCAGGCTATGTTAGTCACATGACAAGGCAGGCTATGTTAGTCACATGACAAGGCGGGCTATGTTAGTCACATGACAAGGCAGGGACAATCATGAATATCAAATGGGAGCCACTTGAGCAAATGAGGTAAATCTCAATGAATCATCAGAATTACACCAGCAGGACTGTGAATATGTCCACTGTGGAGGACCTTTGCACCACTAAGCACTGATCAGACATCTCTACGTGGTCTATTTATGGTGCACTGGTGGAGAAGACCCAGGAACTATTTTTCACTGACACTTTCCTCGTCTCTTCTCCTGTCATCCTTTTGTCTCTATTCACCTGTATCATTATTTCCACACCTCATTCATCCTGCTTACCTTCTCTACGTCTTCCTGGGCCCTCCATCCTCGTTCTGACCTGGAATGGATCGCCTCCAGCGTCGGACCTGGCCTCCGACCAAGGTCAGGTTTTGGTCATCGTCACGGCAGCCGTGGGCGGTTTCACCCTCCTGGTCATCCTCACCCTGTTCCTCCTCATTACTGGAAGGTAAGACCACTTCGCTGCACCTGATCTCAATTTGTGTACAGTGTTTGTCTGCAACACTGTTAATAAATATATATATACATATATATATATATATATATATATATATATATATATATATATATATATATATATACACACACACAGGAGCAAGTTCCACGTCTCCACATTTATGTGGGCATTTTCTGATTCCATAGCTGCAGCTGTTTCTAAGGGGAGGTGGGTCATAAACAGCTGCTGCGCTGGGTCATAAATCAATCAATCAATCAATGTTTATTTATATAGCCCTAAATCACAAGTGTCTCAAAGGGCTGTACAAGCCACAACGACATCCTCGGTACAGAGCCCACTAAACAGTTCAAAGAAAAAAAGGTGCTTGGAGCGGTGTCAGGTTTGCCACCTCTCTGCTTTGTAGATTTCGGGTCATGATAAGGTCTTCCTGTGGCTGTCCAATAGATCAAAGAAACCGACACCTCCACGTGTATATATATATATATATATATATATATATATATATATATATATATATATATATATATATATATATGTATATATAATTTTTATTTATTTATTTATTTATTTTTTGGGGGCCATTCTATCGAATTAGTTCAAAGTGAGGTTGGAAATATTTTTACATTTTGTACGTTGTATTCTCAAAACTTTGTCCCTATATATATTTACAATATCTGAAGTACAGATTTCTGTAAAAGGAAGTCAACTTGTATTTTGTATTTTCAGATTTTTGATGTTTGTACTGTCGTAGTACAGTGTTTGTACTGCGTAGTACAGTATGAACACTTTGTAGGGCGCAACATAACACATTTTGCTTCCTGGAAAAAACGCTACCTCCTGGTTAGACAACATACCATGTATAGCGTTGCAAATGAGACTCAAATGGTGAAAACACTCAAACGTACAGTAAGGTTCCAATCTTCCAAAATGCGCTAGCTCGTTGCTAATTTGTATTACATTTGCCATAGACAGGCTACGATTAGCGATTTCAAACGATAAGTTGAACTAAACCGAATGTTACATGCAGACATCCGGTGCGTAGTACAGTACGAACACTTTGTAGGGCGCAACATAACACATTTCGCTACCTCCCAGTTAGACAACATAGCATATATATTCTGTTCAGTACTGCCATCTAATGTCTTGGGAGTGCAACTGAGACTCAAATGGTGAAAACACTCAAACGTACAGTAATGCTCTGCTCTTACAAAATGTGCTAGCTCGATGCTAATTTCTATTAGATTTGCCATAGACAGGCTACTACAGTGTTACGATTTTACGTGGCGATTTCAAACGATAACTTGAACTAAACCGAATGTTACAATTAGAGATGTCCGATAATGGCTTTTTTGCCGATATCCGATATTGCCGATATTGTCCAACGCTTAATTACAGATTCCGATATCAACCGATATCGATATATTGTCATGATCTGTGGTCTGGATCATGTTTTTTGTTATTTTCTGTTTGTTTAAGACTCCATAGTTCCTGTTTTTGCGCTCCCTTGTTTGGTCACCATGGCGACTCGTTGGTTACGACAGGCTTAAATAGTCTCTTTGATTAGAGCCAGGTGCGTGTGTCACATGAGGCAGGTGAAACCAGTGAGTCGCCATGGTGACCAAACAAGGGAGCGCAAAAACAGGAACTAAGCAAACAGGAAATAACAAAAAAACATGATCCAGACCACAGATCATGACAGAAAAACATGATCCAGACCACAGATCATGACAGAAACCAATGAGTCGCCATGGTGACCAAACAAGGGAGCGCAAAAACAGGAACTAAGCAAACAGGAAATAACAAAAAAACATGATCCAGACCACAGATCATGACAGAAAAACATGATCCAGACCACAGATCATGACAGAAACCAATGAGTCGCCATGGTGACCAAACAAGGGAGCGCAAAAACAGGAACTAAGCAAACAGAAAATAACAAAAAAACATGATCCAGACCACAGATCATGACAGAAAAACATGATCCAGACCACAGATCATGACAGAAACCAATGAGTCGCCATGGTGACCAAACAAGGGAGCGCAAAAACAGGAACTAAGCAAACAGAAAATAACAAAAAACATGATCCAGACCACAAATCATGACAGAAAAACATGATCCAGACCACAGATCATGACAAAAACCAATGAGTCGCCATGGTGACCAAACAAGGGAGCGCAAAAACAGGAATTAAGCAAACAGAAAATAACAAAAAACATGATCCAGACCACAGATCATGACAGAAAAACATGATCCAGACCACAGATCATGACAGAAACCAATGAGTCGCCATGGTGACCAAACAAGGGAGCGCAAAACCAGGAACTACGGAGTCTTAAACAAACAGAAAATAACAAAAAACATGATCCAGACCACAGATCATGACAGAAAAACATGATCCAGACCACAGATCATGACAGAAACCAATGAGTCGCCATGGTGACCAAACAAGGGAGCGCAAAAACAGGAACTAAGCAAACAGAAAATAACAAAAAACATGATCCAGACCACAGATCATGACAGAAAAACATGATCCAGACCACAGATCATGACAGAAACCAATGAGTCGCCATGGTGACCAAACAAGGGAGCACAAAAACAGTAACTAAGTAAACAGAAAATAACAAAAAACATGATCCAGACCACAGATCATGACAGAAAAACATGATCCAGACCACAGATCATGACAGAAACCAATGAGTCGCCATGGTGACCAAACAAGGGAGCGCAAAAACAGGAACTAAGCAAACAGTAAATAACAAAAAACATGATCCAGACCACAGATCATGACAGAAAAACATGATCCAGACCACAGATCATGACAGAAACCAATGAGTCGCCATGGTGACCAAACAAGGGAGTGCAAAAACAGGAACTAAGCAAACAGAAAATAACAATCTTATCTTATCAGCCAGAAAATAAGCAAATATCACCCTTATTTGAGATATTTAATCTTACTTAGATTGCAGTTTTTGCAGTGTTTATACGGCCACCCTCAGTGTGACCTGTATGGCTGTTGACCAAATATGCCTTGCATTCACTTGTGTGTGTGAAAAGCCGTAGATATTATGTGATTGGGCCGGCACGCAAAGGCAGTGCCTTTAAGGTTTATTGGCGCTCTGTACTTCTCCCTACGTCCGTGTACACAGCAGCGTTTTAAAAAGTCATAAATTGCACTTTTTGAAACCGATACCGATAATTTCCGATATTACATTTTAAAGCATTTATCGGCCGATAACAACGGCGGTCTGATATAATCGGACATCTCTAGTTACAATCAAACATCCGGCGCGTACTACAAACACTTTGTAGGGCGCAACATAACACATTTAGCTTGCTGCTAAGACACCATACCATAGACGGCATGCACAGTGCTGCCATCTAACGTCCTGGGAGTGCAACTGCATGGCAAATGAGACTCAAATGGTATCAAAAAAACAAGACAGCGTACTTATTTTTTCAAATGTGACATTAAAAATACAATTTAATTACCAAAAGCACGATTGGAACGTGATCGGTGGGCGTCCTTAGTCACCAGCTCGTAAAATAAAAGCTAAGAATCCTGGTCCGTGTTTGCTGACGGTCACAGATCATTTTATTGCAGCGTCTCGCTTTTGACCCCACTCATATTTTACTGCTATAAAAAGACGTCATCTGATGAATCAGGCTTTTTTTTTTTACATAACCTTCACTTCCAGGGTAATTACACACCTGCGAGCTCTCTCTGGTTTTTCAGACATTTTAATAAAACGATGACACACTTGCGATATTGTAAAAAAAAAAAAAAAAAAAAAAATAGCTGTTAACTCTACATCCATGCACACTGACTCACAAAGTTCTTACAAAAACCTTTTGGAGCTTCTCTTCAAAGCCGGAATGTTCTATCTGTTGTAAGTCTGGGCTTCTGTCGTCGATGGAAAAAGAGCTCCCCGAGTACTCACAATAAAAACTCACGTGGATGCCATGAAAAACAGAGTTTCAGTAAAAGGACACAAACGCTGGCCTTTGATGGCAAAGCACGTCCTACCTGGACCGAGTCAGCCCTTCACGGTCTGAGTGTTTCTAAAAGTAGTGGAGTACTTGCTCGCCATCTAGAACTGCTTGACGTAATGTAGCCGTCCTAAAATAAACCCCGTCATATCTTATTTGTTGTCATCTCTCTGAGTGAGAAACATTTACCTTTGAACCCCGACTCTAAAGTTAGCACATCTAAGTAAATGTTTCATACGAGCACCTTCCTGTTCTGTCACTGAAAATAATATGATGACAAAGATGTCCTCATTTAAAAAACTGCCTTTTTTCCCCAAATGTCTGTCATTCACAATCCTTATGGACTCTCACTATTATGTTGGATCCACTATGGACTGGACTCTCACTATTATGTTAGATCCACTATGGACTGGACTCTCACTATTATGTTAGATCCAAAATGGACTGGACTCTCACTATTATGTTAGATCCACTATGGACTGGACTCTCACACTATTATGTTAGATCCACTATGGACTGGACTCTCACTATTATGTTAGATCTACTAAGGACTGGACTCTCACTATTATGTTAGATCCACTATGGACTGGACTCTTACTATTATGTTAGATCCACTATGGACTGGACTCTCACACTATTATGTTAGATCCACTATGGACTGGACTCTCACACTATTATGTTGGATCCACTATGGACTGGACTCTCACTATTATGTTAGATCCACTATGGACTGGACTCTTACTATTATGTTAGATCTACTAAGGACTGGACTCTCACACTATTATGTTAGATCTACTAAGGACTGGACTCTCACGATTATGTTAGATCCACTATGGACTGGACTCTTACTATTATGTTAGATCCACTATGGACTGGACTCTCACTATTATGTTAGATCTACTAAGGACTGGACTCTCACTATTATGTTAGATCCACTATGGACTGGACTCTTCCTATTATGTTAGATCCACTATGGACTGGACTCTCACACTATTATGTTAGATCCACTATGGACTGGACTCTTACTATTATGTTAGATCCACTATGGACTGGACTCTCACACTATTATGTTAGATCCACTCTGGACTGGACTCTCACTATTATGTTAGATCCACTATGGACTGGACTCTCACTATTATGTTAGATCCACTGTGGACTGGACTCACACTATTATGTTAGATCCACTATGGACTGGACTCTCACACTATTATGTTAGATCCACTATGGACTGGACTCTCACACTATTATGTTAGATCCACTATGGACTGGACTCTCACACTATTATGTTAGATCCACTATGGACTGGACTCTCACACTATTATGTTAGATCCACTATGGACTGGACTCTCACACTATTATGTTAGATCCACTATGGACTGGACTCTCACTATTATGTTAGATCCACTGTGGACTGGACTCACACTATTATGTTAGATCCACTATGGACTGGACTCTCACACTATTATGTTAGATCCACTATGGACTGGACTCTCACACTATTATGTTAGATACAGATGTAGCGACCAACTGTTGTTACTGACAGTGGTTTTCTGAAGTGTTCCTGAGCTCATGTGGTGATATCCTTTACACACTGATCTCGCTTTTTGATGCGGTACCGCCTGAAGGATCGAAAGTCCGTATTATCATGGCTTACGTGGAGTGATTTCTCCAGATTCTCTGAACCTTTTGATGATATTACGGAGCGTAGATGGTGAAATCTCTAAATTCCTTGCAATAGCTGGTTGAGAAATGTTGTTTTTGTTAGAATAATTGTGTCTAAGTTATCACAAAAACTTTGTGTTACATTGAGTTCCCGGCAAGAAGACAAAAACATGAACCTACCAAGAAGAAGGCTTGTAAGACTCCACTCTGTAGGGGGGGAAGCAACATGAAGGTGTTCTGTTTCTCTCATGTATTGTAATCAACAGAAATATACTGTCTGACCCAAGAACTACAAAGCGGAGAGGAAGCAGGGCCTGACTCCCCTCCGGGCACCGCTTGTTTGAACAGTTTTTACGACCTTTTCTGTGAACTGTTTACGACCTTTTCTTTTGAACTGTTCTGTAATCAAAGGCAACGCTGTTTATGACCCACGTCCCTTAGAAACAGCTGTTGCCATGTAATTAAGGAAAAGTCCAAATAAAAAGAGGTGGCGTACAATCTTTCACCAAAGCGTGCTGAGACACTGTGCAAGGGTGCAAGGGTGCAAGGGTACAGTGTCCAGGCATCTCTTCTCAAATTGAGCCAAATTGAATTATGTCTCTGTTTAATTCCTTGCTTCTTGTCTCGTTTAATAAATGGCATCAGTGTTTTGAACCTGACAGTTTTTAAACTGTTGGACAATTTGCTCAGGCATTTGTTGACAAAGTGGTGACCCTCTCCCCGTCCCTGTTTGTGAATGACTGAGCATTTCATGGAAGCTGCTTTTATACCCAATCATGGCACCCACCTGTTCCCAATTAGCCTGTTCACCTGTGGGATGTTCCAAATAAGTCTTTGAAGAGCATTCCTCAACTTTATCAGTCTTTTTTGCCACTTTTTTGAAACATGTTGCAGGCATCAAATTCCAAATGAGCTAATATTTGCAAAAAATAACAAAGTTTAACAGTTTGAACATTAAATATCTTGTCTTTGCAGTCTATTCAATTGAATATAAGTTGAAAAGGATTTGCAAATCATTGTATTCTCTTTTTATTTACCATTTACACAACGTGACAACTTTGTTGCCTATTGTGGTTCTCAAAATGTAGATGTGGCCACCTGCTTTACAAAACAGATCTTTACATTTAGTTAGTATTTGTTATCTCTGTCCCGCGTTCAACACACCAACTGTGCGGTGAAGAAGCACTCCATGGCAATATGTCGCCCTCCTGCCCTGAGTAGGAGGGACTCGGAGTCTGTTTTTAATGCACTTGAGCAGCCTGAGAAGGACGAGAGCGTCCGTAGGGCTCTTGTGAATGTGAGTCCCCAGCATGTAGGATGCAAGAGGAGCGTGTGTTATGTTCCACATCCCTAAAAGCTTCCTAAAATGGGAAGTTGCTTCTTTTAAAAAGTGCCCTGCACGTTTACCTATCATTCACAATCCTTATGTAAGACAAGAACACGTGTGCTTTTCGTCTGTTATATGCATTCTAAGTCGTAACATATGGCAATCACGAGGTGGCTAACAATGCAGCCAATAAAGCCCTTTTAAAAAAAATACCTGTGTATTAACCAAGTGTGGAGGGGGGCGTGGCCTGCCGCGGAACGGGGTGTGCCAGGACCGGCCTCGAAGACAGCGACAGGTGAATAGATGGCCCAGGTGGGCCTAGTTATCTAATCACTTGTCGCCTTTCTGAGATGGGTAGGTTGTGAGTTCAAACCCCGGCCGAGTCATACCAAAGACTATAAAAATGGGAGCCATTACCTCCCTGCTTGGCACTCAGCATCAAGGGTTGGAATTGGGGGTTAAATCACCAAAAAAGATTCCCGGGCGCGGCCACCGCTGCTGCTCACTGCTCCCCTCACCTCCCAGGGAGTGATCAAGGGTGATGGGTCAAATGCAGTGAATAATTTCGCCACACCTAGTGTGTGTGTGTGACAATCATTGGCACTTTAACTTTAATTAGCAGCAGCCGGGATGAGACACGTTGTTGGGAGTTGGAGGTGCTGATTAGCGGACAGACGCAAGGGAAAAGACATTTTGCTGGAAAGCAGAAGCCTGTCAAGACTGATGAAAATAAAACAGTGGTATACCCTGAATTCCGGGCTCTACTGGCAGTGTGCGGTGGTCCGAAGAACCCACTAGAGGGCAACCTCTACACCAAGTATTAGCCGTATTGTTATTATCAGCGCTGACGCAGACAAACTATTTTTAGTGATCACAGAGAGTTAAACTAATTCTAGATTATAAATCATGCCTCTCACTTGGATAGTAGAAAGTTGTGGACATAAACCCACTAGTTGGTCAACTTTGACATCCAACTTTTTAAACCACTTTTGATTAGGATGATTTCTTCATTTCAACGGGAAGATATAAACATCCCATCAGTCTTTACCCCAGTGAGAGCAGATATTGTACAGTAAGTGATTGTTTTATGGACTGGACTCACACTATTATGTTAGATCCACTATGGACTGGACTCTCACACTATTATGTTAGATCCACTATGGACTGGACTCTAACTATTATGTTAGATCCACTATGGACTGGACTCTCACTATTATGTTAGATCCACTATGGACTGGACTCTCACTATTATGTTAGATCCACTATGGACTGGACTCTCACTATTATGTTAGATCCACTATGGACTGGACTCTCACACTATTATGTTAGATCCACTATGGACTGGACTCTCTCACTATTATGTTAGATCCACTATGGACTGGACTCTCACACTATTATGTTAGATCCACTATGGACTGGACTCTCTCACTATTATGTTAGATCCACTATGGACTGGACTCTCACTATTATGTTAGATCCACTATGGACTGGACTCTCACTATTATGTTAGATCCACTATGGACTGGACTCACACTATTATGTTAGATCCACTATGGACTGGACTCTCACTATTATGTTAGATCCACTATGGACTGGACTCTCACTATTATGTTAGATCTACTATGGACTGGACTCTCACTCTATTATGTTAGATCCACTATGGACTGGACTCTCACTATTATGTTAGATCCACTATGGACTGGACTCTCACTATTATGTTAGATCTACTATGGACTGGACTCTCACACTATTATGTTAGATCCACTATGGACTGGACTCTCACTATTATGTTAGATCCACTATGGACTGGACTCTCACACTATTATGTTAGATCCACTATGGACTGGACTCTCACTATTATGTTAGATCCACTATGGACTGGACTCTCACTATTATGTTAGATCTACTATGGACTGGACTCTCACTCTATTATGTTAGATCCACTATGGACTGGACTCTCACTATTATGTTAGATCCACTATGGACTGGACTCTCACTATTATGTTAGATCTACTATGGACTGGACTCTCACACTATTATGTTAGATCCACTATGGACTGGACTCTCACTATTATGTTAGATCCACTATGGACTGGACTCTCACTATTATGTTAGATCCACTATGGACTGGACTCTCACACTATTCTGTTAGATCCACTATGGACTGGACTCTCACACTATTATGTTAGATCCACTATGGACTGGACTCTCACACTATTATGTTAGATCCACTATGGACTGGACACTCACTATTATGTTAGATCCACTATGGACTGGACTCTCTCACTATTATGTTAGATCCACTATGGACTGGACTCTCACTATTATGTTAGATCCACTATGGACTGGACTCTCACTATTATGTTAGATCCACTATGGACTGGACTCTCACACTGCTCACTGCTCCCCTCACCTCCCAGGGGGTGATCAAGGGTGATGGGTAAAATGCAGAGAATAATTTCGCCACACCTAGTGTGTGTGTGTCAATCATCGGTACTTGAACTTAAATAGTCATGAAAATAAAGAAAATGCATTGAAAATGAGAAGATGTGTCCAAACTTGTACTGTATGTGTTCTTGTCTCGCATAAGGATGGTGAATGACTCCCTTGAAAGATGCACCTTGGTTTGAGTACACTTCTTTTCTTCTCCTCCTTCATGCTTCCATTCTGCCACAACAACAAAAAAAGAGGAGTGGTCTGACTTCTCCCTGATTAGCGCTCCGGGCTAAAGTGCTTTAATTGAACTTCTTGTTTTTGAGTCCGGCGCTTGTGCTTATGCAAATTATGAGTGGCACAAAAGATGCCGTCAGGACGGGTGCTGGTGTCCGTCCTCCACATGAGAGCCGGAGAAGGGGAGTGAGGAGGGGGGATGAAGGGGATCAGAGGATAGGACTGCAAAGGACTGATAACGCCGTTTCTTTAATGAACAGCTTGACCCCATCAACAGAGGTCAACGGTGGATTTCCAAATCCCCTTCTTCCACTTCCTGTCTGTGTCACCTGCCATGTTATCGGCGCTGTCCATCAGTGTCCGGGACCCCACAGACTTCACGCCGTCAAAGCCCAGACTGGCAACCTGTGGCTGCCAGCACCTCTCATCTGGCCACCCCCTTATGTTAAACCTCCACAGAGTGCCATGACACTTTGTCCTTTGCACCTCACACTGCTTTAAAGGGAACTACACTACAATCATTAGGAGAGACGAGGGTTGTACGGTATACCAATATTAGTATAGTACCACCATACAATGTGTCCGTCACATCCTCATGTGTCATGTCTTTTTATTTTTTCGGACTATAATGTGCAATAATGTTATATGTGTATATCAGACCTGGGCATTCTGCGGCCCGCGGGCCACATCCGGCCCTTTGTGCGTCCCTGTCCGGCCCGCGTGAGGCCAATTATAAATTACAAAATAAATTTTAAAAAGTATCTATATCGAGTGTGCAATACAACGGTGCTGCTTTTGTTTTGAAAATCGTTATTTGTATTACTTCCGTGTGGACGTGTGCGTGATTGTGAGCGAATGTGAACAGCTGCAATCGCAAATTACAAAATAAAGTTCAAAAAACATCTATGTCGTGCGCGCAATACAACTGTGCTGCTTTTATTTTGAAAAGTATTATTTATGGGCGTGTGTCCGCGTGTAACCTGCGAGTGAAGGTGCACATGCAGCGACAAGTGATGCACGCTTTACACCCGAGACGCTAAAAAGAGAAAAGTTGATGAGGAATGGCGTGTTTCCAACAAGACATGGACTGCCAAGCAACGTTCCCTCTAAGGTGCGCGCCTGCGCAATTGCGCACTGCTCAAGCGTCCGCTGCGCGCAGCAAATATATGCCGCGCACCAAATCAAATCCCATCTGAATTCTAAACAAAATAAATATATTTATTCTATGTAATTTTGCAATGCAACTTTGAGTGACAGTGACAACAAGCGGCCCTAACGGTGTTCGTCAACACCGTTCAATTGAACACCGTTCAATTATTGTAACGTCTATCGAGATGCTTCGAGGACAGGAATTATATCAATCACTTTATTGAGCAAAACTGTTTATATTCGGACATAACCACACCAAAAACATGAATAAAACACTTCTATCTGGAAAAACTAGTCATTTTCTGCCGTACAAACCAGGCCAAAAGCAACTTGTCATCTGTCACCAACACGCATAGCACTAAACCACTGGTGCGTTTATGGCCACACAAAAAGTCGGACAACTCAAACACCACACAAAGTTACACTATGACTCCTCAGTCATATGTGTGCTTATTTTACTGTCATTTATTATTCATGTTTATTTATTTATATTAGTCATGGAATGCTGTTACACACACTATGTTGAAGTATTACTATTATTATTAATTATTATTATTATTATTATTTATCTTACGGTATATATCAAAAATAATATTGAGCAAAATTTAATTGAAATATTGTGGATGTGGCCCTCCAGCAGTGCTCGGGTTGCTCATGCGGCCCCCGGTAAAAATTAATTGCCCACCCCTGGTGTATATGTATATATATGCATATTAAGATTAAAGATTAAAGTACCAATGATTGTCACACACGTATGGATATATGCATGTGTGTGGAAATATACATATACATAAATACATCAGTGTTTTCCACACATTCATTTATTTGTGGCGGCCCGCCACGAAAGAATTACGTCCGCCACAAATGGATTTTTTTATTTTATTTTTTTTGTCCTGTCCAGCTTCTCAGGAAAATCATATAGTTGATGTAGATGCCCATATAGGCTGTTCAGATTTACTTTACAAAAGAGAAGTGTAGGATACTTCTCTTGTTGCCTTATTTGTATTTGACCACTACTGTTTTCTGTTTATTTGTTACTGACTGTGGCAGGACACCTCTGCCTCTGTTTCACTTTATGTTGCTGGTAAATAATATGGTTGTAGTAGTAGTAGGCTAAAGTTAAATGATTTAGTATGCACTAATTAAAGGGGCAGAGCTTTAAGAGACATTTTAGCTTTTATATTTTATAAGATATATTTTTTGTAAGAACCATCCATCCATCCATTTTCTACCGCTTATCCCTTTTGGGGTCGCGGGGGTGCTGGAGCCTATCTCAGCTACAATCGGGCGGAAGGCGGGTTACACCCTGGACAAGTCGCCACCTCATCGCAGGGCCAACACAGATAGACTTAATAAATTAATTAATAAATATATTTCAGTGAACAACTTATTGTTTTAAACAAAACTGTTATTATTAATTAGTAAATATACATTTTTTGAGCCTTTTTAGAGAAAATCATATCATTGTAGTAAATTATGCAAATTACTGCATGTCATGGTGACCACGCCCATAGCCACGCCCCCATCTCCACAGGTATCATGGCAGTTTATGGGAAACACTGTACATATCTTCTGTTTTTTTTTACTATTTATATTACTAAATTATTGTGTATGCACCTTGAGGGATCTGCTCCAATTTCGTTGTTCTTTGAACCTGTAATGACAAATAAAACTCTATTCTATTCTATTCTACTAATGAATCATATTCAGTACTATACCGCCTCCAAAAAAATACCGATCCGCCACCCCTCCTGTCATCACATCATGACATTGCTGGTTTCACGAGCAGAGGAGCACGTTTGGCAGCACACACACACACAGAGTACTTACAAGCAGACACAGTGTGTAGACAGAAAAGGGAGAACTGACGCATTGTGGCCTAAAAAGTAAAGATAAAGGGGAAGTTATAACACTAAAACACCCTCAGGAAGAGGCGCTTTAAGACATCACTAATCCTCGCCTCCATGGCGGCAAATAAAGTGAGTTTCTTACAAGTATCATTATCACTGCAGGACGAGGAATAGCTAAACATGCTTCACGACACACCGTAGGAGGATACGATAGCTAACCGCTAACAGCAAGCTAGCACCCTGAATGTAAACAAATGCCACGGGTGGATCTACACCTGACATCCACTGTAATGATACCAAGTACAAGAGCGTATCTAGTCGATACTACTATGATTACTACTATTGATATTTTCTATCGTCACAAAATCTTTCTTGCTTTTTCTAAATTCATATTATGTTTATAAACTCAGGAAATACGTCCCTGGACTTTGAATATGACCAATGTATGATCCTATAACTACTTGGTATCGAATCGATACATACATTTGTGGTATCATCCAAAACTAATGTAAAGTATCAAAGAAGAGAAGAATAAGTGATTATTACATTTTAACAGAAGTGTAGATAGAACATGTTAAAAGAGAAAGTAAGCAGATATTAACAGTAAATGAACAAGTGGATTAATAATCCATTTTTACAGCTTGTCCCTCATAATGTTGACAAAATAATAGGTGTATAAATGACACAATATGTTACTGCATACGTCAGCAGACTAATTAGGAGTCTTTGTTTGTTTACTTACTACTAAAAGACAAGTTGTTTAAGTTGTTCACTATTTTATTTAAGGACTAAATTGCAATAATAAAAATATTTTTCATGTAAAGTAAGATTTTTTGTTCAAATAAAGCCAATAATGACATTTTTTTGTGGTCCCCTTTATTTAGAAAAGTATCAAAATACATTTTGGTACCAGTACCGGTACTAAAATATTGGTATCGGGACAACCCCAAGCTTGTACAACAACACGAAACGCGTTTGAGTGAAAAACATGATCATATTACAGTATCTGTAAAGTATTATTTCATGTTTTCTTTGTACACAGCTAGCCAGACAGTGTATGTACTGTAGTTGTACTAACACACATGACGTGCTGCGTGTATCATGATCAATATAAAGTGTGACTCACTCCATGGACAGTTGTGTGTTTGGTCCAGCTGGCCGGGGATGTTTTTTTTCCGGTTTATTTGGGTAAGCACTCCATTTATGTCGAAGTAGCTCGTCTCCGAATTCCACATTTTTGCAGCTTCCAGTGACTTTCACCTCACTCTCTCGGCTTCCGTCTGCTCCAAAGTTTCACCCTCTTCTTTGTGCTCGCTTCTATAAGCAGCAGTTCATCCTCCTTATGTTCAGCTTCAAAAATAAAAGGTTGTGAATCCTCCTTTGTCCAAAAATAGTCGTCTTCTTTTTGTGTTATAAAGTGTGCCATGATTAGAACACACTTGTGTTTGATTCCGGAAGTAGGAACACAAAGTTGTTGCCAGAAGTCAGACGTGCGTTGCTATGGAAACAAAATCAATGCACGGAAGAAATAAATCCCAGAAAAGATTAAAATTATGAAAATACGGTAAATATTGTACATATTGTTATGAAGGTGTCTGTTACTACATTATATATATACTTGTGGTGTGTATATTGTACATATTACATATAGTTATGAAGGTGTCTGTTACTACATTATATATATACTTGCCGTGTGTATATTGTACATATTACATATTGTTATGAAGGTGTCTGTTACTACATTATATACATACTTACAGTGTGTATATTGTACATATTACATATTGTTATGAAGGTGTCTGTTACTAAATTATATATATACTTGCAGCGTGTATATTGTACATATTACATATTGTTATGAAGGTGTCTGTTACTACATTATATATATACTTGCAGTGTGTATATTGTACATACTACATATTGTTATGAAGGTGTCTGCTACTACATTATATATATACCTGCAGTGTGTATATTGTACATATTACATATTGTTATGAAGGTGTCTGTTACTACATTATATATATATATACTTACAGTGTGTATATTGTACATATTACATATTGTTATGAAGGTGTCTGTTACTACATTATATATATATATACAGTATATATATATATACTTGCAGTGTGTATATTGTACATATTACATATTGTTATGAAGGTGTCTGCTACTACATTATATACATATACAGTATATATATATATATATATA
This sequence comes from Entelurus aequoreus, assembly GCF_033978785.1. Classification (NCBI taxonomy): domain Eukaryota; kingdom Metazoa; phylum Chordata; class Actinopteri; order Syngnathiformes; family Syngnathidae; genus Entelurus; species Entelurus aequoreus. Next base: position 12,732,742 of record NC_084743.1, read on the forward strand.
TATATATATACTTGCAGTGTGTATATTGTACATATTACATATTGTTATGAAGGTGTCTGTTACTACATTATATACATATACAGTATATATATATATATATACTTGCAGTGTGTATATTGTACATATTACATATTGTTATGAAGGTGTCTGTTACTGCATTATATATATATATATATATATATATATATATATATATATATATATATATATATATATATATATATATATATATATATATATATATATATATATATATATATATATATATATATATATATTTATATATATATATATATATATATATATATACAGTGGGGCAAAAAAGTATTTAGTCAGCCACCCATTGATTGTCAATGGGTGGCTGACTAAATACTTTTTTGCCCCACTGTATATATATATATATATATATATATATATATATATATATATATATATATATATATATATATATATATATATATATATATATATATATATATATATATATATATATATATATATATATATATATATATATATATATATATATATAATCAGAATGATCAAGCAGCTAAAATGCACCAAAATGTGTTTTGCATTTCCCTGTCTAGTTTGTAATGGATTTAAATGGGTGTAATTCTAATTTATTTTATGGTGCATGGACATTTTTTTTTAAATACCCACAAATTGTGTTATATTGTGCTACTTGTGACCATGTCTGTTGGCATTTTGTATTGGGTATTTTATTTAATTTGTTTGCACCATGACTAGGGAAGGTTGTTTGCATTGGGTCATATAAGTAAAAGCAAACAATGCAATGGATTTAAATGGGTGTAATTCTGATTTATTTTATAGTGCATGGGCGTTTGTTTATAATATCCACAAATTGTGTTACATTGTGCTAATCGTGACCATGTCTGCCTGCTCAGTGGCCTAGTGGTTAGAGTGTCCGCCCTGAGATCGGGAGGTTGTGAGTTCAAACCCCGGCCGAGTCATACCAAAGACTATAAAAAGGGCACCCATTACCTCCCCGCTTGGCACTCAGCATCAAGGGTTGGAATTGGGGGTTAAATCACCAAAAATGATTCCCGGGTGCAGCCACCGTTGCTGCTCACTGTTCCCCTCACCTCCCAGGGGGTGATCAAGGGTGATGGGTGAAATGCAGAGAATAATTTCGCCACACCTTGTGACAATCATTGGTACTTCAACTTTAACATTTTGTGTTGGTTAATTATTATTTTTTTACCATGACTAGGGAAGGTGTGTGCATTGGGTCATATAAGTGAATGCAAAAAATTTAATTGGATTTAAATGGGTGTAATTCTGATTTATTTAATGGTGCATGGATGTTTTTTTTAAATATCCACAAATTGTGTTATAGTGTGATTTTTGGGACCATGTATGTTGGCATTTTGTGGTTTTTTTTGTTTGTTTTTTGTTTTTTTGTTTTTTTTTTGCACCATGACTAGGGAAGGTTGTTTGCATTAGTTCATATAATTAAAAGCACATTTAAATGGGTGTAATTCTGATTTATGTTACAGTGCATGGACATTTGTTTATAATATCCACAAATTGTGTTATATTGTGCTACTTGTGACCATGTCTGTTGTTGTTTTTTGCACCATGACTAGGGAAGGTTGTTTGCACTGGGTCATATAAGTAAATGCAAACAATGTAATGGATTTAAATGGGTGTAATTCTGATTTATTTTACAGTGCATGGGCGTTTGTTTATAATATCCACAAATTGTGTTATACTTGTGACCATGTCTGTTGGTTAAATTTATTTTTTTTGCACCATGACTGGGGAAGGTTGTTTGCATTGGGTCATATAATTAAAAGCAAATTTAAATGGGTGTAATTCTGATTTATGTTACAGTGCATGGACGTTTGTTTATAATATCCACAAATTGTGTTATATTGTGCTACTTGTGACCATGTCTGTTGGCATTTTGTGTTGGGTATTTTATTTAATTTTTTGCACCATGACTAGGGAAGGTTGTTTGCACTGGGTCATATAAGTAAATGCAAACAATGTAATGGATTTAAATGGGTGTAATTCTGATTTATTTTACAGTGCATGGACGTTTGTTTATAATATCCACAAATTGTGTTATACTTGTGACCATGTCTGTTGGTTAATTTATTTTTCTTTTTTGCACCATGACTAGGGAAGGTTGTTTGCACTGGGTCATATAAGTAAAAGCAAACAATGTAATGGATTTAAATGGGTGTAATTCTGATTTATTTTACAGTGCATGGACGTTTGTTTATAATATCCACAAATTGTATTATACTTGTGACCATGTCTGTTGGTTAATGTCTTTTTTTTTTTTTTGCACCATGACTAGGGAAGGTTGTTTGCATTGGGTCATATAAGTAAATGCTGCACTTGGTTTCATTCAAAGCATGATAGGTGGTCATAAATAAGGCGCAGCATACAAATCTCGCAGGTTGTAGTATAGACACCCCTGATTTAGACCTTTAAAGATTGCATTTTTCAAACAAGTGACAAGTGACCAGTCTTATTGGACACTTTTGGAGTCTCTAACATGAAATATCGAGCACGTTGCTAAAAATATTGTTTTGCATTCAGGTTTTTGCTAACGTTTCCATGTGAATTATGCAAATTAGCGTCCCCCTCCCCAAGCCATTGGCAAGATAGTGTAATAAGACTGCACTCCTGTTGAAACAATAGAAGTGTCAATACAGTTGGTGGGTGTGCACTTAGCAGGGGATTTATTATCTTTAATCCGGCACTGTAAGCACAAAACTAAATTGGATCCGTTGAAGTTCATCCATCAGTGTTGTGTTTTACAGGTGTCAGTGGTACATCAAGGCCAAGATGACCTCCGAGGATAAGAGGAGGACCAGTTATCAGAATGGACACGGTGAGAGACCTTATTTGCACCTCATTTATTGACATTTCGGGAAATGTAACGGTTTTATCAAGTACAGCCCATGCAGAACCGCAATTTACGAACTTAATTCACCTTGAATTAAAAAGTTTGTATAGTGAAGCAAATTTCTCCATAAGAAACAATGTGAATATGAATAATTGGTTGGCAAAATTCCATATTTTAGTGAAGGTGTGAACACCATTTAAAGTGATAATCAGTACAAACATAAGAAGGTGATGGATCAACTTTCTATTTAGTAACAAGCCAAAACAACAACAACACCAAGCTGAACTGTCCTCTGTAAACGCTGCTCTGTGATATTATCATTCAAATTAAGACAGAACATCGGTACTGTCCCGATACCGATTCCCAGATACCAGGAATTGGGGGGATTGATATTGTAGTCCCGAGTTTGGATTGACTAGTAGGATAAAGATAAGACATTTTCAATTGTAGGAAAGAAAGCAGAAGAGTGAAATACCAAACAGCTCGACATTCACAAACACAACGTGGCGGAATCCTCCGTGCGGTTCCGGCGAGTTCCACAGTTTGTTTTGTATCTGGCGGCTTTACTAGGATGTGGTCTTTATGCAGACACACGCCAACATCAGCACTCGGGAATAAGGACCAAGTGAAAGAAAAAATACAATAAAAACACGGCTGGCTGTCGCAGAAAGTTTCACTTTGTCTCCCTAGCGCTACAACTGTGGTGCGTTCAAGGACTGTCCAATTAACTGCAAAGGGGATTTCGCCCAGGGCGCCATTGGAGCCGCTGATTAGCATTTTCGGATATTTATCTGCAAAATTTGACTGATTTGATACATGTTTACATCAAAGATGCTAACCAGTGGTCAATACGAGCTAAGCTAGCGAAACAAAACACTTAGCTTTGTGTTCAATCAATCAATCAATCAATCAATGTTTACTTACATAGCCCTAAATCAGGAGTGTCTCAAAGGGCTGCACAAGCCACAACGACATCCTCGGCTCAGATCCCACATCAGGGCAAGGAAAAACTCAACCCAATGGGACAATGAGAAACCTTGGAGAGGACCGCAGATGTGTGGACAACCCCTGGGCGACCAGTGCAATGGACGTCGAGTGGATCTAGCATAATATTATGAGAATCTAGTCCATAGTGGATCTAACATAATATTATGAGAATCTAGTCCATAGTGAATCTAACATAATATTATGAGAATCTAGTCCATAGTGAATCTAACATAATATTATGAGAATCTAGTCCATAGTGGATCTAACATAACAGTGAGTCTAGTCCATAGTGGATCTAGCATAATATTGTGAGAATGTAGTCCATAGTGGATCTAACATAATATTATGAGAATCTAGTCCATAGTGGATCTAACATAACAGTGAGTCTAGTCCATAGTGGATCTAACATAATATTATGAGAATCTAGTCCATAGTGGATCTAACATAACAGTGAGTCTAGTCCATAGTGGATCTAGCATAATATTGTGAGAATCTAGTCCATAGTGGATCTAACATAATAGTGAGAGTCCAGTCCATAGTGGATCTAACATAATAATGAAAGTCCAGTCCATAGTGGATCTAACATAATAGTGAGAGTCTAGTCCATAGTGGATCTAACATAATATTATGAGAATCTAGTCCATAGTGGATCTAACATAACAGTGAGTTTAGTCCATAGTGGATCTAGCATAATATTGTGAGAATCTAGTCCATAGTGGATCTAACATAATAGTGAGAGTCTAGTCCATAGTGGATCTAACATAATAGTGAGAGTCTAGTCCATAGTGGATCTAACATAATAGTGAGAGTGCAGTCCATAGTGGATCTAACATAATAGTGAGAGTCCAGTCCATAGTGGATCTAACATAATAGTGAGAGTCCAGTTCATAGTGGATCCAACATAATAGTGAGAGTCCAGTTCATAGTGGGTCTAACATAATAGTGAGAGTCCAGTCCATAGTGGATCTAACATAATAGTGAGAGTCCAGTCCATAGTGGATCTAACATAATAGTGTGAGAGTCCAGTCCATAGTGGATCTAACATAATAGTGTGAGAGTCCAGTCCATAGTGGATCTAACATAATAGTGTGAGAGTCCAGTCCATAGTGGATCTAACATAATAGTGTGAGAGTCCAGTTCATAGTGGATCTAACATAATAGTGAGAGTCCAGTCCATAGTGGATCTAACATAATAGTGAGAGTCCAGTCCATAGTGGATCTAACATAATAGTGTGAGAGTCCAGTCCATAGTGGATCTAACATAATAGTGTGAGAGTCCAGTTCATAGTGGATCTAACATAATAGTGAGAGTCCAGTCCATAGTGGATCTAACATAATAGTGTGAGAGTCCAGTCCATAGTGGATCTAACATAATAGTGAGAGTCCAGTTCATAGTGGATCTAACATAATAGTGAGAGTCCAGTCCATAGTGGATCTAACATAATAGTGAGAGTCCAGTCCATAGTGGATCCAACATAATAGTGAGAGTCCAGTCCATAGTGGATCTAACATAATAGTGAGAGTCCAGTCCATAGTGGATCTAACATAATAGTGAGAGTCCAGTCCATAGTGGGTCTAACATAATAGTGAGAGTCCAGTTCATATTGGATCTAACATAATAGTGAGAGTCCAGTCTATAGTGGATCTAACATAATATTGTGAGAGTCCAGTCCATAGTGGATCTAACATAATAGTGTGAGAGTCCAGTCCATAGTGGATCTAACATAATAGTGTGAGAGTTCAGTCCATAGTGGATCTAACATAATAGTGAGAGTCCAGTCCATAGTGGATCTAACATAATATTATGACAGTCCAGTCCATAGTGGATCTAACATAATAGTGTGAGAGTCCAGTCCATAGTGGATCTAACATAATAGTGTGAGAGTCCAGTCCATAGTGGATCTAACATAATAGTGAGAGTCCAGTCCATAGTCGATCCAACATAATATTATGAGAGTCCAGTCCATAGTGGATCTAACATAATAGTGTGAGAGTCCAGTCCATAGTGGATCTAACATAATAGTGAGAGTCCAGTCCATAGTCGATCCAACATAATATTATGAGAGTCCAGTCCATAGTGGATCTAACATAATATTATGAGAGTCCAGTCCATAGTGGATCCAACATAATATTATGAGAGTCCAGTCCACTATAGGTGATCAAAACAATTTAGTGTAACATCTAATAAAACATTCATAATGAATTAGTTTTATATTTACAAAATATCTTTTTTGAATATTTATTGTCCCAATGATAATTTTAAAAAAAAAACTAGAATAGACAAAATGCTAAAATTGAGACCAAGCTGCAAAATCAACGGCAAAGAATAAGTAAACGGCTCTTAAAATGAGGGAACTTTCTAGAAATAGAATGTCAAATCTTGGCAAGTGGCAATGAATGTGTTGATGCGTCAGAGAGTTGTTGTTGTTGTTGTGATATTGTACCCATCACACGTGTCTGACAAGGATCGCACTTTTTTCCCCCACTACCACACAATTTCTACTTTTAATTAGAAGATTTTAATTACCTTTTTCTAAATGACAATCATCTCTTTGACTGATTCCGCCCTTCAACTTCATCCACGTGTTAAAAGAGCTTTTTGTCTTTTTTACGTGTTCTTGTGTCCTTTAAACGGAGTAGTTCCTTTTCCCGGGATCAAGACCTATGTGGACCCTGACACGTACGAGGACCCTGCCCAGGCCGTCCATGAGTTTACCAAGGAGATTGACCCGTCTCGGATCCGGATCGAGAGGGTGATTGGAGCCGGTATGCGCACACACACACACACACACACACACACACACACACACACACACACACACACACACACATTCTTGTATTTCTTACCTTCTTGAGACCTCCGAAAAATGCCTACCTCTTTAGGACCACCCTTTCTAGATATATAAATATTTGTATTTACAACATTAATAATATATACAAACTATGCAAATATAAAAAAGGTACGCTTTTAGTTCATTATTATATTTTAATTTGTGTTTGTAATTGTTTTTTAATCTTCATTATTTACTTCAGGTTATTACAGTATGTCTCTATATACATATTGGTTTTTAAATTAATGTTGGCCAAAAGGGGCACACTTGTTATTACATATGTTGACCAGAGGGGGAGCACTTTTAAAAGCGACACACAGTCAATTTGAAAAATCCCTCCTTTTTGGGACCACCCTAATTTTGACAGGTTTCACCAGCAGGGGTGCAAATGAGACATTCTATATTAGATGCAATGTCCTAAGTTGTTCACACCTCCTCATATGGAAGCTACTTTTCCTTATTGATGTCTCAATGAGGGTTGAAATACAAGAACATGCACACACACACACATTTGTGTATTTCTTACCTTCTTGAGACCTCCAAAAAATGCCTACCTCTTTAGAACCACCCTTTCCAGATATATAAATATTTGTAAATACAACATTAATAATATATACAAACTATGCAAATATAAAAAAGGTAAGCTTTTAGTTAATTATTATTTTTTTATTTTGTGTTCGTAATTGTTTTTTAATCTTCATTATTTACTTCGTTATTACAGTATGTCTCTATATACATATTTATATGTTATTTTTTTGTAATTAATGTTGGCCAAAGGGGGCACATTTCAATGTCTTACACACACTTGTTATTTCATATGTTGACCAGAGGGGGAGCACTTTTAAAACCGACACACAGTCAATTTGAAAAATCCCTCCTTTTTGGGACCACCCTCATTTTGACAGGTTTCACCAGCAGGGGGTGCTAATGAGACATTCTCTATTAGATGCAATGATTTTCTGTATTGGGACCATGATTTATTATATTATATTATTATTATTATTATCTAATTTGTTCACACCTCCTCATATGGAAGCTACTTTTCCTTGTTGATGTCTCAAGAAGGATAGAAATACAATAACAAACACACACACACACACACACACACACACACATTCTTGTATTTCTTACCTTCTTGAGACCTCAGAAAAATGCCTACCTCTTTAGGACCAGCCTTTCTAAATATATAAAGATGTGTATTTACAACATTAATAATATATACAAACTATGCAAATATAAAAAATGTAAGCTTTTAGTTAATTTAGTTAGTTTGTTTTTTTAATTTTTGTTTGTAATTGGTTTTTAATTGTCATTGTTTACTTCAAGTTATTACAGTATGTCTATATATTTGATTTTTTTTTTTTAATTAATTTTGGCCAAAGGGGGTGCATACCAATTTCCTACACACATTTGTTATTTCATATGTTGAGCAGAGGGGGAGCACTTCAAATTTTCACACACACTTGTTATTTCATATGTTGACCAGAGGGGGAAGCACTTCAAATTTTCACACACACTTGTTATTTCATATGTTGACCAGAGGGGGAGCACTTTTAAAAGCGACACAAGGTCAATTTGAAAAATCCCTCCTTTTTGGGACCACCCTCATTTTCATATATTTCACCACTAGGGGTGCAAATGAGACATTCTCTATTAGATGCAATGTTATTGGGAGCATGACTTATGTCATCACTTGTTCACACCTCCTCATATGGAAGCTACTTCTCCTTGTTGATGTCTCAAGAAGGTCCCAAAAAGGAGGGATTTTTCAAATTGACTGTTTGTCGGTTTTAAAAGTGCTCCCCCTCTGGTAAACATATGAAATAACAAGTGTGTGTACAAATTTGAAGTGCTCCCCCTCTGGCCAACATATGTAATAACAAGTGTGTGTAGGAAATTGGAATGCGCCCCCTTTGGCCAAAACTATTTATTTAAAAAAAATCCAATATAGAGACATACTGTAATAACTTGAAGTAAACAATGAAGATTAAAAACCAATAACAAACAAAAAATACAAAAAAAACTAACTAAAAAAATAAATTACAAACAAAAAATACAAAAAAAAAACCTAAATTAACTAAAAGCTTACCTTTTTTATATTTGCATAGTATGTATATATTATTAATGTTGTAAATACAAACCTTTATATATCTAGAAAAGGTGATCCTAAAGAGGTGGCATTTTTTTGAAAGTCTCAAGAAGGTAACAAATACAAGAAACGTGTGTGTGTGTGTGTTCTTGTATTTCTACCCTTCTTGAGACATCAACAAGGAAAAGTACCTTCCATATGAGGAGGTGTGAACAAGTGATGACATAAATCATGGTCCCAATAACATTGCATCTAATAGACAATGTCTCATTTGCACCCCCTGCTGGTGACAGCTTTCTCTATTTTTTTGTAATGTGCTTAAGGCCGATGACAAACGGGTCACGGACCACAGATGGCCCCTGTGCCACACTTTGGGCAACCCAGTTGTAGAACCTAACTGTTAATGGCCACTATAGTCGCCATTAATTTAGTAGCGTAGTGTATTTGTTCATCCTATGGTCACATATGGGTTGTCTTACGTCAGCACCGGAAGTCGTAAAATCACCCGTTCACCTGGCGGGTTTTTTTCGGGGATGAATATGGAAGTCCTTCTTTAGCTGCCGTCTTGTTTGATCATATATTGCTGCCTTTGCACCTGCCAATGTTTACTTTGGTATGTTCATTAAATCAACAAAAAAATCCTGACTTTGGAGCAATGTTCACGGACTCTAGTATTTGGCTCTCTATTAGATGCAATGTTATTGGGACCATGACTTATGTCCTAACTTGTTCACACCTCCTCATATGGAAGTTTATTTTCCTTGTTGATGTCTCAAGAAGGGTAGAAATACAAGAACACACACACACACACACACACACACATCAGCAGGACTTATTATTATTACGCTTATGTGCAATATTCTTGTGGAAAATATTTGTCTGAAAACAAGAAAATTGTACCTTTTTAGGACCTAAGCTTCTTCTTCTTTCATTGTGCAAATGAAAGATGCATTAAATAGTTTAGCTGATTCAAGATATAAAAAAAGGAGGCTGTGATGTCTATTTTTGGAAAAAGAGACACTTTTTTTTTTTTCAAAGAAGCCTTGGTGCAAGTGCGTGACAACACTGCCCCCTGCTGGTGCGCAACGCTACCTGCCGGTGGTGTTAAGAGAGGTGACTCCTCACTGCAGGGGGTGTCAAACTTGTTTTCATTGATGGCAGCTAGAAGTGGACCTCGGAGGGCCTCTTCTACTGTAGCGGTGAATATATATGAATATTAATGTATAAGAAGTATGCTCATGATATTTCTGCTTACATGCATTTGGTCAGGGCGCTTTATTTACAGAGCACAATTCGTAATTGAAAAGGCTTCACGGATGCGTCAAATTACACGAGGGAAAATACAATCATGAATAAAGATGAACGTAGTTCAATTTAAATCAAAAAGTGTAGAGAACTGGTGTCAAAGTCAAGGCCCAGTTGGCTCCCTACATCATTTAAAGTGGCCCGCATTAAAAAAAATTAAAAAATGATTCAACTTGTGGCTTATATTCATATATCTGCTTGCTTATATTATCCATCAAATCACTGTAAAAATTACAATTAAAAATTGGGAAAAAAAAAATATATATATGGTAAAATTCTTGTCAGATGTTTACCACGAAATCTACAGATTTTTATTTTTTTACAGTGTATGGTATGTATGTAATAATTAAATGTTTACCATTTACATCAGTAATAATTAGGGCCGCCAAAAATAGTTTTTTTTCAATACATATTTCCTGGAATTTCGGGAAAAGCAGGAATTTTTTCAGTTAAAAAAACAACTTAGTTTTTTGTCCTGATTAAGAGGAATGATTTGACGGTGGAACGGTTGAAGTGGGTTGGAAAAATGTGGAAGGAGTAGTCGCCAGAAAAAAGGGTGGAAATACAGTGTTTCCCACACATTCATTATAATTTTTTTTTTTTTTTTTTTTGTCCTGTCCAGCTTCTCAGGCAAATCATATAGTTGATGTAGATGCCCATATCGGCTGTTCAGATTTACTTTACAAAAGAGAAGTGTAGGATACTTCTCTTGTTGCCTATTTGTATTTGACCACTACTGTTTTCTGTTTATTTGTTACTGACTGGCAGGACACCTCTGCCTCTGTTTCACTTTATGTTGCTGGTAAATAATATGGTTGTAGTAGTAGGCTAAAGTTAAATTATTTAGTATGCACTAATTAAAGGGACAGAGCTTTAAGAGACATTTTAGCTTTTATATTTTATAAGATATATTTTTTGTAAGAACCACAATTAATAAATATATTTCAGTGAATAACTTATTGTTCAAATCTGTATATAAATATGTACATAAAGTGTTGTAATTATATTGTAAAATGGATGGATGGATGGACGTTTAAAACAAAACTGTTATTATTAATTAGTAAGTATACATTTTTTGAGCCTTTTTAGAGAAAATCATATCATTGTAGTAAATTATGCAAATTACTCGAAGATGACCACGCCCATAGCCACGCCCCCACCGCCACAGGTATCTTGGCAGTTTATGGGAAACACTGAAATAGGGCTTTGGAAAACCAGGAATTCTGGAAAATCTTGGAATTTTTTTGAACTTGGAAAAAAGGTAGTATACATTTCCAGGATGGTGGAATGTGTTGAAGGTGGAATGGTTTGAATAGGTCAATTTTTTGAAATTGGTAAAAAACTTGAATGGTCCGAATGAGTTTATGGTTGGTGTTGACATTTTTCAAATCGGTGGAGAAATGTTGAAGTAGTAACATGTTGAATTGAGAAATGGTATAACGGAATTCCTGGAATTTCGGGGAAACCGGAATTTTTCCAGTCCTGATTAAGAGGATTATTTGATGGTGCAACGGTTGAAATGAGTTGGAAAAATGTGGAAGGATTAGTCGGCAGAAAAAAGGGTGGAAATAGGGCTTTGGAAAACCAGGAATTCTGGAAAATCTTGGAATTTCTTTGAACTTGGAAAAAAGGTAGTATAAATTTCCAGGATGGTGGAATGTGTTGAAGGTGGAATGGTTTGAATAGGCTGAAAAATGTGGGAATTGTGGAACTTTGAAGAATGTCCCATTGATTTAAATAGGAAATTCCCCAAAATTTGGGAATTTCGGGAAAAGCGGGACATTTTTGGAAAATGGTTAAAAACTTGAATGGTCTGAATGAGTTTATGGTTGGTGGAGAAATGTTGAAGTAGTAACATGTTGAATTGAGAAATGGTATAACGGATTTCCTGGAATTTCGGGAAAACCGGGAATTTTTCCAGTCCTGATTAAGAGGATTGATTTGACGGTGCAACGGTTGAAATGGGTTGAAAAATGTGGAAGGAGTAGTCGGCAGAAAAAAGAGTGGAAATAGGGTTTTGAAAAATCAGGAATTCTGGAAAATCTTTTTTGAACTTGGACAAAAGGTAGTATAAATTTCCAGGATGGTGGAATGTGTTGAAGGTGGAATGGTTTGAATAGGCTGAAAAATGTGGGAATTGTGTAACTTTAAAGAATGTCCCATTGATTTCAATTGGAATTTCCAAAAATTTTGGAATTTCGGGAAAAGAGGGACATTTTTTGAAATTGGTATAAAACTTGAATGGTCCGAATGAGTTCATGGTTGGTGTTGAAATTTTCAAATCGGTGGAGAAATGTTGAAGTAGTAACATGTTGAATTGAGAAATGGTATAACAGAATTCCTGGAATTTCGGGAAAACCAGGAATTTTTCCAGTTCAAAAAACAACTTTGTTTTTTGTCCTGATTAAGAGGATTAATTTGACGGTGCAACGGTTGAAATGGGTTGAAAAATGTGGAAGGAGTAGTCGGCAGAAAAAAGGGTGGAAATAGGGCTTTGGAAAACCAGGAATTCTGGAAAATCTTGGAATGTTTTTTGAACTTGGAAAAAAGGTAGTATAAATTTCCAGGATGGTGGAATGTGTTGAAGGTGGAATGGTTTGAATAGGCTGAAAAATGTGGGAATTGTGGAACTTTAAAGAATGTCCCATTGATTTAAATAGGAATTTCCAAAAATTTTAGAATTTTGGGAAAAGCGGGAAATTTTTGGAAAATGGTAAAAAAAACAAAACTTGAATGGTCCGAATGAGTTTATGGTTGGTGTTGAAATTTTTCAAATCAGTGGGGAAATGTTGAAGTAGTAACATGTTGAATTGAGAAATGGTATAACGGAATTCCTGGAATTTCGGGAAAACCGGGAATTTTTCCAGTCCTGATTAAGAGGATTGATTTGACGGTGCAACGCTTGAAATGGGTTGGAAAAATGTGGAAGAAGTAGTCAACAGAAAAAAGGGTGGAAATAGGGCTTTGGAAAACCAGGAATTCTGGAAAATCTTGGAATTTTTTTTCAACTTGGAAAAAAGGTAGTATAAATTTCCAGGATGGTGGAATGTGTAGAAGGTGGAATGATTTGAATAGGCTGAAAAATGTGGGAATTGTGGAACTTTAAAGAATGTCCCATTGATTTCAATAGGAATTTTCAAAAATTTTGGAATTTCGGGAAAAGCGGGAAATTTTTGGAAAATGGTAAAAAACTTGAATGGTCCGAATGAGTTTATGGTTGGTATTGAAATTTTTCAAATCGGTGGAGAAATGTTGAAGTAGTAACATGTTGAATTGAGAAATGGTATTACGGAATTCCTGGAATTTTGGGAAAACCAGGAATTTTTCCAGTTCAAAAAACAACTTTGTTTTTTTGTCCTGATTAAGAGGAATGATTTGACGGTGGAACTGTTAAAATGGGTTGGAAAAATGTGGAAGGAGTAGTCGACAGAAAAAAAGGGTGGAAATAGGGCTTTGGAAAATCAGGAATTCTGGAAAATCTTGGAATGTTTTTTGAACTTGGAAAAAAGGTAGTATAAATTTCCAGGATGGTGGAATGTGTTGAAGGTGGAATGGTTTGAATAGGCTGAAAAATGTGGGAATTGTGGAACTTTAAAGAATGTCCCATTGATTTAAATAGGAATTTCCAAAAATTTTAGAATTTTGGGAAAAGCGGGAAATTTTTGGAAAATGGTAAAAAACTTGAATGGTCTTAATGTGTTTATGGTTGGTGTTGAAATTTTTCAAATCGGTGGAGAAATGTTGAAGTAGTAACATGTTAAATTGAGAAATGGTATTATGGAATTCCTGGAATTTTGGGAAAACCAGGAATTTTTCCAGTTCAAAAAAACAACTTAGTTTTTTGTCCTGATTAAGAGGAATGATTTGACGGTGGAACTGTTGAAATGGGTTGGAAAAATGTGGAAGGAGTAGTCAGCAGAAAGAAGGGTGGAAATAGGGCTTTGGAAAACCAGGAATTCTGGAAAATCTTGGAATTTTTTTTTAACTTGGAAAAAAGGTAGTATAAATTTCCAGGATGGTGGAATGTGTTGAAGGTGGAATTGTTTGAATAGGCTGAAAAATGTGGGAATTGTGGAACTTTAAAGAATGTCCAATTGATTTCAATAGGAATTTTCAAAAATTTTGGAATTTCGGGAAAAGCTGGAAATTTATGGAAAATGGTAAAAAACTTGAATGGTCTTAATGTGTTTATGGTTGGTGTTGAAATTTTTCAAATCGGTGGAGAAATGTTGAAGTAGTAACATGTTGAATTGAGAAATGGTATAACGGAATTCCTGGAATTTCGGGAAAACCGGGAATTTTTCCAGTCCTGATTAAGAGGATTGATTTGACGGTGCAACGGTTGAAATGGGTTGGAAAAATGTGGAAGGAGTAGTCAACAGAAAAAAGGGTGGAAATAGGGCTTTGGAAAATCAGGAATTCTGGAAAATCTTTTTTGAACTTGGAAAAAAGGTAGTATAAATTTCCAGGATGGTGGAATGTGTTGAAGGTGGAATGGTTTGAATAGGCTGAAAAATGTGGAAATGGTGAATGTTTGGAAAAAATGGCAATTCATTTTGAATGGGAAAAATGAAAAAACCTGGAAATCTGGGAATTTCTGGAATTTGTCAAGGTAAGTGAAGTGAAGTGAATTACATTTATATAGCGCTTTTTCTCTAGCGACTCAAAGCGCTTTTACATAGTGAAACCCAACATCTAAGTTACATTTAAAGCAGTGTGGGTGGCACTGGGAGCAGGTGGGTAAAGTGTCTTGCCCAAGGACACGACTGCAGTGACTAGGATGGCGGAAGCGGGGATCGAACCTGGAACCCTCAAGTTGCTGGCGCGGCCGTTCTACCAACCGAGCTACGCCTCCCCAGGGAAGGGAAAGCCCGCCATTCCCGAATAGGCTGAACAGTTTGAAGTTGGAACGGCTTGAATCGGATGAAAAACGCGGAAGGTAGAGCGCGCCAAAATATGGAGAAGAAGAAGAGTAAGTTTCAGTTGAGCAGAAAATGCTCACAATTATAGCATAGAGGATATTTAGTATTTAATTACAAGATACATATCATATATAACTGCATCCATGAATACTGAAAATACAAAAATAACACTTATTATTTTCTTAAAATGTAGTTTCTATGAAAAAATATACCCTTAATATATTCTGATTATTTATTTATATATATTTTTTATTTATTTAAAGATGTTTTTTCTTATTTTGCTTTTATTTCCGGCCTTTCGCAGGCCACATGAAATGATGTTGCGGGCCATGATTTTGACACCTGTGCCTTACAGTGTGTGTGTGTGTGTGTGTGTGTGTGTGTGTGTGTGTGTGTGTGTGTGTGTGTGTGTGTGTGTGTGTGTGTGTGTGTGTGTGTGTGTGTGTGTGTGTGTGTGTGTGTGTGTGTGTGTGTGGCGCCGCAGGTGAGTTCGGAGAAGTGTGCAGCGGGCGCCTGAGAACCCCCGGCAAGAAGGAGATTGCGGTGGCCATAAAGACGCTGAAAGGCGGCTACGTGGAGCGTCAGCGGCGGGATTTCCTGCGCGAGGCGTCCATCATGGGCCAGTTCGACCACCCCAACATCATCAGGCTGGAAGGCGTGGTCACAAAAAGTACGATTCCCTCTCGCATTGCACGTGATTTGGGGGTGGAAAAAAAAGGGCCTTCATTTGTACGACACAAAAAGCGACATTCAATCATTTTCTACGTTAAAAGTCTTTAAAACGTGATTAGTAGGATTCTCTCTTACTAAAGGTCTAGTGGCCACATGTGTGGACAGCACCTTTTAGCTCTTATTTCCAAAATTGTGTACACTGCTGAATTGGGGTCTTATGGCCACTTATGTGGACACTTATACTGCCATCTGGTGGTGTCAGAAGAGTATAACATACAATGGAATTTGGGGAAAAAAAGTGTAAAAATAAGAATTAGCATGTCACTAAACATGAAGAACACGTTTGTGTACTTATGGAAGTAAATCATATCAAAAGATGATTCTTAGTTTTTATTGTAATTAGGATCCAAAAAGCCCAAATAGCAAAGATAAATTAAAAAAAAGCATGTAAACAAACAGCTTGGGCCTTAAGAGGTTAATGAGGGACAAATATTTGTTAGTTCTTAGGCTGTCTAAATAATGACAGGTGACTAGAATTATTCTATACAAAAAAGTAAGTTCAAACAATAGTAATACCAACGCTGGAAAGGAGACGGAACTGCAGTTCCCTTGCGGGGATCGAAACTGAAAGTTAACTCGGCGCGTTAACGGCGCATTTTTCTCCCTTCGTCGAGTCTCTTCGATTGAGAAGGTATATCCACTAGCGCAGTGTTTTTCAACTAGTGTGCCGTGAGATACAGTCTGGTGTGCCGTGGGAGATATGTCATTTCTCTTATTTGGGGTTAAAAAAACCCAGTAATTATAGTCTGCAAATGATGTGTTGTTGTTGAGTGTCAGTGCTGTCTAGAGCTCGGCAGAGTAACCGTGTAATACTCTTCCATATCAGTAGGTGGCAGCAGGTAGCTAATTGCTTTGTAGATGTCGGGAACACGTCTTGTGAGACGACGAGGGTTTGTTGTCGTATCTAATGCTTAAACCAAAAATAAACAAAAGGCGAGTGCCGCTAAGAAAAGGCATTGAAGCTTAGGGAAGGCTGTGCAGAACGAAACTAAAACTGAACTGGCTACAAAGAAAACAAAAACAGAATGCTGGACGACAGCAAAGACTTACTGTGGAGCAAAGACGGCGTCCACAAAGTACATCCGAACATGACGTGACAATCAACAATGTCCCCACAAAGAAGGATAAAAACAACTTAAATAGTCTTGATTGCTAAAACTAGGTAGATGCGGGAAATATAGCTCAAAGGAAGACTTGAAACTGCTACAAGGAAATACCAAAAAAAGAGAAAAAGCCACCTAAATAGGAGCGCAAGACAAGAAGTAAAACGCTACACACAGGAAAACAGCAAAAAAGTCCAACTAAGTCAGGGTGTGATGTGACAGGTGGTGACAGTACACCTACTTTGAGACAAGAGCTATATTGATGCATGCTTGGTTATGCTTTAAATTCGTATCCGACAATTGCGACAACGACTTTTTACGGTCAACTGAGTTTTGTTTTTTAATGATTTCTGCTGGTGGTGTGCCTCCGCATTTTTTTCAACGCAAAAAAATGTGCCTTGGCTCAAAAAAGGTTGAAAAACACTGGTGTAAGTGACCAGACGTCCCAGATCAAAACTGGGGAATATAATCCCAGAGAAGGGGGGAAAAAATGGTCAGCTATTTTTAAAATGAAGAAACAATATGATTAGGTTATATATACATGTGTAAATCCTACATAAATATACATGCGTATATCCTACATAAACAATGTATGAATACATTAGATATCTATATATCTTATAGACTGCAGGCATGTGATTTGACCACAATGAAAAAGACTGAAAAAATTTCCGGGGGTCTGGGGGATGAAGGCCCCCAGCCAGGTCCAGGGCGGTGCCCTGGTGGGGGGACAAGGGGGGCAACGGCCCCCGAAGCTCCTGGTTTTTCACCAATTTAACATGCTAAAATTAACAAAGACAGCACCATTTGAAGAAAATATTTTAGTGTTTAAAGACATGAAAACATCATTAATAGAACATACATAACCCAATTATCCTAATGAATCACTGTATATGGTTCAGTCCCAACAGTATTTAGTCACTAATATTTACATCTTGTGTTCATTTCACATCCACAGGTGTCACATTGATCAGTGTTATTATCTGCAGTTTATTTACAGTATTACCACATTACTTCAGTTCATGTAATGTAATGTAAACATTTCATTCTTTTCGCCAAAATAGGATATACATTTACGAAAATAATTAAACATGTTTAGTATTGTTTACTCATATTTGAAAATAGGAAATAATAATGTGAGGACATATTGCATGAAACAAGTGTGAAAATATTTACCTCCAAGATTGTTACACCACTGACAATAGTTTCAACAGACTACATAAGAACTTAATATTACAAAATAGTATTATATGCAAATTTATTTCAAATAAGTTGTTAACTAGAATCAATAATGCGACTCTTTGAATTTCTGTAATTTCATAATATATTTTCACGTGGCTTTTTATTTTTAGAAAAACCCATTTATATTTCGCAAAGCAATAATTGGTTAATATTTAAAACAAACATGCGTATTTCGCAAGCAAATATTTTTTAGCTTACCTCATTATTAACAACCCTGTCTGCAACTGAAGTGGGTTGTTTGGGCGGATCTTTCCTCTCCATGTCTACGACAGTTGTAGATGTAAACAAGATGAAGTCCGTAAGGTTTGCTCACTTTCGGTTGACATCCAAAAGTACCAGCTAGTGAAAAGTTCGTTTTCCTTGCTTCAAGTTCATATGTTTTTGGCGTTTCGCATGTACTTCCAAAGCCTTGAGACCTCGTGATCCATAGTCAATATTATCATGACACCACGTGCACAAAACCTTTCCGGGACGATCGATTTTCCGAATAAAATCACCGAACAAAGTCGTAACTTCCTTCTTCCCAACAGTATCAGTGATTTCCCTTTCCATCGAGTCACATCGAAACTTCTTTTTGACATGTTTATCAATTTCTTTTACTCGTAAAGCGTCCTTTCTCTCGAGAACCGACATCGTTTACATATGGAAAATGCCGCTAAAAACCATTATGAATGATGACGTTATTAACGTCATCATTCATAACAGATGTCCTGATTGGTCACAAGGAACATATTGACCAATCAACTACGGCGTAATATAAACTACATCTCGAATCTTGATTTAGGGTCGGGAAAAAAAACGGAAAAACGGGAGATTTTTTTTTTTTTTTCCCGAGATTAAAAAAGACGGAATTCCGACTTTAGACGGAAAAATCACATGCCTGAGACTGTATCTCTGTTGCTGCTACAGTGTCGGCACGGACTACAATGGTGGACTAACATAACTGAAGAAGAACAAATGATTACAGACTGGATACATAAATAAAAAAGACGCCAAAAAGTGGTGCCTTGAGGAACGCCTCAGTTATGTCAATTACAAGTTAGGACCAGAGTATTCTCTGTTTGCTACAACGAGTAATCCAAGTTCCTCTAAACAGCAGCATTCTGGTGTTTTTAGGAATGTGCTGCAAAAATGTTTGACTCCCAAGTTTTGAGCTGAACTCATTGGTCAGTATGGTATCATTCCAGGGCTGGATTTGGCCCCCGGGGCCGCCAGTTGAAGAGACCTTCCTATATTGTACAATATTGTGTGTGTGCATGCAGCAGTGCCATGTGGCATGTTTTACGGCCCGGTACGCTTTATGCATGCAAGGCGTGTGCGAGTTGTGACTTGTTGAGCACCTGTGTTTTACACAGCTGTATAAAAGTGACACACCACTGTGAATACAAATGTGACGACAACACTGCAACCCGACTGATTGGCAAAAGTGACATTTTCAACGACGTTCTAGGAGTAATCAGTGTCCCTGCAGCCTGTTTATGACCACCAAACATGTTCACAATCCATCATGTCCCTCGTTTATTTGCCCCATTTTAACCCTGGTGTGGTGTTCCTGGTCTGTGGGACCCGTTTTCATTTCTTATTAAAAGAAAAATGATACAATTAATTAAGTTTTCAAACTGAGACTCACTGACTTTGGCTCATTTTCTGTGAAGAACATATATCAGAATACATATTTAATGAACACACACCATACACCCCCCCCTACACATTTCTATTATTCTAGATGTCCGGGTCCACTGGACCCGGGACTAATAGAAGAGCTGCTGCATTGCCTCTGAGTTGGTGAAAGCTAATTCTAGATACATAGACACGAAAAGACACTCACTCGTGGCACTTTTTTTCTTTACTTGTGTGAGGATTATAATTATGTCTTCATCTAAACAGGAAGATATAAACATCCCATCAGTCTTTATCCCGGTGAGAGCAGACATTGTACAGTATGTGATTGTGTTATTATGTTCCGAGTTTGTATATCTTGTTCAGCACGTAGCAATACTGCTACACGACGCTTAGTGTTTCACCAAAGCTGCATCCGTTTAGCACACAGCTTCTAAAACTTGTAGATCCTCCTTATATTCAGGCTCAAAAATATAAGTGTCTGGATCATCATTTGTCCCAAAGTCGTCTTTGTTGTCTCTCATCAAGTCTGCCATGATTGGTAGTGCTGTTGAAGGGAAACGCGAACGTGGTGAAATTAATACACCGCTGTGTGCTTAAAATAAACACAAATATGTAAATATTACATGTTTTTAAGACTGTTACAACATTACATATTGTTGCGTATGACCAGTCTACGTCTCAGGGAATTAAAGTCACTGGTCAATCCCAAGTTCTTTCGATGACATATATGCTGAGTAAGAAGGACCATCAAGACAGAATAGGAATATTATCAAATTTTACTGAAGCTTCAGGAGACCAGCCCAATTGTCCTTTCATATCGACATCTCGGGATGGTCTAAGAGACTACTTCTTGAATAGTAAAACAGTCCCCCCCAGAAAGGAATGCCTCCACCTTCCCCAACACTTATGAGATAATGATCTTTCTCACATTCCAATGCCTAAAACACTACACAGACATCTGCAGACAAAGAGAAACTGGTATACAGAGTATACATGGAAAAATACTAGCTGCTCCAAACATAACTATGGACAAAGCATACTTGCCAACCCTCCCGTTTTTAGCGGGAGACTCCCGGTATTCAGCGCCTCTCCCGATAACCTCCCGGCAGAAATTTTCTCCCGACAAACTCCCGGTATTCAGCCGGAGCTGGAGGCCACGCCCCCTCCAGCTCAATGCGGACCTGAGTGGGGACAGCCTGTTCTCACGTCCGCTTTCCCACAATATAAACAGCTTGCCTGCCCAATGACGGCATACCATCTACGGCTTTTAGAGAGTAGAGTGCACAACTGCGCACACAACAAGGAGAAGAAGCAGAAGAACGAGGAAGTTACAGACATGGCGACGCCGTCGACGAGCAAGATGAAGAAATACTTGCAAGTTCCAAAGCGAATGGAAACAAGAATTTCAGTTCATCTAGGACAGTTGGAAGGGGAAGGGGTATGTAATTATGTTGCCTGTACATTTTGTAAAACAGACTTCTCCATTGAACACGGTGGCCGAGTCATGAACGGAGGAGAAGTTAAAGAGGACAACACTGCCATCTACTGGATAGCCCCCGGAACACTGAAATTCAAGTATTTATTTTATTTATATGTATAATAAAATAAATATATATACATATATATATAGCTAGAATTCACTGAAAGTCAAGTATTTCATATATATATATATATACATATATATATATATACACATATATATATATATATATATATATATATATATATATATATATATATATATATATATATATATATATATATATATATATATATATATATATATATATATATATATATATATATATATACTGTATATATATATATATATATATACATATATATATATATACTGTATATATATATATATATATGAAATACTTGAGACCTCCCGATATTGGAGGCCTCAAGGTTGGCAAGTATGGAATAAAGAGAGAACTCTTAAACATATATGCATTCTCCACAATATTTACTTACAGCATGTGTATAAAATGTTAAAGGAGGTTTTTTAAAGCGCTTTATAGGCGGAATAGAGCGACTCATATTGGCTCCATTGTTAGCTGACGTTTGTAATGTTTATGTACGATTTATAAAGCATATAAAAAAATTACAAAAAAACAGGTGTTCCTCTTAAAAAATTCTAAAATATTGCGGTTCCCCTTTAACATGCCTCAAAGATACTATTTGTATCCTTAATGGTTGTCGCAGCGGTTGAGGAGTTAGGCTTAAAAGTGTCAAGACGAGGGTTTTTTCGCAGCTTACTGCGAGGATTGTTCTCCCGGGATGCAATCGGACTATACTGGACGAGGCTTGAAGGTAGGAACTAGAGATGTCCGATATTATCGGCCGATATATGCGTTAAAATGTAATATCGGAAATTATCGGTATCGGTTTTTTTATTATCGGTATCGGCTTTTTGTTTTGTTTTTGTTTTTGAATTAAATCAACATAAAAAACACAAGATACACTTACAATTAGTGCACCAACCCAAAAAACCTCCCTCCCCCATTTACACTCATTCACACAAAAGGGTTGTTTCTTTCTGTTATTAATATTCTGGTTCCTACATTATATATCAATATATATCAATACAGTCTGCAAGGGATACAGTCCGTAAGCACACATGATTGTGCGTGCTGCTGCTCCACTAATAGTACTAACCTTTAACAGTTAATTTTACTCATTTTCATTCATTACTAGTTTCTATGTAACTGTTTTTATATTGTTGTACTTTCTTTTTTATTCAAGAAAATGTTTTTAATTTATTTATCTTATTTTACTAATTTTTTTAAAAAGTACCTTATCTTCACCATACCTGGTTGTCCAAATTAGGCATAATAATGTGTTAATTCCACGACTGCATATATCGGTTGCTATCGGTATCGGTTGATATCGGTATCGGTAATTAAAGAGTTGGACAATATCGGAATATCGGATATCGGCAAAAAGCCATTATCGGACATCCCTAGTAGGAACATTATTTAATTATTCAAACTCAAAGTACTACAAAAAGCGCTCAAGGCGAAGACAAATTTAACGCAGGAAACAAAAGCTAAGACTTAGCATAAACTATGGACATGAACCATGAAACTAAAAACATGAAAAAACTCACTAAACTGTGGCTTGAAACAAATAGCAAGAACTATGGACATGAAACAAAAAGACTTACTGGACACGGCATGGATCGAAGAGCATGAACTATGGCAAGAAAAGTCAAAACAGAGCAATGTCGTCAGGACGACTAACTGGCAAAACAGGCTTAAATAATAGTCTCTGATTAGAGCAGGTGCGTGAGTCAAACACATGAGACAGGTGGAACTAATCAGTCGTCATGGAAACTAAAACAAACAAGGGAGCGCAAACAGGAACTATGGAGTCTTAAACCGAAAATAATAAAAAACATGATCCAGACCACAGATCATGACAAAAAGAGTGGCCAACATTGGTGGGGTTTCTCCTCTCGCTAAGCATTTTCACTTCCATGGTGATGGCTTTCCTTTTCTTTGACACACCAGAAGAGCCAGAATACAGAAGTGCCAGAAAGTGAACTAAATAGCGAAGATGTCCTTCCTCAGCGTAGCTTTAACTCTACGGTTTTCTCCTGGAACTGGTGTTTATGGAGCAACATGCAGTTTTTAATGAGTCTGTAGTCAGTGTAGCACATGCTCCTGTACAAGCTGTGCTTGGCAGTTAGGCTCTGTGAGGCCTTTCATCCAAAATAGTCCCTTTTGTGTCTGTCTTCCTGTCTCAATGCCTCCCTCCACCTTTCCATCTGTTGTTGTTCTTCAGGGACTAATTACGGCGAGTGTTGTGCTGTGACTGACAGCCATACCTGCAGTCAAATAACAGGTGACACGCTGCTAAACAGGTGCGTTTTGGGGGTTTTTTTTGCTCATGAACTATACCGCGTAACTTTTATGGTCCGCATCCTGCTAATTAGTCCTGCCGAGCCAAACATTATAATGACCAACTTTAGCGAAAGCAAGGACAGTGGGTCTGGGTTAGTTTTCTTGCCTCATCCCTCACTCCATTCTCCATTCAAGATATTTACTTTTTTTTATTCAACATTGGGTGCCAGTTCTACGATTAACTGCATTCTTCTATAAAATATATAACCAGATCTGATGAATTTCTGTATTACTTAAAGAAAACTGTCAGAATAATTGTATCTAAGTTATCACAAAACTGTCTTTGATCTTACCAATCAAAAGGCTGGTAAAACTCCACTGCGTAGGATGGGGAGCGACATGAAGGCGTCGGTTTCTTTCTTCTATTGTAATCCACAGGAAGATTTTGTCTTGACCCGCGATCTACAAAGCGGAGAGGAGGCAGGGCCAGACTCCCCTCCGGGCACCTTTTCTTAGAACTGTTTTACGACCTTTTCTTTTAACTGTTTTGTAACCAAAGGCGACGGCTGTTTACGACCCCCCTCCCTTAGAAACAGCTGTTGCCATGTAATCCGGGAAAGTCCAAATAAAAGAGGAGGCGTACAATCTTTCGTCAGAGCGTAGTGGAAGACTGTACAAAGAGTACAGCCCAGACTTTTCTCCTCAATTGAGCCAAATTTAAATCTGTCTCTGTTTAATTCCTTGCTTCTTTGTCTGTTTAATAGATGTCATCAGTGTTTGAATCTGACAAAAAATTATACCCAAACATTTAATAAAGTCAAATACAAATAAGGCAACAGGAGAAATATCCAACACTTTTCTTTTCTAAAGTCGGTCCAGCAGATATGATCATCTATATCAGCCCTGGGCAATTACCGTATTTTTCGGAGTATAAGTCGCACCGGAGTATAAGTCGCACCTGCCGAAAATGCATAATAAAGAAGGAAAAAAACATATATAAGTCGCACTGGAGCCCGGCCAAACTATGAAAAAAAACCGCGACTTATAGTCCGAAAAATACGGTAGTTTGCCACGGGGGGCCAAATTTAGAGAAAAAAACACTAATACAAAACCTCACAATAATGTCTGATTGAATGATAAAAACGTTATGACAGAGCGCCTTAAAAAATTGAATGGAATTTTAAATTTTTTTGCTGAATGAGACAGCCAGAATGTACATGAAAATAAAGAATGTGGCATTTACAATATTATATGAACGATAAAACACTGAATATTGACAACATATGAACGTCACGCCCCCTCTCCATCCACATGTTTTACAATCAAGCGAAACAACAAAAATGCTACAAACAGCACTTAGATTAGCATAGTAACTAATTAGATGACCATAGTAACTAATTAGATTACCATAGTAACTATGGCAAAATCGCAGATTCCAACCATTGAAATACTTAGTATAGTTCAAGACTTACGGCCATTAGAAAACATCACTGCACATCATATTGGCAGCTAAAGATTCCATCTTAAAGATCTAAAAAAAATTATTTACTCAGTGGCCTAGTGGTTAGAGTGTCCGCCCTGAGATGGGTAGGTTGTGAGTTCAAACCCCGGCCGAGTCATACCAAAGACTATAAAAATGGGAGCCATTACCTCCCTGCTTGGCACTCAGCATCAATGGTTGGAATTGGGGGTTAAATCACCAAAAATGATTCCCGGGCGCGGCCACCGCTGCTGCTCACTGCTCCCCTCACCTCCCCGGGGGTGATCAAGGGTGATGGGTCAAATGCAGAGAATAACTTTGCCACACCTAGTGTGTGTGACAATCATTGGCACTTTAACTTAATGTGGCCTTAATTTGCCCAGGTCTGCTCTACATCAACAATATGATTTGTCTGAGTATCCAGACAGGACTGAATAAAACATTTGATTTTCATATATATTTTTTTAGAATCGATTAAGAAACGTTACAAGTAAGAATCCTGATTCTTTCATTCTTTTTTTTTGACACCCCTAAGTACCTAATTACTGACCTGATACGTTTGAAAGAGAAAGAGATGATATAGTATTATCTGCTCACAGATGCTACCTGGTGGTTGCTTGAGCACACTGCATCTAGTCCTGGGTAGTCCTACTCCTTAATGCTTTGGTCACACGCAGGATTCTCACAGGAGTTCATCCAGACCCAGGGCAAGTTGGGTTTGGTATAGTTTGGGTCAGCCTTCAGATAATTGAATGACAAAACAGGTTATTATTTCTCCTGCTCTCCGACGGCACGTACTTGTATTGACGTGTTTAGACTTACTCTTATATTTCCTTCCTAGGAGTATTTGTTCAGTCCTCTAAGCTGTCAGGTCGTGTCTTCTCTTGTATTCAGCAGAGTTGTTCTTTTGTTTGGTTTGAATACTTCTCAGCCTTTGAATTGACTCCCCATATAGTTCTCTCACTGAGCAATGGTATTTTGGAGGGAAAGAAAATGTTATTTTAATGGCATTGGAGGAGGCAGTGAAGTCAAAACAAGGACAGTACAATACAGTAGTACCTCAACGAGAGAGGGGATACCATACACATTTCAACCAATACAGTACCGATTCCCAATATCGTACTGATTCTCGGTACCTTTGAATCAATACCCGTATGCAACGGTCGTACTTTTCGGAACAGTGTTAATAAATATTGATTGTTTTTGATGATTTTTTACAACATTTAAAAATAAGCTGATTATGATAACTTGTTATATCTTGTTTTATGATCACATTTATGACTCTTATTTGCAGGTATGGCACCAAGTCGCAATTGTAGTTGTAAGTCCAAGACATTAGATATCAGACGTGTATAGTTTATGGTGTTTTGGCTAGTCAATTCTGGCTTTGCTTTCTGTTGCGCCCTACAAAGTGTTCATAATATAAGCATTCTTATTCATCTAGATTTTAAATCAATTTATATAAATATATATATATATTTTTATATATATAAGAATCAATGTTTAGGTCATGTTATGCCCTCACTATATGTGTTGAGGTTATACAGCTTGGCAGACAGCTAACAAACAATCCAATGCAGATTAATCCATTTAGGCTCTTTATTGTTGTTGATCTTGCTTTGTCTTTTCCTATCTTTACTTTTGTCTTGCACTGGACTTTTATTTTGTAAAACTGAAATACACACAATGACAAATGTATAAGCTATGTGATTCAGATAACATACTGAAATGTAATACACAATAAGTAAATATTAGCTTTACACAAATATACAGTAATATCATCAAACAAATACTGCTGAGTGTTGAAACTATTTCGATGGTGTAAATATACGACTGGCAGCCATTTTAAGTCCTCAAAACAGCCATTAAAACAGTGCACAAAAATAGTTTTTCAATAAACATCTTACTATCAAATTGAACCACTTTCCACCTTAATATTGAGTTACACAAACAAGTTAAACAGTTTACTTACATACTTATCTTTTCCAAGGCTTGTAAGAGCTAACACAACTTGTTTACTTCTCAATTGTCTCATGAACTGAACTGACATCGTCAACCCGGAAGTGCCCAAACAAATGAAGCGTAGTATTTTCATATCGCCACAAGGTGTCAGTAAGAGTCTACAATCAAATGGGCATAACAGGCCATCTTCATGCAACCAGAGGAAGCTTTTGTAACCTGTAACCTGTTTTGAAATATTCCATTATAACTATTATATTTAATAATACATTGCGGGAATCGGATTGAAACAATAATCGATTCTGAATTGAATCGCCACTCCAGGAATCCGAATCTTGACTCCTGAGGAACATTTACATACACTTGTAAAGAACATCATGTCATGGCTGTCTTGAGTTTACAATCATTTCTACAACTCTTATTTTTTTGTGATAGAGTGATTGGAGCACATACGTGTTGGTCACAAAAAACATTCATGAAGTTTGCTTCTTTTATGAATTTATTATGGGTCTACTGAAAATGTGAGCAAATCTTCTGGGTCAAAAGTATACATACAGCAATGTTAATATTCTCTTGTTTGGATAATTTACAATAGTTTTGGATGATACCACAAATCAATCTGATACCAAGTAGTTACAGGATCATACATTGGTCATATTCAAAGTCCTCATGTGTCCAGGGACGTATTTCCTGATTTTATAAATATAAAATTAATTTTTTTTAAAAAGAAAAAGAAATAAGATTTTGAGACGATAAAAAATATTGATGTAATCAAAGTAGGGCTGCAACAACTAATTGATTAAATAGATTAAAATCGATTATAAAAATAGTTGGCGATTAATTTAGTCATCGATTCGTTGGATCTATGCTATGCGCATGCGCAGAGGCAATTTTTTAATTTTATTTTTATATATAAAGGTTTTTGTTTTTTTTTATTTATAAACTGCAACATGTACAAACAGCTGAGAAACAATAATCAAGATAAGTATGGTGCCAGTATGCTGGGGTTTTTTTCAATAAAATACTGGAAAGGATAGACATGTAGTTTGTCTCTTTTATCTGATTATTAATCGAAGTAATAATCAACAGATTAATCGATTATCAAATTAATCGTTAGTTGCAGCCCTAAATCAAAGTAGTATCGACTAGATACGCTCTTGTACTTGGTATCATTACAGTGGATGCCAGGTGTAGATCCAACCATTGTGACGCTGGTGAGCTATTGTATCCTCCTACGGTGTGTAGTGAAGCATGTTTAGCTTTTCCTCGTCCTCCAGTGATAATGATAAATGTAGGAAAATTACTTTATTTGTCACCATGGAGGCGAGGATTAGTGATTTAGAAGTAGCTAATACAAGGTCGATTGCGGCTGGACGATAGCCGCTAACTAGCTAGCCATGTCTTAAAGTACCTCTTCCTGAGGGCGTTTCAGTGTTATAACTTCACCTTTATCGTAGTTTTTAAGCCAAAATGCGTCCATTCTCCCTTTTCTGTCAACACCCTGTGTCTGCTCGTAAGTACTCTGTGTGCGTGCGCTGCCGAACATGCTCCTCTGCTCGTAAAACCAGCAATGTCACGACGTAACGACGCGCCGTCATGCCTGTAAAAAAAAAAAAATATGGCAAACAGGTACTTTTCAAACAGAGTATAGTACCGTTTTTGTACCGCGATACTATACTAGTACCGGTATACCGTACAACCCTAGTGCGGGCGTAGGCGGGACCGCTCGCTTACTAGCTTGCACACACAGGATGCGCCGAGAAAGCCTCGATAGTGAGAAGAACCGCAGAGTAACACAAATTAGGAGGAACAATTATGAATATTGCGGGAATATTTCTGCTTTGAACTGAAAAAGCAAGATGAGCCCATCAACACGGCAGCATGTGTAATGTGTTGGAAAGCAACGGCAACAAAAAAAAAGCTTATACATCAAAATACTCATAAATTGAAGAGCCAATGTCTTTTTGAGAATACCGTATGTCACAACAGATCATGCTTTTGCATCATAAAAGATTGACGTTTCCTTCACCTCATCTTCTTCTGACATTTCTCCACAGTCTGTCAAATATTATTTCACCACAGACTTTGTTGCCTTTCATTCACTGTTCAAAGTAGCTGGCAAGTCACGAAACAGCAGCCTTCAAGCGGCTCACCAGTTGATCTTTGAGGAGATCTTATAGAGGAACATTCACATCATCATATCGCTCATACTGCATTGCGTCAATAGGTGGAGATCACCTGTGAGATTTGCGTAATAAATAAAAAATGATGTGTGTTTGCAGGCAGGCCTGTGATGATTGTGGTGGAATATATGGAAAATGGCTCCCTGGACTCCTTTCTCAGGGTGAGTATTGTCCCAAAAAGTCAAGTTGAACTGAAAATTGACGAATTAAAAACGGGCATAACAGGTTTTCCTTTATGATTAATGATCGTTCAGTTTGAAGATGAACAGTCTGAAATGTTGCCATTAGTTTCTATATAAAATGTACCCGCACTCTTTTACTACGAAGCCTTGGCATTGTCTTGCTGAAATAAGCAGGGGCGTCCATGAAAAAGGCGTCGCTCGGATGGCAACATGCTCCAAAAGCTGTATGTACTTATCAGCATTAATGGTGCCTTCACAGATGTGTAAGTTACCCGTGTGTTTTTGATTACGACGTTGTTAGAATAGTATATACACTACCGTTCAAAAGTTTAGGGTCACATTGAAATGTCCTTATTTTTGAAAGAAAAGCACTGTACTTTTCAATGAAGATAACTTTAAACTAGTCTTAACTTTAAAGAAATACACTCTATACATTGCTAATGTGGTAAATGACTATTCTAGCTGCAAATGTCTGGTTTTTGGTGCAATATCTACATAGGTGTATAGAGGCCCATTTCCAGCAACTATCACTCCAGTGTTCCAATGGTACAATGTGTTTGCTCATTGGCTCAGAAGGCTAATTGATGATTAGATAACCCTTGTGCAATCATGTTCACACATCTGAAAACAGTTTAGCTCGTTACAGAAGCTACAAAACTGACCTTCCTTTGAGCAGATTGAGTTTCTGGAGCATCACATTTGTGGGGTCAATTAAACGCTCAAAATGGCCAGAAAAAGAGAACTTTCATCTGAAACTCGACAGTCTATTCTTGTTCTTAGAAATGAAGGCTATTCCACAAAATTGTTTGGGTGACCCCAAACTTTTGAACGGTAGTGTAAATATAAGGTATACACACATTTTACGGCCTCATTACTGTAACAAATGAATAGCAATATTGCCGAAAACAAGAAAATATTGTTTTGGTACAATCGCGCCCCTCAATCACCAGAAGGCACCAAAAAAAACATGAACTCAGAGCTTTGATGAGCATAAATAAGTTATTTACAACAGGGTTCCCCAACCTTTTTTCCACCAGGGACCGGTTTAATGTATGCATTACTTTTACGGACCAGCTTTCTACGTGTGGCAGATAAAAACAGCAAAAAAATTAGCCTTTGGCTACAATCTGAAAGTTAAGTCGGAGAAAATGCGGTAGTTTATAAATTAACTAGATGAGGCAATTCCTGGAGGAATCGCATGTGAACGCTCCAATGCTGACAGAATGAAGTATGAATGTAAGAATAGTTTGAATGTTGAAGCATTTGAATTTCCAGGAAAACCAGGATTTGGTTTGGAACTTGGGAAAGACTTAGTTTGAATGTCCAGAATGAGTGGAATATGTTGAAGGTGGAATATTTTGAATAGGTTGAAAAATGTTGGAATTGTGAAAGAGTGAAAAATGGATAATTAATTTGGAATGGGGAAAATGTCCCTAAAAACTGAGAATTCTTGGAAATCCGGGAATTTTTTTCACAGTTTTTGAAAGGGATCACAGGCTGAATATTTTGAAGTTGGGACCGTTTGAGTGGGAGCTGTGGAACTTTGAAAAAATGCCCCATTCTTTTCAATGGGAATTTCTTGGAAATTTGGGGATTTCAGGGAAAAAAGGGAATTTTTGGGAAAATGCATAAATATTTGAATCTTCGGAATGAGTTGAAATGGTTGGTGTTGGAATTTTTCAAATCGGTGGAGAAATGTTGAAGTAGTAACATCTTTAATTGATAAATGGTATTAAGGAATTTGAAATGGGTTGAAAAATGTGGAAGGAGTGGTCGCCAGAAAAAAGAATTCTGGGAATTCCTGGGGAAAAAATTTTAACTTGAAAAAAACATAGTTTCAATGTCCAGGATGAGTGGAATATGTTGAAGGTGGAATGGTTTGATTCGGTTGGAAAAATGTGGAAATGGTGGAAGTTTGAAAAATGGCCAATTCATTTTGAATGGGGAAAAATGTTCCAGAAAACCTTGAATTCTGGGAATTTTGGGAATATGTCAACGGAAAGCCGGCGATTGGAATGGTTTGAGTCGGATGAAAAAAGTGGAAGGTAAATAAAGCACGCCGAAATCTGGTGAAGAAGAAGAAGAAGAAGAAGAAGAAGAAGAAGAAGAAGAAGAAGAAGAAGAAGAAGAAGAAGAAGAAGAAGAAGAAGAAGAAGAAGAAGAAGAAGAAGAAGAAGAAGAAGAAGAAGAAGAAGAAGTTGAATAAAAATAGATTAATTTTGGTGTAGAAAACCTCATTAATTGTGTGAATGCTTTAGAGCAGTGGTTCTCAAATGGGGGTACACGTACCCCTGGGGGTACTTGAAGGTATGCCAAGGGGTACGTGAGATTTTTTTTAAATGTCTGTCAAAAAGAACTGTGAAAAGAAATGCAACAATGCAATATTCAGTGTTGACAGCTAGATTTTTTGTGGACATGTTCCATAAATATTGATGTTAAAGATTTCTTTTTTTGTGAAGAAATGTTTAGAATTAAGTTCATGAATCCAGATGGATCTCTATTACAATCCCCAAAGAGGGCACTTTAAGTTGATGATTACTTCTATGTGTAGAAATCTTTATTTATAATTGAATCACTTGTTTATTTTTCAACAAGTTTTTAGTTATTTTTATATGTTTGTTTCCAAATAGTTCAAGAAAGACCACAACAAATGAGCAATATTTTGCACTGTTATACAATTTAATAAATCAGAAACTGATGACATAGTGCTGTATTTTACTTCTTTATCTCTTTTTTTCCAACCAAAAATGCTTTGCTCTGATTAGCGGGTACTTGAATTAAAAAAATGTTCACAGGGGGTACATCACTGAAAAAAGGTTGAGAACCACTGCTTTAGAGCATTCACACAATTAATGTTGCTGTGCGGCCCGGTAGCATATGCGTCACAGACCGGTACCGGTCCCCAGACCGGTGGTTGGGGACCACTGATTTACAACACAGTTAACAGTTATTTACATGTACAAGACTTCAGAACTTATTAAACTTAACCAAGTCCTGCCTGCTTTCTCTCTCATTCTAGCAACACACTGTGTCTACTTATTTACTGCACCAAAATCAATGTTGTCAATTATTGAACTACTCAAAGATGAACAGTAATTACCCGACCTAAAATATTCCACTGTGCAACTTATTTTTAGAAATAATGCGTACTTTTTCATTACTAAAAAAAAATGTTTTTGACAAAAAGGCCATAAAACACCAAATAAAATCTAAAAACTTTATACTATTAGATTGATTTAAGTTGTTAAAAGATTGTGTTACGTGTGGGGGGTCGCAGCTTGCTGCAAGGTTCGTTCCCCCCGGGATGCAGACAGACCACTCCGGACAGGACGTGCAGGTAGGAACATGATTTAGTCTTAGAAATCAAACAAGTACCAAAAGCAGAAAACTAGCCAGAGGAGAAATGTGCTGATCGCACTTAGCATAGGCTAGAAGACAAGGTATACTCACGTAACTGTAGCATGAAGCAAACAAAGAAGCCAGGCCGACTGACCGGCAAAGGCAGGCTTAAATAATGCCTCTGATTAGTGATCGGGAAACAGGTGAGCGTCCCGAACGCCAATCAGAGACAGGTGGAAATAATAAGTAACCATGGTAACTAAAAACAAACTCAAGGGTGTATAAAAACAGGAACTAAGAGAGTCCAAAACTAACAGAAAATAACAAAACATGATCCGGGCCACGGATCATGACAGATTTCAATCATTTAAATTGTTTCTAAAATGATTTTTTGCTAACATGTATAGAGATTCATTTGTGTCTTTATTACACATTTTTGACACTAATGCTAGGTTCACACCAACGGCGCTTTAAAGCGGCATGCAAAGCGGCGTTAAAGCGTAACAAAGCGTGATTAAAGCGTGAGGGTCCTAATGGATGGTGGGAAAGCTTGTAGTGAAGCGGGACATGCGGCAAGTTCGCCAAAAAATTTTAAACGGTTTAAAAAAATTCTGCGCTCTGTCAAGAATGGAATAAAGCGCCGAGAGCGTATCAAAGCATGACAAAGCTCAGCAAAACTTGACTAAAAGCGTAGGAAAGCTTAACAGATCTTGGTTCAAAGCGCGGACCCCTACAAATAGGAAGTGACTGTGATATTGATTAGTGACATGTAAAACCAACACAGGATTACAAATCCATTCTCTTTTGCATCATTGCCTTTTTTATACGATGATCACTGTTTCTGTACTTCTTTAGAGTTTTCTGTTTGATGTTGCAGTTTGACATTACTGTCTATAATTTTTCTGTATGAAAATGTTAATAATAAAGAGAATATGTTACGTTTTATAAAAGAAATGTCTTTAATTAATTTCAACTAGCATAAGAAATGAAAGATAGATATTTATTAAGATGACAAAAATAAAAGAAATGAAGATATAAAACATAATATAACGAGAAAAAAAAGAGAAATTGAAAAAAGAAATGAATATAAAAAATGGGTGGATAAAACAAATGCCTTTTAATATTTTCAACTAGCATGAAAGATAGATATTTATTAAGATGACAAAAATAAAAGAAATGAAGATATAAAACATAATATAACGGAAAAAAAAGAGAAATTGAAAAAATAAATGAATATAAAAAATGGGTGGATAAAACAAATGCCTTTTAATATTTTGAACTAGCATGAAAGATAGATATTTATTAAGATGACAAAAATAAAAGAAATGAAGATATAAAACATAATATAACGGAAAAAAAAGAGGAATTGAAAAAATAAATGAATATAAAAAATGGGTGGAAAAACAGTATACTGAGTTTTTTACATTTTTTTCTTATTTTTGTTGTAACAATGCACAACAGAGCTTGATAATCGTGTCAGAGCCTGATTTAAAGCGTCAGGATCGCATCAAAGCGTAATAAAGTTCAATAAAGCGTAATAAAACGTATCAAAACGTGATTTAAAGCGTATCAAAGAGGGATCAAAGCGTGAGGAACGGTAAGAAAGCGGCAACTAATTTGTATCAGAGCGTATCAAAGCATAACATTACTTCAGAGATCGGGATATTCGTGGAAAAATTGACAAAAATGACGGCGCTTTGCTCGCCGCTTGAAAGCGCGGCAAGCGCCGTTGGTGTGAACCAGGCATAAATGTTTATGTTAAAATGTTGGGCTCACACAGCTATAATATGGTAGCACATGTCAAATAGCGTTAATGTAAAAGTATTTTCTCCAAACTACAAATTAATTTCGGAATGTTTTCATGTCCTTGGCTGTAATTTGTGTCTCTCAACGTTTCTGTTAGCAACACGACGGGCACTTCACCGTCATCCAGTTGGTTGGCATGCTGCGTGGCATCGCCTCGGGCATGAAGTACCTGTCGGACATGGGCTACGTTCACAGAGACCTGGCCGCCCGCAACATCCTGGTCAACAGCAACCTGGTGTGTAAAGTCTCAGACTTTGGACTGTCCCGAATCCTGGAGGACGATCCTGAGGCTGCTTACACCACAACGGTACACCAGAACCTTTTGTTCCTGAACAGTTTACCGTGAATTTCTGAGTATAAGACGCTACTTTTTTCCTACGCTTTGGACCCTGTGGCTTGTAAAACGGTGCAGCTAATTTATGGATTTTTCTTCATTAAACCTCTAAAGGCTTAGTGGCCACATGCGTGGACAGCACCTTTTAGCTCTTATTTCCAAAATTGTGTACACTACTGAATTGGGGTCTTATGGCCGCTTATGTGGACACTTACACTGCCATCTGGTGGTGTCAGAAGAGTATAACATACAATGGAATTTGGAAAAAAAAAAGTGTAAAAACAAGAATTAGCATGTCACTAAACATGAAGTACACGTTTGTGTACTCATGGACTGAGTACATCATATTAAAAGATGATTCTTAGTTTTTTGTTCTAATTAGGGTCTAATAAGCGCAAAGAGAAATAGAAAAAAGCATGTAAACAAACAGCTTGGGCCTTAAGAGGTTAATTAACGGGCATAATGAATATAGGTTTTTTTTCAAAACAAGCAAAGACACTGGATCGTTATTTTTTGTGCTATGGCGCCATCTTTTGGATGGGTTTGCTCACTGCACACGTTTCTACTTGTATGGATTATTCATTCATGATTCCAAGCAACGTTTGTAAGTTTTACAATATAACTAAAACAATTCTTAACTTACTAAACCGTCCCACGTGTGACGTCTGTGGAAGTGTTCTCATGCATATTTGTACGTGGTATCGTAAAATAATGAAGCTAGCTGCGTTAGCATTAGCTAATACACTAACAGGTTTGTGAGTGGTCTGCGTTATTATTTACAATTATATTCGCCAAAACGTCACCGTGGAGTTATTGAGTCTGTTTAGCTCGTTTGGAGAGCTAAACCCACTAGCTTCCGCAGCTAGTGGGTCCATGACCATGACTTCTGCTTTGTTTGATCAGCCGTTTTACTGCCGTGCACAGACACCGTTTGGAAATATTTAATGTATGTAAACAAACATTTACAAAAATATTAATGTGTAAATAACACATTTGACAACGTTTATATCTGCGGCTTATATCGACAGTAATAATATTAATAAAAATTCTAACAAATCGCTAATAAAAAAAGTATGTATATATATTTTTTTTTTATTTTTTATTTTTTTATTTATCGATTTGTTAGAATTCTTATTAATATTAATACCGTTGTTGATATTTATTTTTGTTTGACTCCCAAAAAGAGTCAAACAAAATAAATATCAACAGTAATAATATTAATGAGAATTCTAACAAATCGCTAAAAAAAAAGTATGTATATATATATTTTTTTATATATATTTTTTTTAATATATCGATTTGTTAGAATTCTTATTAATATTAATACTGTTGTTGATATTTATTTTCGTTTGACTCAAAAAGAGTCAAACAAAATAAATATCAACAGTAATAATATTAATAAGAATTCTAACAAATCGATAAAATATATATATATATATATATATATATATATATATATATATATATATATATATATATATATATATATATATATATATATATATATATATATATATATATATATATATTTTTTTTTTATTATTTTTTTTTAAAATATATATATATATTTTTTTTTTTTATTTTAATCAATTTGTTAGAATTCCTATTAATATTAATTCTGTTGTTGATATTTATTTGATTGATATTTATATTGAGTCTGTTGCGGCTAATATATGGGGGGAAAAAAATATTCAAAACATTTAGTGGGTGTGGCTTAGAGTCCGGAAAATACGGTATGTTGAATGGCATGTAGGAGTGAAATTATTGAGGTGTTTTGAGCCTCCTATTCATACTTTGCATACTATAAGAATCTCCTTATGTAAAAAAAAAAACATTTATTATTGAAGTAAACTTTGGTTGCATCTTATTATATTTTATGTGTGTAAGCAGGGTGGGAAGATCCCGATCCGATGGACCGCTCCAGAGGCCATCGCCTACAGAAAGTTCTCCTCCGCCAGTGACGCTTGGAGTTATGGCATCGTTATGTGGGAAGTGATGTCGTACGGCGAGCGGCCATATTGGGAGATGTCCAACCAGGATGTGAGTACAGTGTTTGTTTCAACCGGAGATTGGTCAATTCGTCGAATAAGCAGAGGCCTACTTAAGTCATTCGGGGGCCGAAGGAAGACTTTGTCATTGGGGCCCTCCGCATAACGAAAACAACATGGTGGTTTGTCATGTTGCTAGAAACTACCGTGCCAGATGCCGCACGATGAGTATCACTTTTACTGTAATTATTCAACATGTAAAAAAGTGGAAGCCATTTTACTGTGTGTGACTGGCATTGTTAGAACAATCTAGATACTACTTTTACTAGTAACGAGTAATCCAATTAATGACTTTAACGTACGTTACAACGCCATTACCGATGCGCTTGATGTAAACATGGTTATATATCGACATGAAAGTGTGTATATATACGTGTATACACATATAAATATATATATACACATATACATATACATATATACATATAGATAGATAGATAGATAGATAGATAGATAGATAGATAGATAGATAGATAGATAGATAGATAGATAGATAGATAGATAGATAGATAGATAGATAGATAGATAGATAGATAGATAGATAGATAGATAGATAGATAGATAGATAGATAGATAGATAGATAGATAGATAGATAGATAGATAGATAGATAGATAGATAGATAGATAGATAGATAGATAGATAGATAGATAGATAGATAGATAGATAGATAGATAGATAGATAGATAGATAGATAGATAGATAAAAATAGTGTTGCATCTGACCAGACTTTCCTCCCAGGGAATTAAAGTCACTGGTCAATCCCAACTTCTTTCAGATGACATATATGCAGAGTAAGAAGGACCATCAAGACAGAATAGGAATATTATCATGTTTTACTGAAGCTTCAGGAGACCAGCCCACATCAATACAATCATACCGTCATCTCGGGATGGTCTAACATTCAAACAGGAAGAGACAACTTCTTGAATACGCAAACAGCCCCCACCCTCTCCAGAAAGGAATACAGGCTCATTGTTCTACTACAGTTAAGATTTAAAGGGAGTACTCCAACTCCTACATTGCAAGCCTTCAAGGTAACACGCACAGTTTACTTGCGGACATACAATGAAAAAATAGAAAGAGTACAAATGGAAAAACACTATCTGCTTTAAACATGACTATGAATAAAGAAAGAACTCTTAAACATATATGCATTCTCCACAATAGATAGATAGATAGATAGATTTATATATATAGATATATATACTGTATACTGTAAATTCCTAATGGATTAATATGGGTGTAATTCTGAATTATTTTATAGTGTATGGGCATGTTTTTAATATATTATAATAAATTGTGTTATGTGTGACAATGTCTGTTGGCATTTTGTGTTGGTTCGATTACTTTTTTTTCCACCATGACTAGGGAAGGTTGTTTGCATAGGGTCAAATAAGTGAATGCTGTGCTTAATTTCATTCAAAGCATGATAAGTGGACATAGACCTGAATTACTCATGTTGTCCACTAGATTGCGACAAAGCGGCAGCATTTAGATCGAATTTTTAAATGAATTGAAATGTCCTCGCAGCCAGATTCCTTACTAAACTCATGACGTTGAAGACGTGGGCGGGCCGCACATGGCCCACGAGGCGTAGTTTGGACACCCCGGATACAAAGTTAATTATGCGGTTTGAACACAATCAATTAGTTCAGATTTGAAAGCCTTTTTTTTTTGGTGAATTGTAGATGATCTGTGTGTACCCCGACTTAAACAAGTTGAAAAACGTATTCGGGTGTTACCATTTAGTGGTCAATTGTACGGAATATGTACTTCACTGTGCAACCTACTAATAAAAGTCTCAATCAATCAATCAATCAATCAATCAATGTATACTATACCTGGAATGATACCCAAAGTGCTTTACATTAAACATCACATTCACACACTGATGGAAGTTTCCCAGTGGAAACTGAAATATTCATGAAATAGGTATTAACTGTACAGGAAATTAATCATTTTAACATTTTGTAACACATGTAAAAAACTGTAACTAGTGTCGATATTGAGATGTACAAACAATAAGTCCGCTAACACAGCTAACTTCGCAATGTCTTTTAAAGATATACACTCAATGTTGCATAATATTTATCTAGTCATAATATATGTAATTATGTTAAATGTTCATTTATCCATTTACTTGATCATTTATATTGTTTTTTGCATGTAAAATTATAATTATTCCCTATAAAATGTCTTTCTGTCAATATTTTTTGGCTAATTGGGTTTACATTAATTATTTCTTAAGGGAGAAATTGCTTCGTTTTTTGTCTGACTTTGCGCAGCGGATTACTCCTGAGGTTTCTACAAAGTACTGTGGGAAAATTACTGAAAAAAGCTTCATGGTCGGTCATACAAGCGTCGAAAGCAGTGAACCTCTCTAAAAGATGAAAATCAATGCGAAGAAGAGGGAAAGAGCGTTAAGGTCAAAGGTTGATCCTACTTTGATGCAGTTGAGAGGAAGTTTCAAGCTGCAGCTTCAGTTGGCCTGAGTGACCTGCTGATCCCTCCGCTATGGTCAAGGATTGCAAGGCCATGGAAGCATATCCATCCCTCACTCAGCTCAATGTGAAAGCTGCACACATAATCCCTTCAGACTCTTATACACACCCAACATGTATCTATACACACACACACACACACACACAACATGTAGCTATACGCCGACACACACACACCTTACTGGGGTCATGGTGTTCAGGGAGGATTTGTGTTGTTTGAGAATTGCTTCAAAGTGCTTTGTAAGACAAATCTTCCAACCTGCAGTCTGGCAGCATCAACTAATTCAAGATCATCATGTAGATGCACACATTGACTACATACATACAGCACCGGCTGGGAAATGTTTGTGCACAGGAAATCGAGCATTTAAAGGGGAACTGCACTTTTTTCAAATTTTGTCTATCATTTACAAGACAAGAACATATGTTTTTCTTTTGTTTGCTATTTCCTACAGCAACAGCAACACGATTAATCATGGCATACTTCATGACAGACAACAACGTTTACTTTGGGACAAGTTATGATCCAGAAACATATATTTCTGAGCCTGAATGACTATTTTTGATGATTGATTATTGATTAAACAAAAATAAATATCAACAGTAAAAATATTAATAAGAATTCTAACAAATCGCTAATAAAAAAAATATGTATATATATATATATTTTTTATTTTTTTTATTTTTTTATTTATCGATTTGTTAGAATTCTTATTAATATTAATACTGTTGTTGGTATTTATTTTTGTTTGACTCTCAAAAAGAGTCAAACAAAATAAATATCAACAGTAATAATATTAATGAGAATTCTAACAAATCGCTAAAAAAAAGTATGTATATATATATATATATATATATATATATATTTTTTTTTTATATATATATTTTTTAATATATCGATTTGTTAGAATTCTTATTAAAATTAATACTGTTGTTGATATTTATTTTCGTTTGACTCAAAAAGAGTCAAACAAAATAAATATCAACAGTAATAATATTAATAAGAATTCTAACAAATCGATTAAAAAAATATATATATATATTTATTTTTTTATTGATTTGTTAGAATTCTTATTAATATTAATACTGTTGTTGATGTTTATTTGATTGATATTTATATTGACTCAAAAAGAGTCAAACAGAAATAAATATCAACAGTAATAATATTAATAAGAATTCTAACAAATCGATTAAAAAAAAATATATATATATATTATTAATTTGTTATCAATTTGTTAGAATTCTTATTAATAAATTAACAAATCGATTTAACAAATCAATAAAAAAAATATATATATACATAGATATATATATTATTATAAAAAATTGTATCGATTTGTTAGAATTCTTATTAATATTAATACTGTTGCTGATATTTATTTTTGTTTGACTCTTATTGATTTTTTCTGTCATGTTTGTGTGTTTGCTCAATTGCTCTGTTGATTGCTAATCGGGATTGGTTCGGAATTGTACTATGTATTATTGTACTGTTATGTTTTATTTTGGACTGATTATAAAATTAAAATTAAAATTAAAATATAAAAAAATTTCAGTAAATTAAGAATCGTTACAAATCGCGATCCGTTCAAAAACAGATTTTTTTCCCCATACCCCTTATAAGCTAGTTATCTCTATGTGATCACAGCGCCGCTAAAAAAAAATTGCGAATACTTACCGGTAGTTAATATTCAGGTCACGAGATGTAAATGGAGTATAGTTGCCGCTTTTTGGATGTTTTTTGCTTTGTTTTATGGGCGGAATAGCGTGCTCCCATTACCTGCATTTTTAGCCAGATTTTAGATTTCAGCGTTATTATGCACATGCCAATATGAGATGAAAACAATCCCACCTTTTTCCTGTGCTTGCGACGAATGTCGTAGCTTTACATTGCCGTCTGTACGCAGGTGATTCTGTCCATTGAGGAGGGCTACCGGCTTCCAGCACCGATGGGCTGCCCTGTGGCGCTGCACCAGCTGATGCTGCACTGCTGGCAGACGGAGAGAAGTCGTCGGCCCAGATTCACAGATGTCGTCTCCTTCTTGGACAAACTCATCCGCAACCCCAGCAGCTTACTGCCGCTGGTAGAAGACATTCAGAGGTAGGTTAGGTACACTCCTTATTTGCGCCTTTACACCTTGGAAATATTACTGTATGTCAAACCTGGGCAAAATACGGCCCATTAAGATTTTTTAAGTCTTAAACTATAGAAAGTATTTCCGTGGTCGAAATCTGTGCTTTTGAGTGTTATAGGAGTTATTACGGTAATCTACGTCACAGCAGCTCAGACTAGGAACAAAGCAGAGTGGGTGGGGTTTGTTTTCAGAGCAGCCAGCCATATTTTTACAACAAAGTTCTGCAAAAAAGTGATAATATATCATATTGTAGGTGTTTATTACACTTGTCATTCATATGTTGCTGTTTGTTGCATTGTTATTGTGTTTTAATTGAATGTAAAAGATGTCTATTGAGGAACTGGTCTAAGAAGTAAAAGATGTTGTTAATATTCAGTGTTTTATTGTTCGTAGTTAATATTGTAAAGCCCACTTTCTTTACATTCATGCACATTTTGGGTGTCCCATTCAGTAAAAAACTGTAAAATTCCATTCCGTTTTTTTTTTTAGGTGGTCTGTCGTAATGTTTTTAGAATTCTATTGGACATTGTGACTTTTGGTATTAGCGTTCCTGACAAAAAGGGACCCAAACACACATAATGTACAACAGATTTTGTTGCACGCTCCCAGTCTGTGGAACACTCTCCCTGACCACCTGAGGGCACCACAGACTGTGGATGCTTTTAAAAAAGGCTTAAAGGCCTACTGAAATGAATTTTTTTTATTTAAACGGGAATAGCAGATCCATTCTATGTGTCATACTTGATAATTTCGCGATATTGCCATATTTTTGCTGAAAGGATTTAGTAGAGAAAATCGACGATAAAGTTCGCAACTTTTGCTCGCTGATAAAAAAAGCCTTGCCTTTACCGGAAGTAGCGTGACGTCACAGGAGGTAATATTCCTCACAATTTTCCTTTGTTTACAATGGAGCGAGAGAGATTTGGAGCGACAAAGCGACGATTACCCCATCAATTTGAGTGAGGATGAAAGATTCGTGGATGAGGAACGTTAGAGTGAAGAACTAGAGGCAGTGCAGGACGTATCTTTTTTCGCTCTGACCGTAACTTAGGTACAAGCTGGCTCATTGGATTCCACACTCTCTCCTTTTTCTATTGTGGATCACGGATTTGTATTTTAAACACCTCGGATACTATATCCTCTTGAAAATGAGAGTCGAGCACGCGAAATGGACATTCAAAGTGACTTTTATCTCCACGACAATACATCGGTGACACACTTAGCTACTGAGCTAACGTGATAGCATCGTTCTCAAATGCAGATAGAAACAAAATAAATAAACCCCTGACTGGAAGGATAGGCAGAAGATCAACAATACTATTAAACCATGTACATGTAACTACATGGTTAATAATTCTCAGCCTGGTAAGGCTTAACAATGCTGTTGCTAACGACGCTAAGGCTAATTTAGCAACTTAGCAACCGGACCTCACAGAACTATGATAAAAACATTAGCGCTCCACCTACGCCAGCCAGCCCTCATCTTCCCATCAACAGCCGTGCTCACCTGCGTTCCAGCGATCAACGGCGCGACGAAAGACTTCATCCGTGAGTTTGGCGGCTAGCATCGGCTAGGCGTCTGCTAAGTCCTTGTTGTGTTGCTACAGCCAGCCGCTAATACACCGATCCCACCTACAACGTTCTTCTTTGCAGCCTCCATTGTTCATTAAACAAATTGCAAAAGATTCACCAACACAGATGTCCAGAATACTGTGGAATTATGAAATGAAAACAAGAGCTTGTTGTATAGGATTCTCCGGGCTCCGAATACTTCCCTTGT
Source organism: Entelurus aequoreus (assembly GCF_033978785.1). Taxonomy (NCBI): domain Eukaryota; kingdom Metazoa; phylum Chordata; class Actinopteri; order Syngnathiformes; family Syngnathidae; genus Entelurus; species Entelurus aequoreus. The sequence continues at coordinate 12,776,054 of NC_084743.1, forward strand.
CCTCGTGACGTCACACGCATACGTCAGCATAATAAAACGTTTTTAACAGGAAGTGTGGCGGGAAATTTAGAATTGCACTTTATAAGTTAACCCGGCCGTATTGGCATGTGTTGCAATGTTAAGATTTCATCATTGATATATAAACTATCAGACTGCGTGGTCGCTAGTAGTGGCTTTCAGTAGGCCTTTAAAAACCCTTCTTTTTAAAAAAAAAAGCCTTTTTTTAGATATATGCATACTAGTTTTAGCTATTTGGCTGTTCTAGTTTTTATTTTTTTTAATCTTTTTATTTATTTATTTTTTAATACACTGTAGCACTTTGAGGTTGTTTACTCTATGTAAAGTGCTTTTTACAAATAAAATATATTATTATTATTATTATTATTTTTACAGCTAAATGTGTACCGGTACATATAATTTATACACACACATTGGCCCCCCAGACACATTTTTTTCTCTCAAAGTGGCCCCCGAGGCAAAATATTTGCCCAGCTCTGCTGTACGTGTTTACCTTGGAAAAGGGACAGTTACCTCGTAGTCCGATAGTTAGCCCCGTGGAGCATCAAGGTAGATTGTACCTGGAGAATGCATATTTCTGACAACGCATCAGCTACAATGTGACACACGAGCAGTATAAATCCTCCCAGCTCGGAAAACAGTTCCAAATTCAAGATGCACATAAAAATTGCTGGCAGTATCTGATATTAACAGCTTTTCTGATTAAATCAGTCTACCAGAGTCTCCGGGGGAGGAAATGGACTACCCAATGTTCATCTCCATTGGCGACTGGCTGGACTCCATCAAAATGAGCCAATACAAAAGCAACTTTATGGCGGCGGGCTACGACACGCTGGATTCAGTAGCGAGGATGAGCATCGAGTGAGTAGCCCGGCCAGAACATTACAGCGTGGTTTGGAAGTGAAGTCTGTTATTATTGGCCACAGTTATACTGTACACACACATGCATGGTGCAAGTGTGCATAAACACAACATTAACCGCACTAGAGACGCCGAATAACTCACTTGGTCAAACTTTCTTAAATCTTCTTCAAACTATGAACTACTGTCATTATTATTATTATTTTTGTATCTACTTGAATATTCTGACATATGCAGTAGTTTACAGATGTGTAGTACTGTATTATTCGGACTATAAGGCACACTTAAAATCCTTTCATTTGCTGAAAACTCGACAGTGCGCCTTATAACCCGGTGCGCCTAATGTACGGAATAATTCTGGTTGAAGCCATTTTATTTGGTAAATGGTGTTATTATAAGTGTGACCAGTAGACGGCAGTCATACATAAGAGGAACGTGTAGGCTGCAATATGACTCAAGTAAACAACACCAAAATTGTATATGTATTCGCTCAAAAATCTATCAAAATGTTCTAGTAGGACTTTGGTAAGCTATGAAGCCGCACCGCTTGATGGATTGTACTGTGAGCGGCATAGCTCGGTTGGTAGAGTGGCCGTGCCAGCAACTTGAGGGCTCCAGGTTCGATTCCCGCTTCCGCCATCCTAGTCACTGCCGTTGTGTCCTTGGGCAAGACACTTTACCCACTTGCTCCCACTGCCACCCACACTGGTTTAAATGTAACACAGATATTGGGTTTCACTATGTAAAGCGCTTTGAGTCACTAGAGAAAAGCGCTATATAAATATAATTCACTTCACTTGTGCTTCAACATAGGAGTATTATTATGGTGTGTGTGTATAAGGTAAGACATATTATCTGGCGTTTTGTTTCGCAATATTATGCAAAAGGAACTTTTCTTACCTTCTGGTACCTGCTGATGTGTATTTGGGATCTGCATAAGTCCTGAAAATTTGCGCGAGTCCGCCATTGTAGTCCATGCCGACGCCGTAGTCGATTAGCTTCTTCTTTTTCTCTATCTTCTTGTTATAGGACAGTAATCCTCCACTGTTGCCATTTGTAATATAAAGTACTGTAAAGTTCTTACTTATATCTGTCAGTAAACTCGCCATGAAAGCGCTAAATCAGGGGTCACCAACCTTTTTGAAACCAAGAGCTACTTCTTGGGTACTGATTAATGCGAAGGGCTACCAGTTTGATACACACTTAAATAAATTGCCGGAAATAGCCAATATGCTCAATTTACCTTTAACTCTATGTTATTATTAATAATTAATGATATTTACACTTAATTGAACGGTTTAAAAGAGGAAAAAACACGAAAAAAATGACATTCAAATTTTGAAACATAGTTTATCTTCAATTTCGACTCTTTAAAATTCAAAATTCAACTGAAAAAAAGAAGAGAAAAACTAGCCAATTCGAATCTTTTTGAAAAAATTAAAAAAATAATTTATGGAACATCATTAGTAATTTTTCCTGATTAAGATTAATTTTAGAATTTTGATGACATGTTTTAAATAAGTTAAAATCCAATCTGCACTTTGTTAGAATATATAACAAATTGGACCAAGCTATATTTCTAACAAAGACAAATCATTATTTCTTCTAGATTTTCCAGAAATTTTTTTTTAAAATAAATTCAAAAGACTTTGAAATAAGATTTAAATTTGATTCTACAGATTTTCTAGATTTGCCAGAATAATTTTTTTGAATTTTAATCACAATAAGTTTGAAGAAATACTTCACAAATATTCTTCGTCGAAAAAACAGAAGCTAAAATGAAGAATTAAATTAAAATGTATTTATCATTCTTTACAATAAAAAAAATAAGTTTACTTGAACATTTATTTAAATTGTCAGGAAAGAAGAGGAAGGAATTTAAAAGGTAAAAAGGTATATGTGTTTAAAAATCCTAAAATCATTTTTAAGGTTGTATTTTTTCTCTAAAATTGTCTTTCTGAAAGTTATAAGTAGCAAAGTAAAAAATGTTATGAATTTATTTAAACAAGTGAAGACCAAGTCTTTAAAATATTTTTTTGGATTTTCAAATTCTATTTGAGTTTTGTCTCTCTTAGAATTAAAAATGTTGGGCAAAGCGAGACCAGCTTGCTATGAATAAATAAAATTTAAAAAATAGAGGCAGCTCACTGGTAAGTGCTGCTATTTGAGCTATTTTTAGAACAGGCCAGCGGGCTACTCATCTGGTCCTTACGGGCTACCTGGTGCCCGCGGGCACCGCTTTGGTGACCCCTGCGCTAAAACATACCGGTGTAGTGAGTTTACATTATTCACCCAAGGAACTTTAGTTATTAGAGAGTTCCGGTCGGACGGTTTTTCACGGGACACATTTCCGGCGGATGAGGAGATGCTGCTCCGTTATCGATGGAAGTAAAGTGTGAATGTCATTAAAACAGTTAGCTCCATCTTTTGACACTTCTTCCACTCCCGTCCTTGCACGCTACACCGCTACAACAAAGATGACGGGGAGAAGACGCTGTCGAAGGTGAGCCACGTAAATAAGACCGGCGCATCCTGAAGAGACTGTCAGAAAGCGGCTTGAAGATGATGTGTAAAACATCATCTATGCAACATTTTGAGCAAAGAACCACCATTACATGTTGTGTAGACCACAAGGAAGTCTTTTACATTTAGAAAAAAATCA
>NC_084743.1:12784594-12837094 GCF_033978785.1 Entelurus aequoreus
AGAAAAAGAGAACTTTCATCTGAAACTCGACAGTCTATTCTTGTTCTTAGAAATGAAGGCTATTCCACAAAATTGTTTGGGTGACCCCAAACTTTTGAACGGTAGTGTACCTCGGTTTAGAGGTCACGGTTCGGCTCATTTTTGGTACAGTAAGAAAACAACAAAATATACATTTTTGGGTTATTTATTTACCAAATTTGCAAAATCTTCCACCAAAATATATTTTTCTTAGTGGAATATTTGATGTGAAGTAATCGGAACCTTGGATAGGTCAATAATTCATAATAACGTTGATTTTGATTCAATATTATGATTATTGAAAGAAAAAATTAGTCAACATTGCAACTTTTTCTAAATTACATTTCACCTTTAAGCTTTTTTATTTCCCTTTTGTTATGTTTTTGTTTATTTTAATAGTCCTTTTAGAATGTGCCGTGGGCCTTTAAAACATTAGCTGTGGGACGCAAATGGCCCACAACTTTTGACACCCCTGCTATACATAATAAAAAATTAAATCTGATAAATCTATGGATAAAAAGCAGAGCCTGGCGACGCATGCGCGTTTATCATAACTCTCTCTCTCTCTCTGTCTCTGCCCCTCCCTCATGAATGCTGCTGCATGCACAATTTGTTTTGTTTTTAACCCCTTCTTAACCCTGAACGTACATTGAAAATACACGCAACCCTAACTCAAAATGCTGGACATTTGAGGTATTTAAGAATCTCCGCCCAGACAGCTCCGCAAAAGAGGGCATGTCCGGTGAAAAGAGGACGTATGGTCAGTCTATCGTAGCATGCTAGCAGCGACCGGGCTACGATAGACTGACCATACGTCCTCTTTTCACCGGACATGTCCTCTTTTGCGGAGCTGTCAGGGCGGAGTTTCTTAAATGCCTTAAATGTCCGGCATTTTGAGTAAACATTGCACCGTGTTGTGCCTCGGTGTGCATTGTTTACACAACGTGCGTTACGCTACTTAATATGTCCGTGTGGAAACTCGTTCGGTACACCTCCGAAACGAACCGAAACCCCCGTACCGAAACGGTTCAATACAAATACACGTACCGTTACACCCCTACTCTCACCTGGATAGTAGAAGGTTGTAAACATAAACCGACAAGTTGGTCAACTTTGACATCCAACTTCTACCCGGAGATGGCGAGAAAGACACAAAAAGATGCTTGTTTGCAGCACTTTTTTTTTAACCCCTTTGTGAGGATTATGATTAATTCTTCACTTAAACAGTACGAGCAGACATTGTACAGTAAGTGATTGTTTCATTATGTCTCAAATTTGTGTACCTCGTTTAGCACTCAGCAATACCGCTATGTGATGCTTAGTGTTTAGCTGAAGCTTAATTAATATTACTCAGCTTTTAAAACTTGTAGGTCATCCTCCTTATATTCAGGCTCAAAAATATACGTTTCTGGATCATCGTTTGTCCTAAAGTAGTCTTTGTTGTCTCTCATGAAGTCTGCCAGGAATACTGGTGTTTTTGTTGTTGAAAGGAAAAGCGAATGCTGTGATGCACCGCCGTATTCTTAAAATGAGCTAAATATGTAAATATGTTATTATTAGAGATATTATCGGCCGATAAATGCTTTAAAATGTAATATCGGAAATTATCGGTATCGTTTTTTTTATTATCAGTATCATTTTTGTTTTTTTTGTTTGTTTGTTTTTTTTATTATTAAATCAACATAAAAAACACAAGATACACTTACAATTAGTGCACCAACCCAAACAACCTCCCTCCCCCATTTACACTCATTCACACAAAAGGGTTGTTTCCTTCTGTTATTAATATTGTGGTTCCTACATTATATATCAATATATATCAATACAGTCTGCAAGGGATACAGTCCGTAAGCACACATGATTGTGCGTGCTGCTGGTCCACTAATAGTACTAACCTTTAACAGCTAATTTTACTAATTTTCATTAATTACTAGTTTCTATGTAACTGATTTTATATTGTTTTACTTTCTTTTTTATTCAAGAAAATGTTTTTAATTTATTTATCTTATTTTATTTTATTAATTTTAAAAAAAAAAGGACCTTATCTTCACCATACCTGGTTGTCCAAATTAGGCATAATAATGTGTTAATTCCACAACTGTATATATCAGTATCGGTATCGGTTGATATCGGTATCGGTAATTAAAGAGTTGGACAATATCGGAATATCGGATATCGGCAAAAAGCCATTATCGGACATCCCTAGTTATTATGAATTTTACTACATTACATATATACTCACAGCATGTACCGTATTTTTCGGACTATAAGTCGCCGTTGTTTTCATAGTTTGGCCGGGGGTGCGACTTATACTCAGGAGCGACTTATGTGTGAAATTATTAACACATTACCGTAAAATACCAAATAATATTATTTAGCTCATTCACGTAAGAGACTAGACGTATAAGATTTCATGGGATTTAGCGATTAGGAGTGACAGATTGTTTGGTAAACGTATAGCATGTTCTATATGTTATAGTTATTTGAATGACTCTTACCATAATATGTTACGTTAACATACCAGGCACGTTCTCAGTTGGTTATTTATGCCTCATATAACGTACACTTATTCAGTCTGTTGTTCACTATTCTTTATTTATTTTAAATTGCCTTTCAAATGTCTATTCTTGGAGTTGGGTTTTATCAAATAAATTTCCCCCAAAAATGCGACTTATATATGTTTTTTCCCTTCTTTATTATGCATTTTCGGCCGGTGCGACTCATACTCCGGAGCGACTTATACTTCGAAAAATACAGTATGTAAAACCTTAATGGAGGTTTTTGGATTTTTTTAGCACTTTATCGAGGGAAAATAGAGACTAATTGGCTCCGTTGTCGGCTGACTTTTGCTAACGTTTATTTACGACTTAGAACGCATTAAAAAAATGTGAGTTCCTATCTTACGTAAGGATTGTGAATGACAGGCAAAACGTTTTTGTTTTTTTTTTAAAGTGCAGTTTCCCCTTTTAACACACACAGACGCAATATCTGGAGAATTCTAGGAAGTACAGTACTTTTATTCAAAGTAGTTATGTCGAATTTGCGCACACATCAATTAATGGCACAGACGTGATCTCAGAACGTGTTCTTATAGGCCAACGTGTGCTTTAACTTGTGATCATGTAAAGGTTGTTGACTCTGTGCCCGTAGAGGAGTCAAGTGTACATAAAAGTAGTCTGAAATGAAGACGTTTTGGATCTGCAGTAGTTGATGTCATGTCGTCAGATTTTTTTTTGGCCATCAAGAGTTGATTTCCGTTCATTCTCTAAAACAGGCTATGAATATATAAATACCATATATAGTATATAGAAAAAGAAAAGCCTGCTTGGTAAGAGTTAGTGACAAGCAGGTTTGACTACTTGGAGAGAGCAGCACCCTAAATAATCCTTGTAATATCACCATGCAAACTGATATATGCCTTACAGTCAGTAACAGTAACACTTTTAGTAAATCATGTTTCGGTGGAATCAAAAGGACCTCGCCTGGAAATGAATTTAAGCTGCTCCATTCTCCATTCAGTCATCAGGTATGAGAAGGTTGCACACACTTCATACATGCACCCCCCCCACCACCACCACCACCACCACCACCACGGTCTATGGAGAATTATCAGATGCTGTTTGTTAAGCATGTTCTACTGCTGAGCAATGTTAGAACGTTCTTTTGTACAAAGTACAAGTATACTTATTATTATAATTCTTGTATTTTATTTTTTTATAATTTCCAAAGAGATGTGGTAGAATCTTGCACACTGTAAGACGCAGTTACTGCGAATATTTATTTGCAAAATAAAGCTGAAAAGTTGTGCGGTTTTGGCTCAGTTGTTATTATTTTCTTTGAAGAATGAATGTTCAGAGAGGTGAATCTCTCTTACGCTGATTCAGCTTCTTTCAGTTTTCATCGGATCGGAACCGTTAAAAGCATCAAAACGTTCGGTCTGGTCAAGACATGTACCGTATTTTTCCGACTATAACCTGCACTTAAAATCATTTTATTTTCTCAAAACTCGACAGTGCCTTGTAACCCAGTGCGCCTAATGTACGGAATAATTCTGGTTTTGCTTACCGACCTCGAAGCTATTTTATTTTGTACATGGTGTAACCAGTAGATGGCAGTCACACATAAGAGATGCGTGTAAAAACCAAACAGGACATAAAATCTTGAAGTTTTAAAGAGCATAAAGTAGGGCTGCAACAACTAATCGATTAAATCGATTAAAATCGATTACCAAAATAGTTGGCGATTAATTTAGTCATCGATTCGTTGGAACTATGCTATGCGCATGCGCGGAGGCTTTTTTTTTTTTTTTTTGGATATTTTTTTGTTGGTTTTTTTTGTTTTATAAACCTTTATTTATAAACTGCAACATTTACAAACACCTAAGAAACAATAATCAAAATAAGTAAAAAAAACAGTACAAAACAGCGCCAGTGCGGCGGTGAGGCTACGTCTCATGAGGTGGCGTAAGCTAGCCAATGATGTGTCGTGTGCAGCTCACGTGACGACGGCGTCTCCTTTGCTGGAAACATTCGAAAAATGGCGCAGGAAAACACTACCGATAGTTTAGCGGAGAAACATCTTGAGGTTATTGCTTCAATGGAGAAAAGTGTACGACCTAAGTCGTCAAAAGTGTGGGAACACTTCACTTTAAAGACTTCAAAGAAGAGCGTTTCCTGCAAAATGGCACGGAAGTACAACATTGCTTCTGGAGCACCTGAAGAAGAAAAATGTTGGAGCCATGGATGAAGGGAGGAACTCACAGTACGTAACTTTTTAAGTCCATAGTGGCAACAAGCAATAATGAGTTCAGCTTTTTTGTGAGTAACTTTAAAGTTATGCCTTTGTTGCAACGCGGGGCTGATAATGTGTCTCCGGCACATTTGACTCCGTTTTGAGAGAGAAAACGCACGGTTACCAATTTCGAAATAAACGTAACGGACAGAAATATCTCAGGTTGGTTTCATAATGGATCAATGTAGCCGGGCTGATAAAGCTATATAAATATATTTAGATTTGAGTGACGCTTTAGTATAACTAAACGTTATGAAGGTGCTGGAATATTTCATGCTATTATTCAGAGGCAGCCTGAAATGAATCCTTTATTATTCACAACAGAAACGTGTACAACATCTGATTCAGTTCTGATTAGTTACATTTCTGTGTTATTATTAGTGTATGCTGCACCCCCAATGTCCACAACATGGTGCAAGTATGCTGGTTTTTTTCAATAAAATACTGGAAAGGATAGAAATGTAGTTTGTCTCTGGTATCCCATTATTAATCGATTAATCAAAGTAATAATCGACAGATTAATCGATTATCAAATTAATCGTTAGTTGCAGCCCTAGCATAAAGACATTTTGGATATTTTTATGAATTTTTTTTTAACTAGTTTTGCAAACATTTTTCAATAAACTTCAGTCCTAAACAAAAATACCATAAAATGTAATATTTGTAATGACATTTTTGAAGGCCTTTTGATCAGATAATGTCACGGGTGCCATGATCTCACATGACAGGTATTATTAGTTTCTTGTATTATTTCCTGACCAGCAGTCTTATTTTTTACTATAGTTTATAAGTACATTAATGTAATCACTTGTTTAGGTTGTATGTATAACTAATATTAGCCAGAAGATGTCGGTCTTGCACCACTGATCTTCTCTGGAGCTGCCCTGTTAAAAGACCCAACAACTTCCCTACAATTGTTCTGTAAATATGAGCCTTGGCTTTGCACCAACAGCTTTTTTCACAGACACAATGGATTACAGTGTGAAGAACAAAGTGATTGATTTATTTGAAGTGCGGAAAAGGCTGCAGCTGTTGTTGTTGCTCTGGGAGTCTTAGGGCAGACCAGAGCATTACACTAATGAATGGAATTCATCAGGATGAGGATAACGATGTGGCGTTCATGAACGAATCGAGTCTTAAGATTAGTTCTTTTATGTGAACAATAAGAACTGATTCACATTTGTGAGCTGTTCGTTCGGGTGCCGTTTTTTTATGCACATGCAGAAACAGTGTCAGCAATTGCCCACGTGACTGGCCACCGGGCTACAAAATTAGTCAATGAAAAAGTAGCAGCATTCGGATTTCTTACCCGTGTGCAGCTGAGTTAAGCTGTATATATATATATGTATATATATATGTGTGTATATATATATATATACAGTGGGGCAAAAAAGTATTTAGTCAGCCACCCATTGACAATCAATGGGTGGCTGACTAAATACTTTTTTGCCCCACTGTATATATATATATATACACACATATATATATACATATATATATATACACACATATATATATACATATATACATATATATATATATACACATATATATATATACATATATACATACGTATATATACACATATACATATATATATACACATACATACATATATACAAATATATATACATATATACACACATATATATATGCACACATACATATATATATATATACATATACATACATATACACACACACATTAACACATTTGCATATATATGTATATATAAATACACACACTCATACAGTATATACACACACACACACAAATGTGTATATATATATGTATATATATATATATATATATATTCACAAATATATATATATACACATATATACACACGTTCTTCTATATGTATATGTGTATATACAGTATATATACACACACACACACATACACATTTATATATACACACACACCCACACCACACCCACATACATATATATATGGCAAAAGTATATATATATACATACACACATATATATACACACACACACACACACACACATGTATAGAAACATATGTACACATATGAATATATATATACACAGTTAAACAAACTAAATAAAAATAATTAAAAAGGTTTCTTTATCTATGTTGGCGAATTAATATTGAACATCTTGAAGTACAGTTTTTCCCCCCAATTGGAAAAACTGGGTTGGGTGGTTTGTTTCGTTATCTTTTTTGTTGCCAATTGCAAGCCTCCGGACATCTTGGGGGCGGCATGGCATAGTGGGTAGAGTGCCTGTGTCAGAAACCTGAGGTTGCAGGTTCGCTCCCCGCCTCTTACCATGCCGTTGTGTCCTTGGGCAGGACACTTCACCCTTGCCCCCGGTGCCACTCACACCGGTGAATGACTGTTGAATGAATGATAGGTGGTGGTCGGAGGGGCCGTAGGCGCAAATTGGCAGCCACGCTTCCGTCAGTCTACCCCAGGGCAGCTGTGGCTACGAAAGTAGCTTACCACCACCAGGTGTGAATGAATGATGGGTTTTTAACATGTAAAGCGACTTTGGGTACTTAGAAAAGCGCTATATAAATCCCAGGTATTATTATTATTATTATCTTATTTAATGCTTTCGAATGTCATTTTAGCACAATCCATTTAATCACTTTTAATGCTTAGAAATGACACCCTGGACCTGCTATGTCCGAAAGAGAATGAGGTGATACAGTATTGTCTGCTCACAGATGCCACCCGGTGGTTGTTTGAGCACACTGCATGCAGCTAGTCCTGGATAAATTAACCATCCCCCACTCCTCAATGCTTCAGTCACACACAGGATTCTCACAAGAATGAGGCAAAAATGCACTGTATGATAACAAGACGTTGTTTTTTTGAAAGGCTCTTTTTGAAAGGAACAGCTGGTAAAGATCCATCTCCAGATGAGCGTTGGACGGTGAAGACTCCCTGGTAAGGTCACTTGCGGATCTTAATTCTTCCTAATAGGATTACCCGCTGCAAGCTGGGACGCACAGGCGGCATCTCGGCTTGTTGCTGCTCAGTCTTCACTGCGTGTAGCGCTACAATCTCTAAATAAAACCCGGCATGTTTTATTCCTGGTAATCGGAGCATTTATAGGGTGATGTGTCGGACTGACTGAGTTGAATGGGGCTGCTGGATAAACTGTCAGGCTGGCTGGGCCTGAGGAAGAAAGAAGTCAACGTGTTGTGTTTGGGGCTGGACAACAGCGGCAAAACAACCATCATCAACCAGCTCAAGCCTGCCAACGTAAGTGCCTGCTACCCTCTTTCTAAATCCACACGCCAACAAGCAGAGGTCACTCCTGGTGCATTTTATTTTGCAATCATTCCTTGACTGCTTGTTTTCAGAATTCTAATCTTTTAGGCCCATTCTCAGAGGAGTGGAAACATGTTAGTCAGGTAAAGACCATCGTACTCTGCATGCACTCTTTCCCATCTTGACAGACTTTTGCCATTACTTGTCTGTTTTGTGTGTGTGTGTGTGTGTGTGTGTGTGTGTGTGTGTGTGTGTGTGTGTGTGTGTGTGTGTGTGTGTGTGTGTGTGTGTGTGTGTGTGTGTGTGTGTGTGTGTGTGTGTGTGTGTGTGTGTGTGTGTGTGTGTGTGTGTGTGTAGACACAGGCACAAGACATAGTGCCCACAATCGGGTTCAATATTGAAAAGTTCAAGAGTTCAAGGTACAGTAGTAGATACATGTTAATCACTTCTAAAGGAGAACTGCACTTTTAGTGGAATTGAGTCTATCAATCACAAGCCTTATGTAAGACAATAACACACTTTTTTTTTTTTGTTGCATTGTAAGTTGTAAAATACAGCAAGTGTGAGGTGGCTAACAATGCAGCTAATGGGAGTACTGTATTTTCCAGGACTATAGGGTGCACCGGATTATAAGGCGCACTGCCGATGATTGGTCAAAAATAAGGCGCACCGGAGTATAGGGCGCATTACAGGGGTCATATTATTTTTATTTGTTTTCTAAATGTAAAAGACTTTCTTGTGGTCTACATAACATGTAATGGTGTCACGGTGTGGTTGCAGCTTACTGCGAGGTTTGTTCTCCCGGGATGCAAACTGACTATTCCGGACAAGGCGTGCAGGTAGGAACATACGGTGTTTATTAGGGATGTCCGATAATGGCTTTTTGCCGATATCCGATATGCCGATATTGTCCAACTCTTTAATTACCGATACCGATATCAACCGATACATACAGTCGTGGAATTAACACATTATTATGCCTAATTTGGACAACCAGGTATGGTGAAGATAAGGTCCTTTTTTTTAAAAATGAATCAAATAAAATAAGATAAATAAATTAAAAACATTTTCTTGAATAAAAAAGAAAGTAAAAATATAAAAACAGTTACATAGAAACTAGTAATTAATGAAAATTTGTAAAATTAACTGTTAAAGGTTAGTATTATTAGTGGACCAGCAGCACGCACAATCATGTGTGCTTACGGACTGTATCCCTTGCAGACTGTATTGATATATATTGATATATAATGTAGGAACCAGAATATTAATAACAGAAAGAAACAACCCTTTTGTGTGAATGAGTGTGAATGAGTGTAAATGGGGGAGGGAGGTTTTTTGGGTTGGTGCACTAATTGTAAGTGTATCTTGTGTTTTTTATGTGGATTTAATTTAATTTAAAAAAAAAAAACGATACTGATAATTAAAAAAAACGATACCGATAATTTCCGATATTACATTTTAACGCATTTATCGGCCGATAATATCGGCAGACCGATATTATCGGACATCTCTAGTGTTTATTAATCTTCTCAAAACTCAAAGTACTACAAAAAACGGAAAACAAGGCGAAGGCACAACGCGCTGATCGCACTTGGAGCTAAACTAACACTAGCATAATCTATGACAAGAAAAACTTGCTAGCTGTGGCATGAACACACAAAAACGTACGTATACAAGGCATGAAGCAAACACTTGGCATAAACTCGGAATCAGACATGAACCGAACAATGACGCCAGGCCGACTGACTGGCAAAGGCAGGCTTAAATAGTGTCTCTTGATTAGAGCCAGGGGAGTGTCCCAAACAACAGAGGCAGGTGAAAATCATAAGTAACCATGGTGACTAAACTCAGGAGGTGCACAAACAGGAACTAAACAGAAAACACAAAACATGATCCGGACCACGGATCACGACAAATGGTGGTTCTTTGGTCAAAATGTTGCATGGATGATGTTTTACAGATCATCTTCAAGCCGCTTTCTGACAGTCATTTTGTGGGCGGGTGTTATTTACGTGGCTCACCTTCGACAGCGTCTTCTCCCCGCCATCTTTGTTGTAGCGGTGTAGCGTGCAAGGACGGGAGTGGAAGAAGTGTCAAAAGATGGAGCTAACTGTTTTAACGACATTCGGACTTTACTTCGATCAATAACGGAGCAGCATCTCCTCATCCGTGGCTCACTAGTGCAACAACAACGCCGGAAATGTATCCCGTAGAAAAAAACGACCGACTGGAACTCTCTAACAACTAAAGTTCCTTGGGTGAATAATGTAAACTCACTACACCAGTATGTTTTAGCGCTTTTATGGCGAGTTTACTGACAGATATAAGTAAGAACTTTTCACTACTTTATATTTTAAAAATGGCAACAGCGGAGGTTGAATGTCCCATAACAAGAAGATAGAGAAAAAGAAGAAGATTATCGACTAAGCGCAATTTTTCAGGACTTATGCAGATCCCAAATACAGATCAGCAGGTACCAGAAAGGTAAGAAAAGTTGCTTTAGCATAATATTGCGAAACAAAACGCCAGATAATGTCTTACCTTATACACACACCATAATAATACTCCTATGTTGAAGCACAGTACAATCCATCAAGCGGTGTGGCTTCATAGCTTACCAAAGTCCTACTAAAATATTTTGATGGATTTTTGAGCGCCGTGTGTAATGTTCTATATTTTCAATGGAACATTGTAGAGGTTGCCCTCCAGTGGGTTCTTCAGACCACCACAGATTGCCAGGAATTCAGGATATAACACTGCTTTATTTTCCTTCAATGGTGCAAAGTCTTTTGCTTTTCTGCGTCTGTGTCTCTCAGCAGCACCTCCAACTCCAACTACTCGTTTCCTCACGGCTGCTGCTAATGAAGGCGACAGGTGATTAGATAACAAGGCCCACCTGGGCCATCTACGCACCTGTCGCTGTCTTCGAGGCCGGTCCTGACACACCCCGTTTCGCGGCAGGCCCGCATGCCACGCCCCCCTCCACAAACATATAAAATGTTGGTGTTGTTTACTTGAGTCTTATTGCAGTCTACACGTATCTCTTATGGGTGACTGCCATCTACTGGTCACACTTATCATTTCACCATGTACCAAATAAAATAGCTTCGAGGTCATTAAGCACAACCAGAATTATTCCGTACATTAGGCAGACCGGGTTATAGGGCGCATTGTCGAGTTTTGAAAAAATTAAAGGATTTTAAGTGTGCCTTATAGTCCGAAAAATACGGTAGTAGTGTTGTTGTTGAAGGGAAAAGTGAACAGTGTGATGCTTCAGTGAAATTAATAATACGCTACCGAATGCCTAAAATGAGCAAAATCCGTCAATATTATATGTTGTTGTGAATGTTACTACATGACATACAGTATATACTTACATCATGTATAAATTACATGTTATTATGAATGTTACTACATGACGTATACTGTATACTTACATCATGTATATATTACATGTTATTATGAATGTTACTACATGACATATATACTTACATCATGTATATATTACATGTTATTATGAATGTTACTACATTACATATACTGTATACTTACATCATGTATATATTACATGTTATTATGAATGTTACTACATGACATATATACTTACATCATGTAAATATTACATGTTATTACGAATGTTACTACATGACATATATACTTACATCATGTAAATATTACATGTTATTATGAATGTTACTACATGACATATATACTTACATCATGTATATATTACATGTTATTATGAATGTTACTACATGACATATATACTTACATCATGTATATATTACATGTTATTATGAATGTTACTACATGACATATATACTTACATCATGTATATATTACATGTTATTATGAATGTTACTACATGACATATATACTTACATCATGTATATATTACATGTTATTATGAATGTTACTACATGACATATATACTTACATCATGTATATATTACATGTTATTATGAATGTTACTACATTACATATATACTTACATCATGTATATGTTACATGTTATTATGAATGTTACTACATTACATATATACTTACATCATGTATATATTACATGTTATTATGAATGTTACTACATGACATGTATACTTAAATCATGTATATATTACATGTTATTATGAATGTTACTACATGACATATATACTTACATCATGTATATATTACATGTTATTATGAATGTTACTACATGACATATATACTTACATCATGTATATATTACATGTTATTATGAATGTTACTACATGACATATATACTTACATCATGTAAATATTACATGTTATTATGAATGTTACTACATGACATATATACTTACATCATGTATATATTACATGTTATTATGAATGTTACTACATGACATATATACTTACATCATGTATATATTACATGTTATTATGAATGTTACTACATTACATATATACTTACATCATGTATATATTACATGTCATTCTGAATGTTACTACATTAAATACATACTTACATCATGTATATATTACATGTTATTATGAATGTTACTACATGACATATATACTTACATCATGTAAATATTACATGTTATTATGAATGTTACTACATGACATATATACTTACATCATGTATATATTACATGTTATTATGAATGTTACTACATGACATATATACTTACATCATGTAAATATTACATGTTATTATGAATGTTACTACATGACATATACTTACATCATGTATATATTACATGTTATTATGAATGTTACTACATGACATATATTCTTACATCATGTATATATTACATGTTATTATGAATGTTACTACATGACATATACACTTACATCATGTATATATTACATGTTATTATGAATGTTACTACATGACATATATTCTTACATCATGTATATATTACATGTTATTATGAATGTTACTACATGACATATATACTTACATCATGTATATATTACATGTTATTATGAATGTTACTACATGACATATATACTTACATCATGTATATATTACATGTTATTATGAATGTTACTACATGACATATACTTACATCATGTATATATTACATGTTATTATGAATGTTTACTACATGACATATATACTTACATCATGTATATATTACATGTTATTATGAATGTTTACTACATGACATATATACTTACATCATGTATATATTACATGTTATTATGAATGTTACTACATGACATATATACTTACATCATGTATATATTACATGTTATTATGAATGTTACTACATGACATATATACTTACATCATGTATGTATTACATGTTATTATGAATGTTACTACATGACATATATACTTACATCATGTATATATTACATGTTATTATGAATGTTACTACATGACATATATACTTACATCATGTAAATATTACATGTTAGTATGAATGTTACTACATTACATATATACTTACATCATGTATATATTACATGTTGTTATGAATGTTACTACATGACATATATACTTACATCATGTATATATTGCATGTTATTATGAATGTTACTACATGACATATATACTTACATCATGTATATATTACATGTTATTATGAATGTTACTACATGACATATATACTTACATCATGTATATATTACATGTCATTATGAATGTAACTACATTACATACATACTTACATCATGTATATATTACATGTTATTATGAATGTTACTACATGACATATATACTTACATCATGTATATATTACATGTTATTATGAATGTTACTACATGACATATATACTTACTTCATGTATACATTACATGTTATTATGAATGTTACTACATTACATATATACTTACATCATGTAAATATTACATGTTGTTATGAATGTTACTACATGACATATATACTTACATCATGTATATATTACATGTTATTATGAATGTTACTACATGACATATACTTACATCATGTATATATTACATGTTATTATGAATGTTACTACATTACATACATACTTACATCATGTATATGTTACATGTCATTATGAATGTTACTACATTACATACATACTTACATCATGTATATATTACATGTTATTATGAATGTTACTACATTACATACATACTTACATCATGTATATATTACATGTTATTATGAATGTTACTACATGACATATATACTTACATCATGTAAATATTACATGTTATTATGAATGTTACTACATGACATATATACTTACATCATGTATATATTACATGTTATTATGAATGTTACTACATGACATATATACTTACATC
This sequence comes from Entelurus aequoreus, assembly GCF_033978785.1. Classification (NCBI taxonomy): domain Eukaryota; kingdom Metazoa; phylum Chordata; class Actinopteri; order Syngnathiformes; family Syngnathidae; genus Entelurus; species Entelurus aequoreus. Next base: position 12,798,898 of record NC_084743.1, read on the forward strand.
ATGTATATATTACATGTTATTATGAATGTTACTACATGACATATATACTTACATCATGTATATATTACATGTTATTATGAATGTTACTACATGGCATATATACTTACATCATGTATATGTTACATGTTATTATGAATGTTACTACATTACATATATACTTACATCATGTAAATATTACATGTTATTACGAATGTTACTACATGACATATATACTTACATCATGTAAATATTACATGTTATTATGAATGTTACTACATGACATATATACTTACATCATGTATTTATTACATGTTATTATGAATGTTACTACATGACATATACAGTATACTTACATCATGTATATATTACATGTTATTATGAATGTTACTACATTACATATATACTTACATCATGTATATATTACATGTTATTATGAATGTTACTACATTACATATATACTTACATCATGTATATATTACATGTTATTATGAATGTTACTACATGACATATATACTTACATCATGTATATATTACATGTTATTATGAATGTTACTACATGACATATATACTTACATCATGTATATATTACATGTTATTATGACTGTTACTACATGACATATATACTTGCATCATGTAAATATTACATGTTATTATGAATGTTACTACATTACATACAGTATATACTTACATCATGTATATATTACATGTTATTATGAATGTTACTACATTACATATATACTTACATCATGTAAATATTGCATGTTATTATGAATGTTACTATATGACATATACACTTACATCATGTATATATTACATGTTATTATGAATGTTACTACATTACATATATACTTACATCATGTATATATTACATGTTATTATGAATGTTACTACATTACATATATACTTACAGCGCGTATATAATACAATGGATGTTTTTGGAGGTTTTTTACCGTGCTTTTATCGGCGGAATACAGCGACTACCATTACCTCTGACTCTTGCTAGTGTTTATTTACTAGTTCGAATGCATAAAAAAAATAAAAACATGTGTGTTATTGTCTTACATAACATTGTGAATAATATGCAAAATGACAAAGAAGTGCAGTTCCCCTTTATCCAGCTATGACTTTAAATGGACTCACGTGTTGGATGATTCCGATCTGGTTGTGCTTCCTCTCCCGCCATGCAGCCTTTCCCTCACCGTAATGGACATGTCTGGCCAGAGCAGATACAGAAACCTGTGGGAGCACTATTATAAGTATGTGTGGTCACAGAATGACATATACCTTCAGTTTGCCTCAATCTCACCAGTTCGTGTGTCTTCCTCAGAGAAAGCCATGCCATCATATTTGTCATCGACAGCAGTGACAAGCTGAGGATGGTAGTTGCCAAAGAGGAGCTCGATACTCTTCTCAAGCATGGAGGTACAGTAGAGTGAATGTCTGTCATACTATTTGTTTAGTACTGTGCGTAGGGCAGGGGGGGCCCAAACCTTTTTGCCTCTAAGGGCCAATGTAAAAATGTGCCAGTGGTCCGCGGACAAAACAAAGCAATTTTTACTATGTGCGAGGAATTTAGCCTCATATATAAATATAAGGTTGTAGAGATTTTCAGGTTCAATAAATGGCAACAAGTTAGCATGTAAAAAAAAATCTATAGATCTTAAGGTAAAAAAATGGCAACTCAGTCACCAGAATGTTATTGTAATAATGTACGGTGCCTTTTAAACTGATTTCACGTTTGAATTACGGTAACTAAAAACTGCAATTTTTTACTGCAAAATGTGCCTTTTTTTTACAGTGTGTTATTCTAAATTGAAAAATGGTGTCAGTTATTTTTGGTAACATGTTGGCAACTGAGCAGTTAGTTTTTTTACAGACAAATCTATGGTCCATTTTTTTTCTTCTATTTTTACCGTGCATTACGATGAATTGAAAAACAGTGCCACTGATACTTTTACCACAACATTCTGCCAACTGAGCTGCTACTTTTTATTTTTACCAAAATGTATTTACAGTAAAAAAAAAAAAAAATTATTTTACTGTAAAATTATCTTGTACACCATAAAATGTACAGTTTTTACGGTAAAAAATTAACACCTCAATTGGCAGAATTTTCCTGTAAAACAGCAGTTTTTCTATTTACAGTAACAAAAAAAGACAGTCAATGTTACAAGAAAATTTCTGGCGACTCAGCGGCCAGGTTTTTACTGTAAAAAAAACAGCTGTACTGTTTTTTCCATTTACAGTAATATAATGTAAAAACCACCGTGAATTTTACAATAAAATTCTTACGACTGAGCTTCCTGTTTTTACCGTAAAATTTACTGTTGTTTTTATGGTAAAAAAACTGGTAACTTAGACGGCAGATTTTTACCGTAAAAACTTTTCTTTCTTTTTTTTACAGTAAAAAAATTTAAATTAAATTTACTGTAAAATTATGTTGTACGCCGTAAAATTTACAGTTTTTCTGGTAAAAAATGAGCACCTCAATTGGCAGAATTTTCCTGTAAAACAGCAGTTTTTCTATTTACAGTAACAAAAAAAGACCGTAAATTTTACAACAAAATTTCTGGCGACTCAGCTGCCAGGTTGTTAATGTAAAAAAAAAAAAAACAGCTGTACTGTTTTTTCCATTTACAGTAATATAAAGTAAAAAACACAGTGAATTTTACAATAAAATTCTTACGACTGAGCTGCCTGTTTTTACCGTAAAATTTACAGTTTTTATTATAAAAAACTGGCAACTTAGTTGGCAGATTTTTACCGTAAAAAAATTGTTTTTATTTACAGTAAAAAAAATGTTTACATTTTACTGTAAAATTATGTTACGCCGTAAAATTTACAGTTTTTACGGTAAAAAATTAGCACCTCAATTGGCAGAAATTTCCTGTAAAACAGCAGTTTTTCTATTTACAGTAACAAAAAAAGACCGTAAATTTTACAAGAAAATTTCTGGCGACTCAGCGGCCAGGTTTTTACTGTAAAAAAACAGCTGTACTGTTTTTTCCATTTACAGTAATATAATGTAAAAACCACCGTGAATTTTACAATAAAATTCTTACGACTGAGCTGCCTGTTTTTACCGTAAATTTGCAGTTGTTTTTATGGTAAAAAAAACTGGCAACTTAGTTGGCAGATTTCTACCATAAAAAATGTGTTTATTTACAGTAAAAAAAAAAATTTATGTCAATTTTACTGTAAAATTATGTTGTACGCCATAAAATTTACAGTTTTTACTGGCAGAATTTTCCTGTAAAACAGAAGTTTTTCTATTTACAGTAAAAAAAAAAAGACCGTAGATTTTACAAGAACATTTCTGGCGACTCAGCAGGTTTTTATTGAAAAAAAAACCAGCTGTACTGTTTTTTCATTTACAGTAATGTTGTAAAAAACAACGTTAATTTTCCGATAAAATTCCTGCGACTAAGTAGCCAGTTTCTTGCCGTAAAATCTACAGGTGTTTCTTTTTTTTTTTTACATTGTACGTAAAAAACAACTACGGTAGTAATCATGCATAGGACATTGAGTAATAATATCATTCATTGTGAGAAGTTTCAAACATAATTGCATTGTGGCCCTCAATGAAAACCACCTCTGGATCAAAGGGTCCCTCGAACTGTGTACTTTACTTTTTGAAATATGGATGTAATTAATTTCACCGACTTCACTGATTTCTTTATGTGTGTGCAGATATGTGCAGTAAAAAGCTGCCCGTGTTGTTCTTTGCGAACAAGATGGATCTACGAGAGGCCATGTCTTCTGTCAAGGTCTCCCAGATGTTGTGTTTGGAGAATATCAAAGACAAACCTTGGCACATCTGGTAATAATTCTCAATTTCAAATGTTTAACATTCTAATCTGATTCCATATCTTGATAAAAACGCGTCATATTTGTGTCAAACATGTTATTCTACACCAAAAATGTATCAATGTATTATTATTCCACTAAAATTTGCCGGAGTCTATGGCCCAAAGTTTTCCTCCCATCAGAACCATTCAAGTATCAAATATGGGTTCACCAAAAAAATTTTTTTAAATATACCAGATTACCCAGAATTCCTGGTTTTCTGGGGCATTTTTCCCACTGAAAATGAATGGGCCATTTTTCGAACTTTAAACTACTATTTTCCAAGTTCAAAAAAATTCCCTATTTTCACCTCTTGCAGGAAACTTTTCAGTCTACATTTTACAACTAAATCCAACCATTCCACCATCAAAACAGTCCTCTTAGTCGGGACAACAAAAGTTTTTTTTCCAGACGTAGTCCAGGATTTCCGAAATACCCATTCTCAATTCAAACTTTTACTACGTCAACATTTTTCAACCGATTCAAAGAATTCCGACAACAACCCATTCGTATCATCTAGGACAGACCTGGGCATTCTGCGTCCCTGTCCGGCCCGCGTGAGGCCAATTATAAATTACAAAATACATTTTTAAAAGTATCTATGTCGAGTGTGCAATACAACGGTGCTGCTTTTGTTTTGAAAATCGTTATTTGTATTACTTCCGTGTGGACGTATGCGTGTGCGTGATTGTGAGTGAATGTGAACAGCTGCAATCATTAATTACAAAATAAAGTTGAAAAAACATCTATGTCGTGCGCGCAATACAACTGTGCTGCTTTTATTTTGAAAAGTATTATTTATGGGCGTGTGTCCGTGTGTAACCTGCGAGTGAAGGTGCACATGCAGCGACAAGTGATGCACGGTTTACACCTGAGACGCTAAAAAGAGAAAAGTTGATGAAGAATGGCGTGTTTCCAACAAGACATGGACTGCCGAGCAACGTTCCCTCTAAGGTGCGCGCCTGCGCAATTGCGCACTGCTCAAGCGTCTGCTGCGCGCAGCAAATATATGCCGCGCACCAAATCAAATCCCATCTGAATTCTAAACAAAATAAACATATTTATTCTGTGTAATTTTACAATGCAACTTTGAGTGACAGTGACAACAAGCGGCCCTAACGGTGTTCGTCAACACCGTTCAATTATTGTAACGTCTATCGAGATGCTTCGAGGACAGGAATTATATCGATCACTTTATTGAGCAAAACTGTTTATATTCGGACATAACCACACCAAAAACATGAGTAAAACAATTATAGCTCGAAAAACTAGTCATTTTCTGCCGTACAAACCAGGCCAAAACCAACTTGTCATCTGTCACCAACACGCATAGCACTAAACCACTGCTGCGTTTATGGCCACACAAAAAGTCGGACAACTCAAACACCACACAAAGTTACACTATGACTCCTCAGTCATACGTGTGCTTATTTTACTGTCATTTATTATTGTTAATTTATTTATATTAGTCATGGAATGCTGTTACACACACTATGTTGAAGTATTACTATTATTATTAATTATTATTATTAATTATTATTATTATTATTACTATTATTATTATTTATCTTACGGTATGTATCAAAAATAATATTGAGCAAAATTTAATTGAAATATTGTCGATGTGGCCCTCCAGCAGTGCTCGGGTTGCTCATGCGGCCCCCGGTAAAAATTAATTGCCCACCCCTGATCTAGGACAATTGTGCTAGTATCGATATTTTCTAAAATTCCCGTTTTTCCCCAAATTCCCAAATTTCCAGTATATTCCCATTCAAAGGAATGGATGTATTTATAGTTCTACGATGGCCAAAATTCTCAACATTCTGTGGCACTTGTTACCCGATTCGGACCTTTCAAACCATCCACAGACTACTCTTCCAAGATCTCGAAGGTAAAACATGTTTTCTCTTTCCCCAAAATCCAGCTTTTCCTGGAATTTCTCCCTATTGACAATGAATGAACATACTAACTTCTGCATATCCCACATTTCTCATCCGATTTTAACCGTTCCATCATCCACACACTCCGCTCGCCATGGACATTCAAGCCAACATGTTTCCAGGTTTCGAAAACTCCCTGATTACCTGGAGTTACCAGGAATTTCCACCCCGTTGAAAATGAATGGGCAATATTCAAACCTCTCCATATCCCACATTCCTCAACCGATTGACACCGTTCCAAAATCCACACACTCCACTCACCCTGGACATTCAAGCATTTCAGTTCCACTCACGAATATCGGCGGTTGGGCACATAGGGCATTCACACTCCTACTTTGAAATGATGTGCATTTGAAATGAGATGGCTCAACTGAAGAGTGTGGTTAAATATTATCGGTAGGTACGGCAAGCAGCATTGACTTGACCCTGACCTGCCCCTACGTGTTCCTTGTATCTTGTTTACTCATTAGACAGATGGAAGGCAGATGGATGAACAGTTAGGTTTAAATGTTCATGCGCCAAGAAAATGTGAACGTGTGCCACAAGGCCATTAAATCCTCAACATGGTTTTCCCCCCTCAGTGCCAGCAATGCCATAGAAGGAGAGGGCCTGCGGGAAGGAATGGACTGGCTTCAAGGTAACACATATTAATATTTACTAGACTCAAAGATACTACAGTAGTAGGTACTGTAACATTTTATTTCAATCAATATTGTCAGCTGGATCCTGACTAACTCACTCACTCATTTTTCCCTCCTATGCATAGAACAAATTGCACAGTAAGTATCACCACAGTGTGTTGAAATGTGAAGTGATTGTGGTATTGTAGAGATAGACCAATGTTTTTTTAGGGCCGATAGCGATTGATTAGTATTATTATTAGTAGTAAGACGATTTTTTAGGAAACATCAGACCAGTAGCGACATAATGTTTTATGTGGCACTAATGTGATAATTTAACATACTCCAGTATTTTAACTTGAAAGTATTTGTACAAACTTTCACTGGACAACTCACAACACGGCCCTCCGCAACATGTTCCTTCAAGTGAGCTATTAAAAATGTGCCTTTAACGCTCTGAATCTGTTAAATACCTGCGTGCAAGCAGTTCCAACACACTTAAACACACAGCGTGGTTCATTTCCAGGCAGTTTGCCATGACGCACAAAGACATAACCCCTCAATGTCTGAAACCACTTGCCACAAAAATACAAGAAAACATGTTAGCCAAAAGTTAACGAGGCTAATGCTTTAACACAAACTCCTAAAACAATGAAGGTATGCTGTGAATTTAAATGTACGATTTTCAAAATCTTTAGACAGAATAATACCTTAAATGTTGCATGTATGCAAATGCATTGTATATATTTTTTTACATTTTCACAGTAAAGTCCTGTGTTTTGTACGTATTATAACCATAGTAATTTAGGTTATCTACTGACAAACCTTCCACCATCGACTGGTAGCTCGCGATCGACGTAATGGGAACCCCTGTATAGTATAGACTAGCTCACTTTTACAATAGCAAAATTTCAAAAAAATAATCTGTTTTCATCAAATTTTCAAGGGTAAGTATATTTGAACTAACAGTTTTCCCTTCACTTGCTGACTGATGTTTTCCCTTACTCAGGTCATATCAAAACAATGAACACATGAATGAATGAATGAAGAGCAGTGGGATGCTGGGACTTCATCGGAGGGATTGCATCAAGCTTTATGTTAAAAGGCCCTGAAAGCAAACTAGAAGATTTACATTTTGGTATTTTCTACACGTTCGTAGTTTTATTGTATCTTGCATAACATTATTGTGTGTATAAGATTGATTATTATTATCATTTTCAAGGACATTATGTGCAGCGATCTTTCCACATAAAACATGTACCTTTTATTTGTGAGCATGTTTTTTTTATTTTGCATGCATACAAATTATCCTTTTTATTTTTTATAAATTCAATCATGTTTTATGACAGAGAACAATACAAGTTTGGTACAGGTTTTATTATTATTTTCCTGTTAGAAGTCAGTTAATAATGCAACTATGAATTTCAAACGTTCTAACCAAAATCGGGTGGGAAAGAAACCCTACACAGTAACTATACACAAACTCGATAAAAAAAACATTATAAAACATTTAACACAACTTAAAAAAATTTATTACACTACAATGAAATTCATTATAAATAAATAAGAGTCAACAAACATTGTTTCTTTTTTAAATAAATATTACATATTAAAGAGTATTGAAAGACAGTGTTTATGCTAATGGTTAAAAATAACCAAGTAAATTCAACATTTGCTCTCCTGTCGCATTTCTCTTTTTGACTACTCCCTTTGATAATGACATTATTTTTTTGACAAAATCTCCTTGTGCTTTGTGTCATCTTAACATCAACGGACGTCAATCCTATCGAAGCAACAGATGGAGGAATTTTGCATGAAATTGAGCGTTGGAGTGCAAAAGGAGACACAGGGTACCGAAAGCTTCCGTGTTATCAAGACGATTGCCTGGGAAGAAATGATGGCATTTTTGACTTGTTGCTGGTGTCATTTAACAAAGAAACACACTGTAATGATAGCCTGTTTAGCATGCCAGCACTTTCTTTAAAGGGGAACTGCACATTTTCTTTTAGAATGTTGCCTATCACTCACAACCCCTCTGTAGTCCTTATGTATTTGTTATGCATTCTAATTCGTAATATACGGCAAGTACGAGGTGGCGAACAAAGCAGCTAATAGGAGTACTCTATTTCGCCCATAAAGCCCTCTAAAAAAACCTCTGTATAGGAGAAAGTTGTGGCCATAAGCCAAGAAGTTGGTAAATTTTGACATTCAATTTAGACCCGCAGATGGCGAGAAAGACACAAAGAGTCGCTTGTTTGCGGCACCTTTTTTTTATACAAACAAAATATAAACATCCCATCAGTCGACCTTCCAGTGAGAGCGGACATTGTACAGTAAGTGATTGTTTAATTATGTTCGTAGTTTGTATATCTTGCTGGGTCTGTTTAGCACTCACCTTCTAAAACTTGTAGATCATCCTCCTTATATTATATATATTTTACTATATTCAAAAATATACATTTCTGCCTCATCATTTGTCTCAAAGTAGTCTTTGTTGTCTTTCGTGAAGTATGCCATGATTAGTAGTCTTGTTGTTGGTGAAGGAAATAGCCAACGTTGTGATGCGTCTATAAAATTAATACGCAAGACTAGGGCTGGGCGATATATAATAATAATAATAATAATAATGAATTGCATTTGTTACGCACTTTACATTTGTTAAAATCTCAAAGTGCTACAAAGTATTAAAAATAAAAATAGAAAGTAAGAATATATAATAAAAAAATTTTAAAAAATTAAAATAGAAATGAATCATGACACACCATTGGGTGTCATGATTCATTTCTATTTTAATTTTAAAACAGAAATCATATCACGGGTTTGTCTCTGTGCGATATACACTACCGTTCAAAAGTTTGGGGTCACCCAAACAATTTTGTGGAATAGCCTTCATTTCTAAGAACAAGAATAGACTGTCGAGTTTCAGATGAAAGTTCTCTTTTTCTGGCCATTTTGAGCGTTTAATTGACCCCACAAATGTGATGCTCCAGAAACTCAATCTGCTCAAAGGAAGGTCAGTTTTGTAGCGTCTGTAACGAGCTAAACTGTTTTCAGATGTGTGAACATGATTGCACAAGGGTTTTCTAATCATCAATTAGCCTTCTGAGCCAATGAGCAAACACATTGTACCACTAGAACACTGGAGTGATAGTTGCTGGAAATGGGCCTCTATACACCTATGTAGATATTGCACCAAAAAACAGACATTTGCAGCTAGAATAGTCATTTACCACATTAGCAATGTATAGAGTGTATTTCTTTAAAGTTAAGACTAGTTTAAAGTTATCTTCATTGAAAAGTACAGTGCTTTTCCTTCAAAAATAAGGACATTTCAATGTGACCCCAAACTTTTGAACGGTAGTGTAGAAAATGACTATATCGTGATATTGGAGTATACGTTCTCACACAGTTGCTTTTAGCTGTGGGCATTACACTACAGGCGTTTCTCACTCTTTCTTGTCTCTCCTTCTCACAGAGACGTAAAACAAGCGCACCATCTTACATACGTCACATACTGTCGCGCGTGCAACGTCATACGCTCTCGCGGAGCAGAGAGGTAGCGGAATGGGTAACGTCAGCTATGATGCTAGCGGTGCAAGTGGTAATACGAGAGAAAGAAGGTGCGAATCTGGTAACAAATGAAGGAAGAAGAATTAATTCCCAAGAAAAACAGCAGGGGGTCCATCGTCTGGTGGTGGTTGGGCTTCAAGCGGGGAGATGTTGAACAGACAACCGTAATATGTCAAGTATGCGTCAAAAGCGTTGCTACAAAAAGTAGCATTACTGCTAATTTGTAGCATCATTTGAAAAGTCACCCGCTAGAAAATGAAGAGTGCTTGAAACTCCGCATGTCAACATCTCCGTTTTGGTGCCACACCAACAAAATGCCCTAGCAACCAATTCCACATCAACACCGTATGAAAAAAATAGTCAACAACAGAAGGAGATAACCGCCGCAGGAACCTACCACATAGTGAAGGACATACACTATTTGATTTCCTATTATGCAGCTCATTTTTATTTGACACTTATTGAAATATCTTGTGTGACATCATGCAAAAAAGTGCACTTTATTTGTTTTAAACTATTGTAGCGTTCTGTACAAAAAGTGCACTTTAATTTAGTGTTGTTTTGATATGTCATCTTAGTGACATCATGCACAAAAGTGCACACGTAGCTTGTTTTAAAATGTCTGACAATCTTGCACTTTCTGTTTTGGAAATTACATGAATGTTTGTTCCACTGCTTAATAACTGTTTAATAAATACACTTTTGGTCAATTGACTTAGTTGTGATTTCCCTCTCTGCATGAAAGTTTAAAATGAGCGTATATTAATGCAGTATGATGAAGAATGTTTTAATGTAGACACATAGAATCATCATACTGCTGTGATTATATGCATCAAGTGTTCATTCAAGGCTAAGGCAAAATATCCAGATATACAGTATATGGTGTATCGTGACATGGCCTAAAAATATCGACATATTAATAAAAGGCCATATCGCCCAGCCCTACGCAAGACATGCTTTAAATGAACAAAATACGTAAATATTACGTGTTTTTATGAATGTGGCTGTCGCTAAAGGGTTTCCAATACACAGTACAGGCCAAAAGTTTGGACACACCTTCTCATTCAATGTGTTGTCTTTATTTTCATGACTATTTGCATGTGCTTGAAGGTGGAATAGATTGAATTCCATTACCTCCATGGCTAGTTGACTCTTGCTAGTGTTTATTTGAGAGTTAGAATGCATTAAAAGAAAAACATATGTGTGCTTGTCTCACATAAAGTTTGTGAACGATAGGCAAATTTCCCAAAAAAGTGCAGTTCCCGTCTAAGTGAATGACAATGCTTGTGGCAGGTGTATTGCATTCATCGGAATAACACTGTGACCGACACTTACCTTCTACATTAAACATATAAAACTCCCTGGTGACCTCTGAGAACATGTTCTCCAGATGGTGGATGAAGACGACCTTTTCGATGGCTGAGCTGAAGCCGGCGTGGATCTGCTGTACCAACTTCACCGCCCAAGTCATTTGATAGCCATCCTTTTCACACACCTGAGGGATACGCAAAAATGCACGCGTTTCAAAGAAATGGCTGACAATTCCAAGACATGTACACACCCTTCGTGCCATGATGAGTCAAATACTGAGTAAACCGCGATCACCAACTTGTGTGAGGCATGCAAGTGGTGTGGAAGAAACCAAGGGCTACCTGTTTGACATAACCTCCCTGAATTATTATCATAAGTTGTCACAATTAAGGACACAGTTTAAAACTACACTACCATTCAAAAGTTTGGGGTCACCCAAACAATTTTGTGGAATAGCCTTCATTTCTAAGAACAAGAATAGACTGTCGAGTTTCAGTCGAAAGTTCTCTTTTTCTGGCCATTTTGAGCGTTTAATTGACCCCACAAATGTGATGCTCCAGAAACTCAATCTGCTCAAAGGAAGGTCAGTTTTGTAGCTTCTGTAACGAGCTAAACTGTTTTCAGATGTGTGAACATGATTGCACAAGGGTTTTCTAATCATCAATTAGCCTTCTGAGCCAATGAGCAAACACATTGTACCATTAGAACACTGGAGTGATAGTTGCTGGAAATGGGCCTCTATACACCTATGTAGATATTGCACCAAAAACCAGACATTTGCAGCTAGAATAGTCATTTACCACATTAGCAATGTATAGAGTGTATTTCTTTAAAGTTAAGACTAGTTTAAAGTTATCTTTATTGAAAAGTACAGTGCTTTTCCTTCAAAAATAAGGACATTTCAATGTGACACCAAACTTTTGAACGGTAGTGTATATGAGAGCCCTCTGACCATAAAATAACTCCCATATTGTCACCTCTACACTCCTTTAATCCAATACTTTAGACATAATAATGGAAAAGACAAAAACAAAATCCTGCCATTTTGTGAAGCTGCAAACTTCGAAGCTCAATGTGGCAACTGTATAATGTACACTGTACTTTTAAATATAATATTATATTGTATTATAATGCTTGGAGCATTCACACATATTTGTTTCATCTATTCTTTATTATTCTTATTCCACCATTTGACGTCCAATAACTTCCACATTTTTAATCTGATTTACACCGTTCCACCATCAAAATGTTTAGCCTATTCAGGACTCGTGGGCTTAATACCATCGACAATATTCCAAAATTCCCAGTTTTACGGGAATGTTTTGATATTTTTCAAACTTTACCAATTCCCAATATTTTAACCGATTTAAGCTTGTCCACCTTCAAAACATTCACCTTCCTGTAAACTCAAACTACCTATAACCAAGTTCCAAAAAAAATCCCGGAATTTCCGGCTTTGTGTCATGTCTGTTCATGTTTTTGTTTTGGTCATGTGTTTGTTTTTTGGACTCTTTTTAGTTCCTGGCTGCACTTCCTTGTTTGGTTTGGTTTCCATGGTCACCCATTAGTTTTCACCTGTCTTGTCACGCACCTGTTTTCACTGATCACATCACTATTTAAATCTGTCTGTTTCTGTTGTTCGTCCTGGCGTCCTCACACATTCACACTCCTGCCACTCTGATGATCCATGCTGCTCTTTTTCATGTGTTTTCTCATGCCAAGTAGGGCTGCAACTAACGATTAATTTGATAATCGATTAATCTGTCGATTATTACTTCCATTAATCGATTAATAATCGGATCAAAGAGACAAACTACATTTCTATCCTTTCCAGTATTTTATTGAAAAAAAACAGCATACTGGCACCATACTTATTTTGATTATTGTTTCTCAGCTGTTTGTACATGTTTCAGTTTATAAATAAAGGTTTATTTAAAAAATAAAAAAAAAAGCTTCTGCACATGCGCATAGCATAGATCCAACGAATCGATGACTAAATTAATCGGCAACTATTTTTATAATCGATTTTAATCGATTTAATCGATTAGTTGTTGCAGCCCTAATGCCAAGTAAGTTTTGTTTATTAAGACCACAGTTAGTGTTTTTGTTTCTTTGTTCATAGTTTTTGTGCCCACGTGCATGTCTTTTGTTTCTTAGTCAAGTTTGTATTTCCGCCTTTGTGCGCGCCATTTGTTTGCTTCCTTTTTTTTTAGTTTATTAGTGTTAAAAATAAATCATGTATTTAAATTCACGTCTTGCACGCGCCAATTTTCCATTGCCTTCTGGAGAAACACAACCCGAGAACCTAGTCCTGACACTTTGTTCTTTTGGTTTCTCCTTTCACATTTTTAAATCATTCTTGACATTCTATTACCAAAACATTCCACTTCGTCAGGACGTCTTAACCAACCTTTTTTTCCTAAAAAAATCCAGGATAATAATTCTCAATTACGAAGTGTTACTATGCCAACATTTCTCAACGGATTAAAACACAATCCCACCACCAACCCACTCGTCTCATTCAGGGCATTTGTGATATTTTTATTACTGTGATCTATTCAAAAATTCCGGGTTTTTACAGAAATTCCAATTCAAATAAATGGGTAATCTTTCCAAATTCCACAATTCCCTCATTTCTGAACCGATTTTCAAAAAATTCCAACACCAACCTGTTCAGCTCATGAATTTTGTAACATCAATCGCAATTTTGGGAGTAAAGAAAAAGCAAGGCCAGCAACATTTGTGTCCTTCTAATAATTTCAATACAAAGTGTGCAGCCGCTACTAAACAGATCGGTTTGGAAAATGTCTTCGTCAGTTTGCAGTTTTCAACAGGAAGTGATGCATTTAAATAGTCACAGCTGTGGTCAATCAATTGACACAACAATAAATCAAGAACAACTTCAAAAATTAAAGTGCACAAATAATAGACAAAATGGAAAATTGTACGAAATAAATCAAAGACTCAGTACAGTATGATAGGAAAGTAAATAAAGCAATAAAAAAGAAAAAAATTAATGTAAAAAATGTGTGTGCAGCTATTATAATAAAGCATGCTAAATGTTCCAGTGTAACCATACTAACATTATTATTTTACTAGCATGTAAGCTAATTTTGTACGTTTTAACCTAATAATCATGCATTTTGTTGTTACTTGGCACCATCTTAAAATGATGCTACATGTTCCCCTGTTAGCATGCTAACATTAACATTACAAAAAGTTAACATGCTGTCATGTTAGCATGTTGATTTTTTTATGCCATATTAGTAAATTTTGAATTTTGAATTTCAAATGAACCGAATGCTAATGCAAAGGCTAAATCTGATTGTGTTCGTGTTGTCGCCGTGAGATAAACACTGACATTTATTATTTTTATATTGTTATTTATAGTTAAAAAGAACCATAAGGACTCCCCTTTCATCATTTACTGAGGGGAAGACTTTCTGACTGTTGGACACTGTGGACAAAATCCTGAAATTTTACATGAAAAACTCAGTAAACTTTGTTTCGAAATCATATCGTTTTGTATCCGACTGCTTTGTTGTTTTTTTACTTCCACTTCAGTAAAATAAATATGACCTAGTATTGTCTGTTTATTTACATGAAATATACTAAACCACTCATCCATACTTTGTCATCAGCCTGATTTGTTGGGGTTTTTTTGGCCGCCAAATAATATATGTTTTGCTGTTGTGGTCCAAATGGGCCGCAGCGGTACTCAGTTGTAATACACCTTTCTACCACTTGTGGCATTTAAGGCAATATCAAACAAAAGGAAGAAGTCTGAAGCTAAAGTCAGAGAAGCTTCTTAAGCGCAAAAATTATGACTAAAGTGGTGAAGCTGTATTTTCTTTGGCTCTTTAATCTTACTGAGTTTATTTCAAAAACATACATATTATTTATTGAGTTAGAATTTATTTAGTTTAGCAGTGTGTAAATGTATCAGTTTTTATTGATTTCCTTCATTTGCAATATATTTGGTTAGTATTTATTTTTTTAATCAACCAAAGCTAAACATTGATAATCTTTGATTGATTGATTGATTGAGACTTTTATTAGTAGGTTGCACAGTGAAGTACATATTCCGTGCAATTGACCACTAAATGGTAACACCCGAATAAGTTTTTCAACTTGTTTAAGTCGGGGTCCACTTAAAGTGATTCATGATACAGATATATACTATCATATATACTATCATCATAATACAGTCATCACACAAGATAATCACATTGAATTATTTACATTATTTACTATCAGGGGTGTGGGGGGTGGGGGGGTAGGATATGGACAGCAAGTAGTGGACATGGCGAGAGAGAGAGAGAGAGAGAGAGAGAGATGAGAAGGCATAAGAAAAAGTATCTGCATTTGATTGTTTACATTTGATTATTAGCAATCCGGGGAGGGTGTTAGTTTAGGGTTGTAGCTGCCTGGAGGTGAACTTTTATTGCGGTTTTGAAGGAGGATAGAGATGCCCTTTCTTTTATACCTGTTGGGAGCGCATTCCACATTGATGTGGCATAGAAAGAGAATGAGTTAAGACCTTTGTTAGTTCGAAATCTGGGTTTAACGTGGTTAGTGGAGCTCCCCCTGGTGTTGTGGTTATGGCGGTCATTTACGTTAAGGAAGTAGTTTGACATGTACTTCGGTATCAGGGAGGTGTAGTGGATTTTATAGACTAGGCTTATAGACTATGTGATTAACACATGCTGTCACATCATTTGACAAGGTTTATCCTGTTAAACTATAAGTAGCTTCGACATACAGTATGTATTGAATATGATTAAAATCAAGAGTAAGTTTACTAATTCAGTGTTAATATTTCGGTGAGTCCTGGGACCCTCCGTTTTGGAAAAGTTGGGCCCCAAGGTCAAAAAGGTTGACAACTGCTAGTGTAAACTATCCTGTACTGTGAAATACGGTGGAAACGCAACACACTTCTTCTACATGTTCCTCAACTTTTGGTGGAAAAAAGGCATCGGTATCTGATGTTTGAGTCTTTCTTTGTGTTGCATTTGTTTAATGCATGAAAAGTGCTTTATAGATAAAGTTTGATTTGATGTACGGTAATCTTTTGGGTTAAGAGTTAAAATCACAATATTAATACCTACCAGAACAATGTAGACAATAATTTTGGAAATCTCTTGGAGTCGACCACAGAGGGCCCGGCTGGCCAAGACTGTGTAGCACAGCCTAGTGCCACATAGCACCAAGAGACGGGCAACATTCTCCATGTGCCACGGCTCAGGAATGGCTGTAAACAAGTTGGACACGGGGAATAAAATCATTTATAAGAAATAGAGTGGGATGTTTTGATCTCAAAACTGAGACAAAAAAGCCTTGTATGGTGTTTATGATCCATGAACACGTCCATGCATCTTTCAGTATACAATAAACATCTACCTTTGATTATCTGTTATACAATATTGAAAATCTATGTCACCAGTGATCTCCTCGAAGATTGCTATGGTTGATTGCATTGTCCAATCTTTCAATTCTGGCTTGTTGAAGAGCAAAAGAATGGCCCTGGCCAGGTCCCACAGAGAATCCGGAGGCAGCCCCTGCACCGCCAGCTCATGCCAACTGATGGCACCTGTAAGGAGGAGTAAACCTTACATGCCTACTGTGTCACACCCTGGACTGGTGTGTGAAGGAGATGTTCCTCACCTTCAGGCCGCAGGGGCCCATACAGGATCAACAGGAGGTGTGCCTGGCTGACCAGGGGCCAAGGCTTCAAGAGATGAACGAGCCAGAATTGGCATTCTAATTGATTTGGGGACAAGTCCAGCAAAACCTGGCGGCAGAAATAACGGAGCTCCAGCTCTTGATAGCATTTCAACCCTGGAGACAAAGTGAGGAAAATTGTTGTCTTTAAAATCATAATTTTGCTTTTAAATTGTTCAGTTTCATTATTTATTGTTTATCGTAAATATTTTTGTAATAAATTTAACAGTATAAAAATCTACTCGGACAATTATAATCCTCCCTTTTAATAAATGCCCAACGCCAATCAAATGCCTGCTATGAGGGTAAATACTAGGGCTGGAATCTTTGGGTGTCCCACGATTCGATTCAATATCGATTCTTGGGGTCACGATTCGATTATAAATCGATTTTTTTCGATTCAACGCGATTCTCGATTCAAAAACGATATTTTTCCGATTCAAAACAATTCTCTATATATTCAATACATATGATTTCAGCAGTATCTACCCCAGTCTGCTGACATGCAAGCAGAGTAGTAGATTTTTGTAAAAAGCTTTTATAATTGTAAAGGACAATGTTTTATCAACTGATTGCAATAATGTACATTTGTTTTAACTATTAAATGAACCAAAAATATGACTTATTTTATCTTTGTGAAAATATTGGACACAGTGTGTTGTCAAGCTTATGAGATGTGATGCAAGTGTAAGCCACTGTGACACTATTGTTCATTTTTATTTTTTTATAAATGTCTAATGATAATGTCAATGAGGGATTTTTAATCACTGCTATGTTGAAATAGTAACTAATATTGATACTGTTTTTCTTTCACAACTTTTGGATTGTTCTGTGTCGTGTTTGTGTCTCCTCCCAATTGCTCTGTTTATTGCTGTTCTGAGTGTTGCTGGGTCGGGTTTGGTTTTGGAATTGGATTGCATTGTTATGAAAAAATGTTGCCTTGGCTCAAAAAAGGTTTAAAAACACAATATATAGAAAATCATTTTTTATATTATGTTTTTGTCGTACAAGTTGTCTTGTTCCATATCTGATTCATTACGTCATTCATTTCAGGTGCTTTGTCCCAAAAATGTGAAGAAAAGTTTGATTTAGTAATTTCAAAGACAAATACCGGGTTTCCCAGTGAGGATGGACTGAATTCTATGCAGCAAGTTGGTGACATCACACAGAGAGATGAACACTCTTTGGCACTCAACGTCATCCCACCCTGCAATTAGTGTCTGCAATGAGATTGCAAAGGTCTGTGTTTATTCCACTGAGGATGGGAGAAGTTTCAAAATGTGTTGTAAATATTAAGGGTCGAGGCCAAGGGTGACCAAGCTTTTTCCACTGAGTGCCGCACAGTGACAATTTAAAGCATACAGGGGCCATTTTGATATTTTTTTTAAACCAATTTATTAACCTTTAGGGCTACCCTCAAGTTTGGTCTTGGTGACCCAAAAGGGTCATAAAAATGTTTTTACAAAAATCATTATTACTGTTTTTTATTCAATGCTTACAATAAATTTCTAGATCAACATCAGAAGTATCTGTCAATATAAAGTAAAAAAAATAAAATTTATGTTGTATGCTCTTTTTGTCAGCGACAACCCAGTTTTTAAGGCAAAAAAATCGAATTGTAATATTTAATGTGAAGTGTTTAGAGACTTAAATAGGTCAAAAATTCATAACGCCATTGATTTTACTTAATTTTTTTAACAATTAGGTTTTTTTTTAATCCCCCTAAAATTCATGGGGATTCAAAACTCATAAAAGTTATACATTTAATTTCAATCATACATTATTCTACTTTTAACACTTAAGTCTCCTTATCAACTTCAGATTGTTAAGTTTGAATAATTTTTTTATTGGGTATTTTCTTTTTGTTTGTTTTATGCCCTTTTGGTCAAAGAAAACACACAAAATGTTGTATTTTCCCTCAAAAAAATGTCAAAGTGGAATATTTGATGTGAGGTAATTGGAGCCTTAAATAGGTCAAAAAATCATAACGCCATTGATTTTTTTTTTTTTTTTTTTTAATGAGTTTTAAAAAAAAATAACCCTAAAATTATTGGGGATCCAAAAGGGCCCAACTCATAAAAATAATATATTTAATTTCAATCATACATTATTCTACTTTCTACACTCAAGTCTCTATATCACCTTCAGATCTATCATTTGATTGTTAGTTTGTATTATTTTTTATTGGGAATTTTTATTTTTGTTTGTTTTATGCCCTTTTGTTCAAAGAAAGCTGTTTTATGGCAAACACACAAAATTGTATATTTTTCCTCAAAAAAATGTCAAAGTGGAATATTTGATGTGAGGTAATTGGAGCCTTGAATAGGTCAATAATTCATAACATTGATTTTGATACATTATTTATTTTTGAGCAATAACAAAAGAAAAGGAAAAACAGCCTGCATGGCATCTTTGTTTGATTAAAACATACAACTTGTTCTCGTTACATTTAACCTGTTTGTTCTTTTATGTAGTTTCTTTATATTATTTTGAGCAAATGGCCCCCGGACCCACTTTGGACACCCTTGATCTTGGCACACATGTTGGGTATTCACCTGCAGGAAAACACCGTATCGAACCAAACCAATGCAGTTTGGTACTGAGCACGCCTCCTGCATGAAGCAAGGAACCTGTGAAACAAGATAAGCCATGTATGTAATAATTAATAACAGAACCTCACAACATGAAGCTTGTCTAATCAGTTTCCTTACCTGTAAAAACTTTTGCAGTGTAAACCTCAGCCTTTCCTTTGTAGGTAGCAGCATGGTGCATCTTTTGAACAATAAACCTGGAATAAAATGAATAAAACTGAAATATCTTTAAATATAAACATTAAAATCTGATTAAAAATCATCTTTATTTTTATTTTGCCCATAATCGTGCAGCCCGATGTGTAGGACTTGACCTCAAACATGAACACTATTTTTATCTATATGGACAAATAGTGCCGTTACGTCTTATGTCCTTATGTATATAAGGTGCCATCTTGCGAAATTCATTTATTTGTATTTATTCATAGTATTATTTTGTTTCTGCCATATTACTTTGTTAATGTTTGTGTTGCTTTCAAATGCACATTGAATTTTCTACTTGAGGTACATACATATATACTATATTACTAACCATCTGGAATTGTAACGCGGTTAATCATCATACCACTTACCGTTACATCCCTACGCCCATCCCGAATGTGCACCTTCTTATGAAAATATTCCAACAGTTAACATGCTAGTACATCCATTTCCCAATAAAAGTAAATAGATACAACATAACAAATTGCTTACCAAGGTCTTTGAAATATTCCTGTTGAGGGCAGGCAGCGATGTGGAAGTTTTGGAGCATGGCTTTTCTCCTCCAGGCCAGGGTGCTGATATAGTTCACCACATGATTAGTCATTTCCTTGGATGCCAAGCAGAATACACTGACCTCCAGCACTGACAAACACAGACAGTAATACATTACAGTGCAGTTCATATACATTGTGCTCATAAATAAATGCCTCCAAGGTTTCTCATTGCTATCCCATTGGGTTGAGTTTTTTCTTGCCCTGATGTGGGATCTGAACCGAGGATGTCGTTGTGGCTTGTGCAGCCCTTTTGAGACAATTGTGATTTAGGGCTATATAAGTAAACATTGATTGATTGATGGATATGTCTCCCGGATGGCCTGGGTACGCCTCAGGATGCCTCGGGAGGAGCTGGGAAAAGTGGCTGGGGAGAGGGAAGTCTGGGCTTACCTGCTTAGGCTGCTGCCCCCGCGACCGGACCTCGGATAAGCGGAAGAAGATGGATGGATGGATTTCTTCATCTTTCTATCATTTTAAAAATAACATATATTGTGAGGTGTACGTCAAGCACCTTACCAGATAGGTGGTTCAGAATGATGTGGACTATGGACTGGACTCTCACTATTATGTTAGATCCACTATGGACTGGACTCTCACACTATTATGTTAGATCCACTATGAACTGGACTGTCACTATTATGTTAGATCCACTATGGACTGGACTCTCACTATTATGTTAGATCCACTATGGACTGGACTCTCACTATTATGTTAGATCCACTATGGACTGGACTCTCACTATCATGTTAAATCCACTATGGACTAGACTCTCACAATATTATGTTAGATCCACTATGGATTGGACTCTCACAATATAATGTTAGATCCACTATGGACTGGACTCTCACTATTATGTTAGATCCACTATGGACTGGACTCTCACACTATTATGTTAGATCCACTATGGACTGGACTCTCACTATCATGTTAAATCCACTATGGACTAGACTCTCACAATATTATGTTAGATCCACTATGGACTGGACTCTCACAATATAATGTTAGATCCACTATGGACTGGACTCTCACTATTATGTTAGATCCACTATGGACTGGACTCTCACTATTATGTTAGATCCACTATGGACTGGACTCTCACATTATTATGTTAGATCCACTATGGACTGGACTCTCACTATCATGTTAAATCCACTATGGACTAGACTCTCACAATATTATGTTAGATCCACTATGGACTGGACTCTCACAATATAATGTTAGATCCACTATGGACTGGACTCTCACTATTATGTTAGATCCACTATGGACTTGACTCTCACATTATTATGTTAGATCCACTATGGACTAGACTCTCTCTATTATGTTAGATCCACTATGGACTAGACTCTCACAATATTATGCTAGATCCACTCGACGTCCATTGCAGCGGTCGCCCAGGGGGGCGGGGTCCCCACATCTGCGGTCCCCTCCAAGGTTTCTCATTGTCATCCCATTGGGTTGAGTTTTTTCTTGCCCTGATGTCGTTGTGGCTTGTGCAGCCCTTTGAGACACTTGTGATTTAGGGCTATATAAGTAAACATTGATTGATTAATTGATATGTCTCCCGGCTGGCCTGGGTACGCCTCGGGATGCCCGGGAGGAGCTGGAAAAAGTGGCTAGGGAGAGGGATGTCTGGGCTTCCCTGCTTAGGCTGCTGCGCCCGCGACCCGACCTCGGATAAGCGGAAGAAGATGGATGGATGGATTCATATAATGATTTGTCATTGTTCTATATTTTTTTTAAAAAAATATATTGTGAGGTGTGCGTCAAGCACCTTACCAGATAGGTGGTCCAGAATGATGTGGAGGACCTCCAGTGGGAGTTTATGGAAGAAGTTCTTGCAGTTCTTCAGCTGACTGCGGGTCAACATTCTGCTCCTGACCGGAAGTAGGCCGCCATCAGCCCTCTTTGCCTTTCTGGAACTTCCTTTCACCATTTTTCTCAACACTACATTTGCTATACACCAAAAACAAACATTGAGAAGGAAAGAAAACATACTTCAACATTAGTTTGTGTATAAACTGAGAGAATGGTGGACATATTTTCCCCCAAACTATCTAATTAGCCATTAGCATGATGGCTAATTAGTTCCCAAGCCGCACTATTATGCCAAGTAAAACGCTGTAGAGTCAATGAGAAATGTTGTCTTGTAATTAAAATAAAATGTATATTTTCATCAATACATTGATGTAAATATATATGTATTTTTACCGATAAAACACCAAGAAACTCACGAAGTGTTGAAGTTTCAACAGGAAACAGCAAGCTAAGCTTCTTCTTTGATGTCCCGACGGGGGGCGCGAGACCTTCACTATCGCGCCATTTAGAATACTTAATAAATATAAATGTTTATAATATGTGTACAAAGTTTAAATAAAGCGTACATCCACGACCCTGCAGTTTAAAACGCGGTCATTATTGGCTTAATTGACGGTTACTCCGTGTAATCGTCTGCTCTACATGATACGCATGGATTTATTGTCGACTGCGTCGATACCGACTCAATTCTAGTGCGATACGGTCAATATTTATCCGTTCAAATATTTATTTATTTTGGTTGTGTCGTTCACATTGTTACATTGTAGATATTGTTTTATCGTTTACAAATTAGGAACAAAAAACATTTAATGTTTTCAATTATTTTTAATTGTATGTAACAAAAGAGAATGAAATAATTTTTATTTTATTATTGCGTTGATGTGGCTACATTCAGTCTTATATTACTACAAAGTGATTACAATCCAAAAGGAACTGAGATTTTTGACAAATTGAGTGTTGGTGTGAGTCAAAACAAAAACAATGTACTAAACAATCTATTTTTGTGTTTTAAAAATGATTAATGCTCCTTTTTCATTCATGATTTATTTGAATAAAAAATGGAAATCCACAGGGAAATTGTATTCGATATTCAATTGTTATTGTAAAAAAAAAAAAGTGTCATTAAATAGTTGTCCAACTTTTGTTTCAAAAATGAAAATAGAAAATATGGCCTGGAATTTGTTTTATGATTTGCATCTAAGAATTGGAAATAGAATGAACGGAAGGTACACGGACCGTTGAGCAATTAATTCATGTTAATAAAATATAGAAATATAGAAAATAAATCAATAAAATGGGAAATTATATATATATATAAAAATGGGCTAATCAAACTTCAATTCCTCCAATAAAGATAATAATTTAAGGGCGTTTCTATACTTGTAACCAATGTGAACATTTGGGTTTTTTATGCTTGCAACATTAACAAGAATTTCTAAATCTACCAAATGTAATCTCTTCCCTCCTAAACGGGGACGGTCCGTATACCTTCCGTTCATTCTATTCATTCATGTCTCCCTGAGCGCTCGTTTACCTCACTCGTCCCTGATTGGCAGCCTGGCACACCTGGTTGAAATTGCCAATCAGGCTACTATTTATGCCTGCCTCGCCCTCCAGTCAGGGCTTGATGATTGTATCCTGTTGCCTGTTGCCTGTTTCCTGTCTCCTGCTATCATGTTTCCTGGTTCATGTTGGCTGTATCCTGTATACTGTTGCCTGTTTCCTGTCTCCTGTCTTCTGGTTCCTGGTTCCTGTTTTCCCTGCATTTTGACATTAAAGTCATGTTTTCCTGCGCTACGCCTACCATCTCTGCATAGGTCTAAGACTGGCTACAGAGTTAATAACTACGTCTAAGAATAGCTACAGACTTAATAACTATGTCTAAGACTGGCTACAGACTTAATAACTAAGTCTAAAAATAGCTACAGACTTAATAACTATGTCTAAGACTGGCTACAGACTTAATAACTACGTCTAAGAATAGCTACAGACTTAATAACTATGTATAAGACTGGCTACAGACTTAATAACTACGTCTCAAAACTGGCTACAGACATAACAACTATGTCTCAAACTGGCTGCTACAGACTTAATAACTATGTCTAAGATTGGCTACAGACTTAATAACTATGTCTAAGATTGGCTACAGACTTAATAACTACGTCTAAGACTGGCTACAGACTTAATAACTATGTCTAAGATTGGCTACAGACTTAATAACTACGTCTAAGACTGGCTACAAACTTAATAACTATGTTTAAGACTGGCTATAGACTTAATAACTATGTCTAAGACTGGCTACAGACTTAATAACTATGTCTAAGAATGGCTACAAACTTAATAACTATGTCTAAGACTGGCTACAGACTTATTAACTATGTCTAAGACTGGCTACAAACTTAATAACTATGTCTAAGACTGGCTACAGACTTAGTACCTACGTCCAAGAATAGCTACAGACTTAATACCTACGTCCAAGAATAGCTACAGACGTAATAACTATGTATAGGACAGGCTACAGATTTAATAACTATGTCTCAAAACTGGCTACAGACTTAATAACTATACGTCTAAGACTGGCTACAGACTTAACAACTATGTCTCAAACTGGCTGCTACAGACTTAATAACTATGTCTAAGATTGGCTACAGACTTAATAACTACGTCTAAGACTGGCTACAGACTTAATAACTATGTCTAAGACTGGCTACAGACTTAATAACTATGTCCAAGACTGGCTACAAACTTAATAACTATGTCTAAGACTGGCTACAGACTTAATAACTATGTCTAAGACTGGCTACAGACTTAATAACTATGTCTAAGACTGGCTATGGACTTAATAACTATGTCTAAGACTGGCTACAGACTTAATAACTATGTCTAAGACTGGCTACAGACTTAATAACTATGTCTAAGACTGGCTACAGACTTAATAACTATGTCTTAGACTGGCTACAGACTTAATAACTATGTCCAAGACTGGCTACAAACTTAATAACTATGTCTAAGACTGGCTACAAACTTAATAACTATGTCTAAGACTGGCTACAAACTTAATAAATATGTCTAAGACTGGCTACAGACTTAATAACTATGTCTAACACTGGCTATAGACTTAATAACTTTGTCTAAGACTGGCTACAAACTTAATAACTATGTCTAAGACTGGCTACGGACTTAATAACTATGTCTAAGACTGGCTACAAACTTAATAACTATGTCTAAAACTGGCTATAGACCTAATAACTATGTCTAAGACTGGCAACAGGCTTAATAACTATGTCTAAGACTGGCTACAGACTTAATAACTATGTCTAAAACTGGCTATAGACCTAATAACTATGTCTAAGACTGGCAACAGGCTTAATAACTATGTCTAAGACTGGTTACAGACTTAATAACTACGTCTAAGAATAGCTTCAGACTTAATAACTATGTATAAGACTGGCTACAGACTTAATAACTACGTCTCAAAACTGGCTACAGACATAACAACTATGTCTCAAACTGGCTGCTACAGACTTAATAACTATGTCTAAGATTGGCTACAGACTTAATAACTATGTGTAAGACTGGCTACAGACTTAATAACTATGTCTAAGACTGGCTACAGACTTAATAACTATGTCTAAGACTGGCTACAGACTTAATAACTATGTCTAAGACTGGCTACAGACTTAATAACAATGTCTAAGACTGGCCATAGACTTAATAACTATGTCTAAGACTGGCTACAGACTTAATAACTATGTCTAAGACTGGCTACAGACTTAATAACTATGTCTAAGACTGGCTATGGACTTAATAACTATGTGTAAGACTGGCTACAGACTTAATACCTACGTCCAAGAATAGCTACAGACTTAATAACTATGTATAGGACTGGCTACAGATTTAATAACTATGTCTCAAAACTGGCTACAGACTTAATAACTATACGTCTAAGACTGGCTACAGATTTAACAACTATGTCTCAAACTGGCTGCTACAGACTTAATAATTATGTCTAAGACTGGTTACAGACTTAATAACTATGTCTAAGACTGGCTACAGACTTAATACCTATGTCCAAGAATAGCTACAGACTTAATAACTATGTATAGGACTGGCTACAGATTTAATAACTATGTCTAAGACTGGCTACAGACTTAATAACTATGTCTAAGACTGGCTACAGACTTAATAACTATGTCTAAGACTGGCTACAGATTTAATAACTATGTCTCAAACTGGCTACAGACTTAATAACTAAGTCTCAAACTGGCTACAGACTTAATAACTACCACCAAGACCTGTTGTTCAAGACCGACAGCAGTCCCTGACAGAGGTGTACATCTACAAAATTAGCTAAAAAAAATGTTTTAAAAAAAGCTATCATAACTAACTAACTGGTAATTGTTGACGTTTATCTGCAAAATGTCTAAAAAAGGTTGCATACTAGCATTAGAATGATCATTTTTGGGCCGTTACAAATGAGCTACAGGCCGCGAATGGCCCCGGGGCCACACTTTGGACACCCCTGTCCTAGATGGTGTGACTCACAACATGTTGGATGTCAGAGGCCACCTCTTAAGAGCTGTGTTTGCATGAGGCTGACACACAAACACATGGTGTGGTCCTCAGGCACATTACACAACAGCCACGCTCAGCTGCTAATCACGGGATTATTCCGCTGAACTAAGACTATTAGGCGTTCCACATTTAAATGGAGGATCGTCCTTTGGGAACTGGGCGTCGCCAGAACTGTGCGCCGAAAGCCCGGAGGTCTGGAACCGAGTCTTCTTCACCCGGCAGGTTGCAGCTGGATCCCAGCAGGCCAGAGAGGGGATGGTCTTCGTGGAGGTCCAGAGGTACAGTATGTGCCTGGTTTTTACTTTGTGATCTCAAGATTGGAGAATATTTGGCTTTCTTGTCAAATTTTGCCAGGTAGAAAAGAAAACTACATACTGTACATGGTATGGTATGGCAGGCCCATATTTCGTGGCCCTCTACTTAACCTAAAAACCCCAAAAGCAGTGAAGTTGTCAAGTTGTGTAAATGGTAAATAAAAAGAAAATACAATGATTTGCAAATCCTTTTCAACTTATATTCAGTTGAATAGACTGCAAAGACTAGATACTTAACGTTCGAATTGGAAAACGTTGTTATTTTTTGCAAATATTAGCTCATTTGGAATTTGATGACTGCAACATGTTTCAAAAAAACTGGCACAAGTGGCAAAAAGACTGAGAAAGTTGAGGAATGCTCATCCAACACTTATTTGGAACATTCCACAGGTGGAACAGGCTAATTGGGAACAGGTGGGTGCCATGATTGGCAACAAATGCCTGAGCAAATTGTTTAAGAACAACATTTCTCAACCAGCTATTGCAAGGAATTTAGGGATGTCACCATCTACGCTCCATCATATCATCAAAAGGTTCAGAGAATGTGGAGAAATCACTGCACCTAACATTGAATGCCCGTGACCTTCCATCCCTCAGGCGGTACTGCATCAAAAATGGACATCAGTGTGTAAAGGATATCGCCACATGGGCTCAGGAACACTTCAGAAAACCACTGTCAGTAACAACAGTCGGTCGCTACATCTGTAAGTGCAAGTTAAAACTCTATTCTGCAAAAGCATAATCTGTGATCACTGCGCCACAAAAAGTAGTTTCTAATAACAATATTACTAATACTGGTTAATATTCAGGTCACCAGATGTAAATGCAGTATTGTTGGTGGTTTTTGGATGTTTTTATTTATTTATTTATTTATTTATTTATTTATTTATTCGCACAATATAAAAAAAGTACAAAAGGTAACATTGTTCAAATACGCAGAGACAAGAAATGAGTAATAAGAGATACGTAATAACAAATAAGTGCAGGTGAGAAAAGAAACCCCAAAAGTGCTTATGCAAGGTTCTCACCTGAAGCAGCAAATTAACAAACAAAATGAAACATAGTATATCAAAAATAAGACAAGTAGTCTACCTTGTGTGGATTAAGTGTGTGTGTGTATGTGTGTGCGTTCTTGTATTTCTACCCTTCTTGAGACATCAACAAGGAAAAGTAGCTTCCATATGAGGAGGTGTGAACAAGTGATGACATAAATCAATAACATTGCATCTAATATAGAATGTCTCATTAGCACCCCCTGCTGGTGACATCTATCAAAATGAGGGTGGTCCCAAAAAGGAGGGATTCTTCACATTGACTGTGTGTCGCTTTTAAAAGTGCTCCCCCTCTGGTCAACATATGAAATAACAAGTGTGTGTAAGAAATTTAAATTCGCCCCCTTTGGCCGAAATTAATTAAAAAATATATATATATAAATATGTATTTAGAGACACACTGTAATAACTTGATGTAAATAATGAAGATTAAAAAACATTTACAAACAAAAAATTCCATAAAGGAACTAAACGCAGTCTTAAAATTGGGAACAATTTCTCATATTCTTTCTGTTTCTGTAACATTGCAATATTTTCTCGTTAAATGATTACTTTTTCATGTAAAATTAATACTTTTTAATGCAAATCGGTGACATTTGTCGTATAAAAATCCGACTTGTATCACAATATTGCCCATTTTTGTGTTGTTCTCGTAAAATAGTGAAATTTTTAAAGTAAAATTATGACTTTTGTCATCATTTTGACAAGTAAAATTCCGAATATTATTATAATATTGACAAAATGTTAAAGTTTTCTTATAA
This sequence comes from Entelurus aequoreus, assembly GCF_033978785.1. Taxonomy (NCBI): domain Eukaryota; kingdom Metazoa; phylum Chordata; class Actinopteri; order Syngnathiformes; family Syngnathidae; genus Entelurus; species Entelurus aequoreus. The sequence goes on from NC_084743.1 coordinate 12,827,751, forward strand.
AATGGTGACTTTTGTCGAGTAAAATTACGACTCTTTTCATAAAATTGCCGACGTTTTAAGCTTTTTCTTGTAAAATTGCGACTGTTATTGAATCAAATTCCAACTTTTATCATAACATTGCACAAATGTTCAGTTTTTCTTGTCAAATTTTGACTTGCGTTGAGTAAAATGACGACTTTTATTATAATACTGCCAACATTCTAAGTTTTTCTTGTAAAGTTCCAATTCATTTTTCACAACAAGCTTTTTATATTTACATAGTTTGTATACATTATTAATGTTGTAAATACACTTCTTTATATATCTAGAAAGGGTGGTCCTAGAGAGGTAGTAGGCCTTACTCAGAGGTGTCAAGAAGGTAACAAATACAAGAATGTGTGTGTGTGTGTGTGTGTGCACGCCTGTGAGGGCCTTATGGGCGCTAGACAGTACCCCCACTATCTGCATTGTTAGCCACCTCTTACTTGCCATATTTTGCGATTTAAAATGCATAAAAAAAATAAAAAAAACATGTTTATTCTTATCTCACATAAAAATTGTGGGGGAAAAAAAGTGTGTTAGCAAAGAGCAAACAAAGTGCTTTTCATTATTTCATGCAAGGCATTTCTCAAGACTTTTTCACCTATTGTTAAACACATGGAGCAGGAAGAAGATGTGACTAAATGCCTAACTTAACCGTGGAAGCCGGGTCACAGATAGTGAAAATGGCCGAGGTCATTATAGATCCTATTGTCCTCAAGCATTCTTTGTCGAGGAAGTGTTTTCCAAGTTAGTGATTCCCTCTCAGCTCGGGTGATTTCTGTCAATGTTTCATCTGTCCTCCCCAGAGAGGCGGTGGGGATGTCAGCCAATAGACTGCTGCAGTGTGGGCCCCCCCGGGGAGACGCTTTAAAGGTGAACGGCGCTCTCATTAGTGACAGACACCTGCCACTCAGGTGTGGGGAATAGTTTCCACTCCATCACTTTGGACACACTTGGCTCGGAGTCCGTGACAAAGTTGAATTCGCTCTCCTGCTGGGAAGTGTGCGCTTGAAAAGAAGAAGTGCGCCATGAGGGACTTCAATATGCATCACTTCTTAAAGGTAGATTGTTAATGTGTTTTATTCATGCATTGTGTTCGTTGCACCTGCTGGGTCATAAGTACTTTGTTGTGGTTCATTATTTACTTAACTATTTATATGGGCTGTCTCCATACAGCTTTTTCACATCTGATACGATACCGATATTAATCCCATACGATTTTAGCGGGAATTTTTTTATTTGGTCTGAGACTGGCTACATACTTAATAACTAGGTCTAAGACTGGCTATGGACTTAATAACTATGTCTAAGACTGGCTACAGACTTAATAACTATGTCTAAGACTGGCTACATACTTATTAACTATGTCTAAGATTGGCTACAAACTTATTAACTATGTCTAAGACTGGCTACAAACTTAATAACTATGTCTAAGACTGGCTACAGACTTAATAACTATGTCTAAGACTGGCTACATACTTAATAACGATGTCTAAGACTGGCTACAGACTTAATAACTATGTCTAAGACTGGCTACAGACTTAAAAACTATGTCTAAGACTGGCTACAAATTTAATAACTATGTCTAAGACTGGCTACATACTCAATAACTATGTTTAAGACTGTCTATAGACTTAATAACTATGTCTAAGACTGGCTATGGACTTAATAACTATGTCTAAGACTGGCTACAGACTTAATAACTATGTCTAAGACTGTCTATAGACTTAATAACTATGTCTAAGACTGGCTATGGACTTAATAACTATGTCTAAGACTGGCTACAGACTTAATAACTATGTCTAAGACTGCCTACAAACTTAGTAACTATGTCTAAGACTAAATACAGACTTAATAACTATGTCTAAGGCTAGCTACAGACCTAATAACTATGTCTAAGACTGGCTACAAACTTAATAACTAAGTCAAAGACTGGCTACATACTTATTAACTATGTCTAAGATTGGCTACAAACATAATAACTATGTCTAAGACTGGCTATAGACTTAATAACTATGTCTAAGACTGGCTACAGACTTAATAACTATGTTTAAGACTGGCTACAGACTTAATAACTATGTCTAAGACTGGCTACAGACTTAATAACTATGTCTAAGACTGGCTACAGACCTAATAACTATGTCTAAGAGTGGCTTCAGACTTAATAACTATGTCTAAGACTGGCTACAGACTTAATAACTATGTCTAAGACTGGCTACATACTTAATAACTATGTCTAAGACTGGCTACAGACTTAATAACTATGTCTAAGACTGGCTACAGACTTAATAACTATGTCTAAGACTGGCTACAGACTTAATAACTATGTCTAAGACTGGCTACATACTTAATAACCATGTCTAAGACTGGCTACAGACTTAATAACTACGTCTAAGACTGGCTACAGACTTAATAACTATGTCTAAGACTGGCTACAGACTTAATAACTATGTCTAAGACTGGCTACAGACTTAATAACTATGTCTAAGACTGGCTACATACTTAATAACCATGTCTAAGACTGGCTACAGACTTAATAACTACGTCTAAGACTGGCTACAGACTTAATAACTATGTCTAAGACTGGCTACAGACTTAATAACTATGTCTAAGACTGGCTACAGACATAATAACCATGTCTAAGACTGGCTACAGACTTAATAACTATGTCTAAGACTGGCTACAGACTTAATAACCATGTCTAAGACTGGCTACAAACTTAATAACTATGTCTAAGACTGGCTACAGACTTAATAACTATGTCTAAGACTGGCTACAGACTTAATAACTATGTCTAAGACTGGCTACAGACTTAATAACTATGTCTAAGACTGGCTACAGACTTGATAACTATGTCTAAGACTGGCTACATACTTAATAACTATGTCTAAGACTGGCTACAGACTTGATAACTATGTCTAAGACTGGCTACATACTTAATAACTATGTCTAAGACTGGCTACAGACTTGATAACTATGTCTAAGACTGGCTACATACTTAATAACTATGTCTAAGACTGGCTACAGACTTGATAACTATGTCTAAGACTGGCTACAGACTTGATAACTATGTCTAAGACTGGCTACATACTTAATAACTATGTCTAAGACTGGCTACAGACTTGATAACTATGTCTAAGACTGGCTACAGACTTGATAACTATGTCTAAGACTGGCTACATACTTAATAACTATGTCTAAGACTGGCTACAGACTTGATAACTATGTCTAAGACTGGCTACAGACTTGATAACTATGTCTAAGACTGGCTACAAATTTAATAACTATGTCTAAGACTGGCTACATACTCAATAACTATGTTTAAGACTGTCTATAGACTTAATAACTATGTCTAAGACTGGCTATGGACTTAATAACTATGTCTAAGACTGGCTACAGACTTAATAACTATGTCTAAGACTGTCTATAGACTTAATAACTATGTCTAAGACTGGCTATGGACTTAATAACTATGTCTAAGACTGGCTACAGACTTAATAACTATGTCTAAGACTGCCTACAAACTTAGTAACTATGTCTAAGACTAAATACAGACTTAATAACTATGTCTAAGGCTAGCTACAGACCTAATAACTATGTCTAAGACTGGCTACAAACTTAATAACTAAGTCAAAGACTGGCTACATACTTATTAACTATGTCTAAGATTGGCTACAAACATAATAACTATGTCTAAGACTGGCTATAGACTTAATAACTATGTCTAAGGCTGGCTACAGACCTAATAACTATGTCTAAGAGTGGCTTCAGACTTAATAACTATGTCTAAGACTGGCTACAGACTTAATAACTATGTCTAAGACTGGCTACATACTTAATAACTATGTCTAAGACTGGCTACAGACTTAATAACTATGTCTAAGACTGGCTACAGACTTAATAACTATGTCTAAGACTGGCTACAGACTTAATAACTATGTCTAAGACTGGCTACATACTTAATAACCATGTCTAAGACTGGCTACAGACTTAATAACTACGTCTAAGACTGGCTACAGACTTAATAACTATGTCTAAGACTGGCTACAGACTTAATAACTATGTCTAAGACTGGCTACAGACTTAATAACTATGTCTAAGACTGGCTACATACTTAATAACCATGTCTAAGACTGGCTACAGACTTAATAACTACGTCTAAGACTGGCTACAGACTTAATAACTATGTCTAAGACTGGCTACAGACTTAATAACTATGTCTAAGACTGGCTACAGACTTAATAACTATGTCTAAGACTGGCTACAGACTTAATAACTATGTCTAAGACTGGCTACAGACTTAATAACCATGTCTAAGACTGGCTACAGACTTAATAACTATGTCTAAGACTGGCTACAGACTTAATAACCATGTCTAAGACTGGCTACAAACTTAATAACTATGTCTAAGACTGGCTACAGACTTAATAACTATGTCTAAGACTGGCTACAGACTTAATAACTATGTCTAAGACTGGCTACAGACTTAATAACTATGTCTAAGACTGGCTACAGACTTGATAACTATGTCTAAGACTGGCTACATACTTAATAACTATGTCTAAGACTGGCTACAGACTTGATAACTATGTCTAAGACTGGCTACAGACTTGATAACTATGTCTAAGACTGGCTACATACTTAATAACTATGTCTAAGACTGGCTACAGACTTGATAACTATGTCTAAGACTGGCTACAGACTTGATAACTATGTCTAAGACTGGCTACATACTTAATAACTACGTCTAAGACTGGCTACAGACTTAATAACTATGTCTAAGACTGGCTACAGACTTAATAACTATGTCTAAGACTGGCTACAGACTTAATAACTATGTCTAAGACTGGCTACAGACTTAATAACTATGTCTAAGACTGGCTACAGACTTAATAACCATGTCTAAGACTGGCTACAGACTTAATAACTATGTCTAAGACTGGCTACAGACTTAATAACCATGTCTAAGACTGGCTACAAACTTAATAACTATGTCTAAGACTGGCTACAGACTTAATAACTATGTCTAAGACTGGCTACAGACTTAATAACTATGTCTAAGACTGGCTACAGACTTAATAACTATGTCTAAGACTGGCTACAGACTTGATAACTATGTCTAAGACTGGCTACATACTTAATAACTATGTCTAAGACTGGCTACAGACTTGATAACTATGTCTAAGACTGGCTACATACTTAATAACTATGTCTAAGACTGGCTACAGACTTGATAACTATGTCTAAGACTGGCTACATACTTAATAACTATGTCTAAGACTGGCTACAGACTTGATAACTATGTCTAAGACTGGCTACAGACTTGATAACTATGTCTAAGACTGGCTACATACTTAATAACTATGTCTAAGACTGGCTACAGACTTGATAACTATGTCTAAGACTGGCTACATACTTAATAACTATGTCTAAGACTGGCTACAGACTTGATAACTATGTCTAAGACTGGCTACATACTTAATAACTATGTCTAAGACTGGCTACAGACTTGATAACTATGTCTAAGACTGGCTACAGACTTGATAACTATGTCTAAGACTGGCTACATACTTAATAACTATGTCTAAGACTGGCTACAGACTTGATAACTATGTCTAAGACTGGCTACAGACTTGATAACTATGTCTAAGACTGGCTACATACTTAATAACTATGTCTAAGACTGGCTACAGACTTGATAACTATGTCTAAGACTGGCTACAGACTTGATAACTATGTCTAAGACTTGCTACAGACTTGATAACTATGTCTAAGACTGGCTACATACTTAATAACTATGTCTAAGACTGGCTACAGACTTGATAACTATGTCTAAGACTGGCTACAGACTTGATAACTATGTCTAAGACTGGCTACATACTTAATAACTATGTCTAAGACTGGCTACAGACTTGATAACTATGTCTAAGACTGGCTACATACTTAATAACTATGTCTAAGACTGGCTACAGACTTGATAACTATGTCTAAGACTGGCTACATACTTAATAACTATGTCTAAGACTGGCTACAGACTTGATAACTATGTCTAAGACTGGCTACAGACTTGATAACTATGTCTAAGACTGGCTACATACTTAATAACTATGTCTAAGACTGGCTACAGACTTGATAACTATGTCTAAGACTGGCTACAGACTTGATAACTATGTCTACGTCTGCCTTTGAGACTTTGTATGTGTAACTAGAATTATTTGATACTTGTTTATATGTTGTATTTTAGACTGATGTTCAATTCTTATTAGTGCGTCTAGCTTAGCTGTTGTGTAGCTGCCTGCCCCTGGTAGCCTGTCTTTGTGCCAGTGTGGGTAATGTTGTGGCTGCTAAGTGAACACTTTTAGGACAACAAATGCTCATGAACCGCCCTTTGTGCTGCAGCGCCGCGGTCTTGCCGAGTGAGCCGAACATGGCCAGCACCACGCTTCAGCTCCTCGGCTTCCTCCTAAGTCTGCTGGGCTTGGCGGGAACCGTAGTCGCCACCGTGCTCCCGAACTGGCGTAGCTCGGCCTACATCGGCTCCAACATCATCACGGCCTCGGCCACCATGCGAGGCCTCTGGATGGAGTGCGTGTGGCACAGCACTGGCATTTACCAGTGTGAGGTGTACAGGTCTCTGCTGGCACTGCCACAGGACATGCAGGTATGACACACCATTCTGTTCCTGGCAATAGTTACAATGGTGTCGTCAAGTCGCCTTCTCTTGCATTCTAGGCTGCCCGGGCCCTCATGGTGCTCTCCTGTGTCACCTCCGTCCTTGGGATGGTGGTTTCTGTGATGGGTATGAAGTGCACCTACTTTGCTCGAGGCTCGCTAATCAAGTCCCCCCTGGTGCTGAGCGGAGGGATTTGTTTTCTCTGTGCCGGTGTACTCTGTTTGATCACCGTTTCCTGGACCACCAATGACGTCATTGTGGATTTCTATGACCCCTTCCTTCCGGGTGGCATGAAGTACGAGATCGGCCTGGCGGTGTATATTGGTTTCGCCTCGGCCTGTCTCAGTCTGAGTGGGGGACTCGTGCTGTGTTTGAACAGCGGCGGCGAGCGCCCACCGAGGCGACCCCAAATACATAGGAGTCAGCCTTCATCACCGCCCCCACCCTTCAACAACATCTATCCCCCAGCGCCTCCATACAAACCTCCAGAGGCTCTCAAGGGCAATCGAGCCCCCTCGCTTTGCTCCGTCTCCAGCAGTGGCTACCGACTTAATAACTATGTCTAAGACTGGCTACCGACTTAATAACTATGTCTAAGACTGGCTACCGACTTAATAACTATGTCTAAGACTGGCTACATACTTAATAACTATGTCTAAGACTGGCTACCGACTTAATAACTATGTCTAAGACTGGCTACAGACTTAATAACTATGTCTAAGACTGGCTACAGACTTAATAACTATGTCTAAGACTGGCTACAGACTTAATAATCAATCAATCAACTATGTCTAAGACTGGCTACAGACTTAATAATTAATCAATCAACTATGTCTAAGACTGGCTACAGACTTAATAACTATGTCAAAGACTGGCTACAGACTTAATAATTATGTCTAAGACTGGCTACAGACTTAATAACTATGTCTAGGACTGGCTACAGACTTAATAACTATGTCTAAGACTGGCTACAGACTTAATAACTACGTCTAAGACTGTTTGCGTACTTAATAACTACGTCTAAGACTGGCTACAGACTTAATAACGATGTCTAAGACTGGCTACAGACTTAATAACTATGTCTAAGACTGGCTACAGACTTAATAACTACGTCTAAGACTGTTTGCGTACTTAATAACTACGTCTAAGACTGGCTACAGACTTAATAACTACGTCTAGGACTGGCTACAGACTTAATAAGGATGTCTAAGACTGGTTGTGCACTTAATAACTACGTCTAAGACTGGCTACAGACTTAATAATTATGTCTAAGACTGACTACAGACTTAATAACTAGGTCTAAGACTGGCTACAGACTTAATAACTATACGTCTAAGGCTGGCTACAGACCTAATAACTATGTCTAAGACTGGCTACAGACTTAATAACTATGTCTAAGACTTGCTATGGACTTAATGACTATGTCTAAGACTGACTACAGACTTAATAACTAGGTCTAAGACTGGCTACAGACTTAATAACTATGTCTAAGACTGACTACAGACTTAATAACTAGGTCTAAGACTGGCTACAGACTTAATAACTATACGTCTAAGACTGGCTACAGACCTAATAACTATGTCTAAGACTGGCTACAGACTTAATAACTATGTCTAAGACTTGCTATGGACTTAATAACTATGTCTAAGACTGGCTACAGACCTAATAACTATGTCTAAGACTGGCTACAGACTTAATAACTATGTCTAAGACTGACTACAGACCTAATAACTATGTCTAAGACTGGCTACAGACCTAATAACTATGTCTAAGACTGACTACAGACTTAATAACTAGGTCTAAGACTGGCTACAGACTTAATAACTACGTCTAAGACTGGCTACAGACTTAATAACTATGTCTAAGACTTGCTATGGACTTAATAACTATGTCTAAGACTGGCTACAAACTTAGTAACTGTCTAAGACTGGCTACAGACTTAATAACTACGTCTAAGACTTGCTATGGACTTAATAACTGTCTAAGACTGGCTACAGACTTAATAACTATGTCTAAGACTTGCTATGGACTTAATAACTATGTCTAAGACTTGCTATGGACTTAATAACTATGTCTAAGACTTGCTATGGACTTAATAACTATGTCTAAGACTTGCTATGGACTTAATAAATATGTCTAAGACTGGCTATGGACTTAATAACTATGTCTAAGACTGGCTATGGACTTAATAACTATGTCTAAGACTTGCTATGGACTTAATAACTATGTCTAAGACTGGCTATGGACTTAATAACTATGTCTAAGACTTGCTATGGACTTAATAACTATGTCTAAGACTGGCTATGGACTTAATAACTATGTCTAAGACTTGCTATGGACTTAATAACTATGTCTAAGACTTGCTATGGACTTAATAACTATGTCTAAGACTGACGTCTATGAGCACTGTATGAAATTCCACCAAAATTCATCATTCCTGACAACCAGGATTTACACCTGCAATGTGTCCTATAAACCACTAGATGGCAACATTAATCAGGAAATAGAAACAGGTCCTTTCTGTGCTGTCAACCCTCAAATATTTTATTACATTTTTTATATGTGCTTTAAAATGAGCTGACATTTTCTGAAGGTGGTATATTTGTGTTGGTGTTTTGTCCACATTATACCAATAAATAAAACATTGTTC
>NC_084743.1:12842094-12844594 GCF_033978785.1 Entelurus aequoreus
AAAAAAAAAATTTGAAATCATGAATCAATCAGACTTGTTTTTTTCTATTTTAACAAACATGTTCGTAATGTATAATAATATAAAATGTGTTACATTATTAAGAAACATGAAACCAATTGTTGATTATAATTAGAGATTATAATTACTTTCCAACCTAAATATAACTAACATTATATTAGTAACATGAACAACATTGTTATTAAAGATTCATTCTTAAGTCAAGAAAATTATTTAGTATTTATTTGTATTTAAATTAATTATTTAAATAAACCTGATAATACATTATTTGTTACAATATGAGATAATATTGAATAGAAATAAATACAATTGCATGCAGTAAATGTACGTTTTCCTGTCATTCAGTAAGAGAATATAAAGTACTTTATTGACGCTTATTACTTCCAGGCTTTTGCGGGCCACATATCGATTCTCGATTCACGATTCTTTATTCAAACCGATTCACATTTTATATTGTTTGTATACATATGTTGACAAAAACCTTTCAATAAGTATATATACATATATATATATATATATATGTTGACATCAAAATTTCAATAAGCATATATATATAAAATACACCTATTGATATTTTTATGTCAACATATATATATATATATATATATATATATATATATATATATATATATATATATATATATATATATATATATATATATATATATATATATATATATATATATATATATATATATATATATATATATATATATATATATATATATATATATATATATATATATATATATATGTGTGTGTCTTAATTAGATTATCCAAAAAATAGTGCTCGATACCGTGGTAGAGCGTAATATGTATGTGTGGGGAAAAAATCACAAGACTATTTCATCTCTACAGGCCTGTTTCATGAGGGGTTTTCCTCAATCCTCAGGAGATTTTTTTTTTTTAATTTTTTTTTTTTAATAATTTTTTTTTAAAATTATATATATATATATATATATATATATATATATATATATATATATATATATATATATATATATATATATATATATATATATATATATATATATATATATATATATATATATATATATATATGTATATATATATATATGTATGTATGTGTGGGGAAAAAATCACAAGACTATTTCATCTCTACAGGCCTGTTTCATGAGGGGTTTTCCTCAATCCTCAGGAGATTTTTTTTTTTTAATTTTTTTTTTTTAATAATTTTTTTTTAAAATTATATATATATATATATATATATATATATATATATATATATATATATATATATATATATATATATATATATATATATATATATATATATATATATATATATATATATATGTATGTATGTGTGGGGAAAAAATCACAAGACTATTTCATCTCTACAGGCCTGTTTCATGAGGGGTTTTCCTCAATCCTCAGGAGATTTTTTTATTTTTTTATTTTTTTAAATAATTTTTTTTTAAAATAATATATATATATATATATATATATATATATATATATATATATATATATATATATATATATATATATATATATATATATATATATATATATATATATATGTGTCTTAATTAGATTATCCAAAAAATAGTGCTCGATACCGTGGTAGAGCGTAATATGTATGTGTGGGAAAAAAATCACAAGACTATTTCATCTCTACAGGCCTGTTTCATGAGGGGTTTTCCTCAATCCTCAGGAGATTTTTTTATTTTTTATTTTTTTTTTTAATAATTTTTTTTAAAATTATATATATATATATATATGTATGTGTGGGGAAAAAATCACAAGACTATTTCATCTCTACAGGCCTGTTTCATGAGGGGTTTTCCTCTATCCTCAGGAGATTTTTAAATTATTTTTAAAAAAAAATAATATATATATATATATATATATATATATATATATATATATATATATGTATGTGTGGGGAAAAACTCACAAGACTATTTCATCTCTACAGGCCTGTTTCATGAGGGGTTTTCCTCAATCCTCAGGAGATTCCTCAGCATTGAGGAAAACCCCTCATGAAACAGGCCTGTAGAGATGAAATAGTCTTGTGATTTTTTTCCCACACATACATATTACGCTCTACCACGGTATCGAGCACTATTTTTTGGATAATCTAATTAAGACATATATATGTATAAATATATAAATGTTTTTTTTTATGTCAACATATATATATATATATATATATATATATATATATATATATATATATATATATATATATATATATATATATATATATATATATATATATATATATATATATATATATATATATGTCTTAATTAGATTATCCAAAAAAAAAACAAAACAAAAAAAATAGTGCTCGATACCGTGGTAGAGCGTAATATGTATGTGTGGGGAAAAAATCACAAGACTATTTCATCTCTACAGGCCTGTTTCATGAGGGTTTTCCTCAATCCTCAGGAGATTTTAATGGAAGCATTCACATACCATGGTTTATATAGGGCACAGAGCGGGTGTTTACCAA
>NC_084743.1:12849594-12859594 GCF_033978785.1 Entelurus aequoreus
CCAATTGTTAGAAATGTTGAATATGTTTGTGTGTATGCTTCACTGATGACACTATTTGGCGAACATCCTTTTGTCCTACTCATTTCGCCGGTCCTTGAACTCACCATAGTGTGGACTGCGACGCAACAGTTTGTTTACATGTAAAATCCTCCAATCTTTCTTTGTCTCGTTTCGTCCACCAAACGTTTTATGCTGTGCGTGAATGCACAAAGGTGAACTTTGTTGATGTTGTTGACTTGTGTGGAGTGCTAATCGGGCATATTTGGTCAGTGCATGACTGCAAGCTAATCAATGCTAACATGCTATTTAGGCTAGCTGTATGTACATATTGCATCATTATGCCACATTTGTAGCTATATTTGAGCTCATCTAATATCCTTTACTTTTATCCTCTTTGTATTTACTTTATATTTGCATGTCTCATGACACATTATCTGTATGTAATATTGGCTGCATTTCTCATAGTTGTAGCTCTATAGCTAATATAGACACTTACATCATGTGTTGCCTTCATTATAACACTTATATAAGACTTTAAAGGTCATTTTGATAGTAGGCTAATAATAGTGAGAGTCCAGTCCGTAGTAGATCTATTATAATAGTGAGAGTCCAGTCCATAGTGGATCTAACATAATAGTGAGAGTCCAGTCCATAGTGGATCTAACATAATAGTGAGAGTCCAGTCCATAGTGGATCTAACATAATAGTGAGAGTCCAGTCCATAGTGGATCTAACATAATAGTGTGAGAGTCCAGTCCATAGTGGATCTAACATAATAGTGAGAGTCCAGTCCATAGTGGATCTAACATAATAGTGAGAGTCCAGTCCGTCGTGGATCTAACATAATAGTGTGAGAGTCCAGTCCAGAGTGGATCTAACATAATAGTGTGAGTCCAGTCCATAGTGGATCTAACATAATAGTGAGAGTCCAGTCCATAGTGGATCTAACATAATAGTGTGAGAGTCCAGTCCATAGTGGATCTAACATAATAGTGAGAGTCCAGTCCATAGTGGATCTAACATAATAGTGTGAGAGTCCAGTCCATAGTGGATCTAACATAACAGTGTGAGAGTCCAGTCCATACTGGATCTAACATAATAGTGTGAGTCCAGTCCATAGTGGATCTAACATAATAGTGAGAGTCCAGTCCATAGTGGATCTAACATAATAGTGAGAGTCCAGTCCATAGTGGATCTAACATAATAGTGTGAGTCCAGTCCATAGTGGATCTGACATAATAGTGAGAGTCCAGTCCATAGTGGATCTAACATAATAGAGTGAGAGTCCAGTCCATAGTGGATCTAACATAATAGAGTGAGAGTCCAGTCCATAGTGGATCTAACATAATAGTGAGAGTCCAGTCCATAGTGGATCTAACATAATAGTGAGAGTCCAGTCCATAGTGGATCTAACATAATAGTGAGAGTCCAGTCCATAGTGGATCTAACATAATAGTGAGAGTCCAGTCCATAGTGGATCTAACATAATAGAGTGAGAGTCCAGTCCATAGTGGATCTAACATAATAGTGTGAGTCCAGTCCATAGTGGATCTAACATAATAGTGAGAGTCCAGTCCATAGTGGATCTAACATAATAGTGTGAGAGTCCAGTCCATAGTGGATCCAACATAATATTGTGAGAGTCCAGTCCATAGTGGATCTAACATAATAGTGTGAGAGTCCAGTCCATAGTGGATCTATCATAATATTGTGAGAGTCCAGTCCATAGTGGATTTTTTTGGGCTCTGGGAATCACTAATAAGCCGGAGTTCTTTGAAGGCAGATTTCTTGCCGGGACATATGGTACAATACAATCAGCAAGATAAGATGGAGCTAGACTGTGTAGTATTTTATACGTAAGTAGTAAAACCTTAAAGTCACATCTTAAGTGCACAGGAAGCCAGTGCAGGTGAGCCAGTATAGGTGTATATATATATATAGGTATATATGTATATAAAGGTATATACAGTCTAGGTATATATATATAGGTATATATGTATATAAAGGTATATACAGTCTAGGTATATATATATAGGTATATATGTATATAAAGGTACATACAGTATAGGTATATATATATATATATATAGGTATATATGTATATAATTCTTGTTCTTGTCAAAAGTCTAGCAGCAGCATTTTGTAGCAACACAGAACATCTCATGAACAATTCTTTCTCTGCAGTTTCCTCGATGAAAGTCCAGTCCCGGATCAACTGCAGCGCTTGAGGACACGGAACAAGATGACCATCCACGTCGAGGGTCTCGTGGCCATCGTCCTTTTTTACCTGGTCATCCTGCTCGTGGGCCTTTGGGCGGCGTGGAAGAACAAGAACTCGGGAGTGGGCGACGGCGGAGAACGGAGCGAGAGCATCATGGTCGGGGGTCGCGACATTGGCTTGTTCGTGGGCGTCTTCACGATGACGGGTGTGTGTTCCACATGTCGGGGCTGCGACAGGACAGAAGCCATTAATATTCTTTGTTTATGTGGTTCCAGCAACGTGGGTAGGTGGGGGCTACATTAACGGGACGGCTGAGTACGTCTACTTGCCTGACTATGGCTTGGCTTGGGCACAAGCGCCCTTTGGATACGCCCTCAGTCTGGTACTAGGTAAGGACTACCAGTCTTTAAGGCTTGAAAAGCATGCAGGAAGAAAACTAGTCACATTGATCTGTTTTTCTTTTAAGTCAATTCAATTATAGAACTAGAAGGTCAGCGGACTTTGATTATGGTAACTACAACCCCAGAAAGTGTGTGTACAGTAAATGTCAGAGGGAAATGAATTGCTTTATGATTGTTGTGGTTAATAAAACGTTCCATTATTAATACGCTGATCTGCTCGGGGACAACATCGTGATCCACTAGCATTTAGCTTCCCAAATGGTTCCTTACCACATAAATGGCTATTAGAGCCCGTTTATTTGATCCTAATCTACAGATATGAGCGTAAATCTGGTTTAGACCATACCTGGGCAAAGTACGACCCATGGGCCACATGCGGCCCGTTAAGCTCTTCAATCAGGCCCGCCGGACGTTCTATATCATTTCTTTAAGACCTTTAACATCAAAACGGACTATAGAAAGTTCAAGACTTTCTATAGTCTTGAACTATAGAAAGTATTCAAATGGTCAAAATATGCGCTTTTGGGTGTTATAGGAGTTATTACGGTAATGTACGTCACGCCTGTGTCAGGAACCGATGCGGAAGCAGATTTTTACGTGATAATATATCATATTGTAGGTGTTTTTTTACACCTTTGTTGTGTTTTGCTTGATTGTAAAAGATACACAACTATGGAGGAGCTGGTCTGAGAAGTAAAAGATGTTCATACGTTGTTAATATTCAGTGTTTTATTGTTCGTAGTTAATATTGTAAATCCCATCCATCCATCCATCCATCTTCTTCCGCTTATCCGAGGTCGGGTCAAGGGAGCCCAGACTTCCCTCTCCCCAGCCACTTAGTCCAGCTCTTCCCGGGGGATCCCGAGGCGTTCCCAGGCCAGCCGGGAGACATAGTCTTCCCAACGTGTCCTGGGTCTTCCCCGTGGCCTCCTACCGGTCGGACGTGCCCTAAACATCTCCCTAGGGAGGCGTTTGGGTGGCATCCTGACCAGATGCCCGAACCACCTCATCTGGCTCCTCTCGATGTGGAGGAGCAGCGGCTTTACTTTGAGCTCCTCCCGGATGACAGAGCTTCTCACCCTATCTCTAAGGGAGAGCCCCGCCACCCGGCGGAGGAAACTCATTTCGGCCGCTTGTACCCGTGATCTTGTCCTTTCGGTCATAACCCAAAGCTCATGACCATAGGTGAGGATGGGAACGTAGATCGACCGGTAAATTGAGAGCTTTGCCTTCCGGCTCAGCTCCTTCTTCACCACAACGTATCGATACAGCGCCCGCATTACTGAAGACGCCGCACCGATCTCACCATCCACTCTTCCCTCACTCGTGAACAAGACTCCGAGGTACTTGAACTCCTCCACATGGGGCAGGGTCTCCTCCGCAACCCGGAGATGGCACTCCACCCTTTTCCGGGCGAGAACCATGGACTCAGACTTGGAGGTGCTGATTCTCATCCCAGTCGCTTCACACTCAGCTGCGAACCGATCCAGCGAGAGCTGAAGATCCTGGCCAGATGAAGCCATCAAGACCACATCATCTGCAAAAAGCAGAGACCTAATCCTGCAGCCACCAAACCGGATCCCCTCAACGCCTTGACTGCACCTAGAAATTCTGTCCATAAAAGTTATGAACAGAATCGGTGACAAAGGGCAGCCTTGGCGGAGTCCAACCCTCACTGGAAACGTGTCCGACTTACTGCCGGCAATGCGGACCAAACTCTGGCACTGATCATACAGGGAGCGGACCGCCACAATCAGACAGTCCGATACCCCATACTCTCTGAGCACTCCCCACAGGACTTCCCGAGGGACACGGTCGAATGCCTTCTCCAAGTCCACAAAACACATGTAGACTGGTTGGGCAAACTCCCATGCACCCTCAAGGACCCTGCCGAGAGTATAGAGCTGTAAATCCCACTTTCTTTATTTTCATGTACATTTTGGGTGTCCCTGTCAGGTTCGAACACCGATTACATCTATTAAACAAGACAAGAAGCAAAGAATCAAACAAGAGACAGAATTCAATTTGGCTCAATTTGAGGAGAGACGCCCGGACACTGTACCCTTGCACAGTGTCTCAGCACGCTCTGGCAAAAGATTGTATGCCTCCTCCTTTATTTGGACTTTCTCTGACCACATGTCAACAGCTGCTTCCAAAGGGTCGTAAACAGTTCACAGAAAAGGTCGTAAAACAGTTCACAGAAAAGGTCGGGTCAAAAAAGGGGTCGTAAAACAGTTCAAAAAAGAGGTCGTAAACGAGTTCAAAAAGAGGTCGTCTGGAACTTGGGCAGATCCTGCCTTCTCTCCGCTTTGTAGTTCTTGGGATAAAACAATATCTTTCTGTTGACTACAATACATGAAAGAAACGCAGAAACACCCTCATGTTGCTTCCCCCCCTACACACTGGAGTTTTACAAGCCTTACTCTTGGTAGGTTTCAAAGACAGCTTTTGCTTCTCACCGGGTACTCAATGTAACACAAAGTTTATGTGATAAACAATTATTCGAACGGTCCCATTCAGTAAAAAACTGTAAAATTCCATTCCGTTTTTTTGAGGTGGTCTGTCATAACGTTTTTAGAACTCTAGCGGACATTGCGACTTTTGGTATTAGTGTTCCTGGAAAAAAAGGGACCCAAAGATTTTTACAGCTAAATGTGTAAATATAAATTATAAACACTCACCTTGGCCCCCTAGACCAATGTGGCCCCCGAGTCAAAGTCATTGCCCAGCTCTGGTCTAGAGTGTACCCCACCTCTCACCCAAAGTCAGATGGGATAGTCTCCATGACCCTAATGAGGACAAGTGGTAAAGACAATGGACAGATGGTTAAACTGAGTCAAAACCAGATTGGTTGGTAACAGTAACGGCTGGTACAGTATTTGTAAATCCTGTTGATAGAATTTCAAACTTCTTACAGGAGGTCTTTTCTTCGCCAAACCCATGCGTTCACGGGGCTACGTCACCATGCTGGATCCTTTCCAACAGCTCTACGGAAAGAGGATGGGGGGTCTCCTCTTCATCCCCGCTGTCATGGGAGAAATCTTCTGGTCGGCGGCTATTTTGTCTGCCCTCGGTAGGTGAAACATCAAAATGTGTTCTCTTTTGCTCTCTTGGCCGTTTCAATCAATCTCATTAATTCTAACATGCCAAATCTTAGATCGAGGCTCACCTTTTTAAGTTAGACTGTATACAGTTTCAAAATAATGCAAGAAATTATGAGTGGAAACCGCTCTATGGAAAGAGAGTGGTGGGGGGTTTCTCTTCGACCCCATGTCATGGGTGAAATCTTATGGTCTACGGCTATTTTATATGCTCTTGGTAGGTGAAACATAAAAATGTGTGGCAGTTTCTCATTAATTCTAACATACCAACTCTTGGATCGAGGCTCATCTTTTAAGTTAGACTGTATTTAGTTTCAAATTAATGAAAAGAAATTATGAGTGGAAACCACTCTATGGAAAGAGGGTGGTGGGGGTCTTCTCTTCGACCACATGTCATGGGAGAAATCTTATGATCTGCGGCTATTTTATCTTCTCTCGGTAGGTGAACCTTTAAAACTGGGAAAGCAGAGAAATAACAATAAAGAAAGAACTGCAAAATCTTCTGGTCGGCGGCTATTTTGTCTGCCCTCGGTAGGTGAAACATAAAAATGTGTTCTCTTTTGCTCTCTTGGTAGTTTCTCATTAATTCTAACATACCAACTCTTGGATCGAGGCTCACCTTTTAAGTTAGACTGTATTTAGTTTCAAAATAATGCAAGAAATTATGAGTGGAAACCGCTCTATGGAAAGAGGGTGGTGGGGGTCTTCTCTTCAACCCTATGTCATGTGTGAAACCTTATGGTCTGCGGCTATTTTATATGCTCTTGGTAGGTGAAACATAAAAATGTGTGGCAGTTTCTCATTAATTCTAACATACCAACTCTTGGATCGAGGCTCACTTTTTAAGTTAGACTGTATTTAGTTTCAAATTAATGCAAGAAATTATGAGTGGAAACCGCTCTATGGAAAGAGGGTGGTGGGGGTCATCTCTTCGACCCCATGTCATGGGTGAAATCTTATGGTCTGCGGCTATTTTATCTTCTCTCAGTAGGTGAACCTTTAAAACTGGGAAAGCAGAGAAATAATAATAAAGAAAGAACTGCAAAATCTTTTGGTCGGCGGCTATTTTGTCTGCCCTCTGTAGGTGAAACATAAAAATGTGTTCTCTTTTGCTCTCTTGGCCGTTTCTCATTAATTCTAATATGCCAAGT
Source organism: Entelurus aequoreus (assembly GCF_033978785.1). NCBI lineage: Eukaryota > Metazoa > Chordata > Actinopteri > Syngnathiformes > Syngnathidae > Entelurus > Entelurus aequoreus. The sequence goes on from NC_084743.1 coordinate 12,856,469, forward strand.
TTTAGATCGAGGCTCACCTTTTAAGTTAGACTGTATATAGTTTCAAAATAATGCAAAAAATTATGAGTGGAAACCGCTCTATGGAAAGAGGGTGGTGGGGGGGTCTTCTCTTCAACCCCATGTCATGGGAGAAATGTTATGGTCTGCGGCTATGTTATATGCTCTTGGTAGGTGAAACATAAAAATGTGTTCTCTTTTGTATACTCTATTGGCCGTTTCTCATTAATTCTAACATGCCAAGTCTTAGATCGAGGCTCACCTTTTAAGTTAGACTGTATATAGTTTCAAAATAATGCAAGAAATTATGAGTGGAAACCGCTCTATGGAAAGAGGGTGGTGGGGGTCATCTCTTCGACCCCATGTCATGGGAGGAATCTTATGATCTGCGGCTATTTTATCTGCTCTCGGTAGGTGAACCTTTAAAACTGGGAAAGCAGAGAAATAATAATAAAGAAAGAACTGCAAAATCTTCTGGTCGGCGGCTATTTTGTCTGCCCTCGGTAGGTGAAACATAAAAATGTGTTCTCTTTTGCTCTCTTGGCCGTTTCTCATTAATTCTAACATACCAACTCTTGGATCGAGGCTCACCTTTTAAGTTAGACTGTATATAGTTTCAAAATAATGCAAGAAATTATGAGTGGAAACCGCTCCATGGAAAGAGGGTGGTGGGGGTCTTCTTTTCAACCCCATGTCATGGGTTTATATGCTCTTGGTAGGTGAAACACAAAAATGTGTTCTCTTTTGCATACTCTATTGGCCGTTTCTCATTAATTCTAACATGCCAAGTCTTAGATCGAGGCTCACCTTTTAAGTTAGACTGTATTTAGTTTCAAAATAATGCAAGAAATTATGAGTGGAAACCGCTCTATGGAAAGAGGGTGGTGGGGGTCTTCTCTTCAACCCCATGTCATGGGAGGAATCTTATGGTCTGCGGCTATTTTATATGCTCTTGGTAGGTGAACCTTTAAAACTGGGAAAGCAGAGAAAAAATAATAAAGAAAGAACTGCAAAAACCCCATTTTGTGGATTCATGGTGGTGATATACTATGTGTACAACAAGTGTTACAATATAAACTCTATTCACACACCATTACTTTTAAAGACCAGACATAAATAACTAAACATAAAGATGTGCTCTCTTGTTGCTCTGTTGGCAATTCTTCGATCCAGGCTCACCTTTTAAGTTAGAATGGGTTTTGTTTCAAAATAATGCAAGAAATTATGAGTGGAAACCACTCTATGGAAAGAAGATGGGGTGTGTTCTCTTCATCCCCGCTGGAGGAATCTCCTGGTCTGCGGCTAATTCATCTGCTCTCATTAGGTGAACCTTCAAAACTGGGGAAGCAGACAAAGTAAAAAAAAATCTGCAAAAACCACATTCGGGATGGTGACATGGTGGTGTTATACTGTACAACAAGTGGTACAATATAATGTATATTCAAACATTGTTACTTTTAAAGAACAGAAATAAATAACAAAACATGAAAATATGCTCTTATTGCTGTGTTGGCAGTTTCTCACTGATTTTAACTTGCCAGTTTATAGATCGAAGCTAACCTTTTAAAGTCAGAATACATTTGGTTTCAAAATATTGCAAGGAAATTATGAGTGGAAACCGCTCTATGGAAAGAGGATGTGATGTCCCACTGTCATGGGATAAATCTTCTGGTCTGCTATTTTATCTGCTCTCAGTAGGTGAACAATCAAAACTGGGAAACATTGAAAACCGGGAAAGCAAAACAAAAAAAAAGAACCACAAAAATCACATTCGTTCATGGTGGTGATATACTGTGAATACAACAAGTGCTACAATATAAACTATATTCACACACAATTATTTCCAAAGTACGGACATAAATAACAAAACATAAAATGTGCTCTTTTGTTGCCGTGTTGGCTGTTTCTTATCGATTTTAATTTGCCAGTCAGTATGCATCCAGTTTCAAAATAATGCAATAAATTATGAGTGGAAACCACTCTATGGAAAGAGGATGGGGGGGGCGGGAGCGGTCTTCTCTTAATACTCACTATTATGGGAGAAATATTCTGGTCTGCTGCTATTTTATTTGCTCATAGTAGTGAAGCAGAGAAAGCAAAAAAAATTTTTACAAAAAATACATTTGGGATTAATCATACTGGTGATATCCTGTATATACAATAAGTGGTACAATATCAACTCCATCCACACACAATTGCTTCAAAATTAAATAAACAAGTAATTAATAACAACGCATGTTGGTAGTTTCTCATTGAATTGAACTTTTAAAGTCAGAATTAATTTGGTTTCAAAACAAAGCAAAAAAATTACGAGTGGAAACCATGTTATGCTATTGCCAGATTACATCACTTAGTACTCAGATTCCTTGATCCATCTATCTATCTATCTATCTATCTATCTATCTATCTATCTATCTATCTATCTATCTATCTATCTATCTATCTATCTATCTATCTATCTATCTATCTATCTATCTATCTATCTATCTATCTATCTATCTATCTATCTATCTATCTATCTATCTAACTGGTTTTTTCATTACTGGTCCTACAGGAGCCACTCTGAGTGTGATTGTGGACATAAACATCAACATGTCAGTGTTGATCTCAGCCCTGATTGCGATCTTCTACACCCTCGTGGGAGGACTCTACTCAGTCGCCTACACAGATGTAGTCCAACTCTTCTGCATCTTCCTGGGTTTGGTGAGTTTTACGACCAAAATTGTTAGCTATGGATTCTCGGCTGTAATGTCTTGGTTCTATACCCTCTCCAACCACCAGTGGATCAGCGTGCCGTTTGCCTTGTCCAATCCTGCCGTGTCAGACATCACGGTGACAGCCAAGGAGGCAATCCACCAGTCACCCTGGCTGGGGAAGATTGATCCCGCAGATAAATGGCTCTGGGCGGACAATTTCTGCTTGCTGGTAAGTCGCAGCTGTCGTCCGCAGATCCATCACTGCGGACCAGTTTATGTGTCAGCGTGTTTATTGGTTTGACGTGGGGGTGGAAAGGGGGAAGCTATTGCACATGCAGTGACATCATCAAGAACTTCTATGATTGTAGTCGATAATTAGAGAGTTGGAAATGGTTGCACGGTACGTTGTCTTGGTGTCTGTCATTCACAATGC
>NC_084743.1:12864594-12877094 GCF_033978785.1 Entelurus aequoreus
ACATCATTAGTAATTTTTCCTGATTAAGATTAATTTTTGAATTTTGATGACATGTTTTAAATAGGTTAAAATCCAATCTACACTTTGTTAGAATATATAACAAATTGGACCAAGCTATATTTCTAACAAAGACAAATTTTTTCTAGATTTTCCAGAACATAAAATTTTAAAAGAAATTCAAAAGACTTTGAAATAAGATTTAAATTTGATTCTACAGATTTTCTAGATTTGCCAGAATATTTTTTTTGAATTTGAATCATAATAAGTTTGAAGAAATATTTCACAAATATTCTTCGTCGAAAAAACAGAAGCTAAAAATGAAGAATTAAATTAAAATTTATTCATTATTGTTTACAATAAAAATAAAAAAATTACTTGAACATTGATTTAAATTGTCAGGAAATAAGAGGAAGGAATTTAAAAGGTAAAAAGGTATATGTGTTTAAAAATCCTAAAATAATTTTTAAGGTTGTATTTTTTCTCTAAAATTGTCTTTCTGAAAGTTATAAGAAGCAAAGTAAGAAAATTAATGAATTTATTTAAACAAGTGAAGACCAAGTCTTTAAAATATTTCCTTGGATTTTCAAATTCTATTTGAGTTTTGTCTCTCTTAGAATTAAAAATGTCGAGCAAAGCGAGACCAGCTTGCTAGTAAATAAATACAATTTAAAAAATAGAGGCAGCTCACTGGTAAGTGCTGCTCTTTGAGCTATTTTTAGAACAGGCCAGCGGGCTACTCATCTGGTCCTTACGGGCTACCTGGTGCCCACGGGCACCGCGTTGGTGACTCCTGATCTATCCATACGTTCTCTGACTCTGGGTGAAATGTTGACTACACCCTGGACTGGTCATCAGTCCATCACAATCCATATATCCATACCTTCTCTGACTCTGGGTGAAATGTTGACTACACCCTGGACTGGTCATCAGTCCATCACAATCCATATATCCATACCTTCTCTGACTCTGGGTAAAATGTTGACTACACCCTGGACTGGTCATCAGTCTATCACAATCCATCAATCCATGCCTTCTCTGACTCTGGGTGAAATGTTGACTACACCCTGGACTGGTCATCAGTCCATCACAATCCATCAATCCATGCCTTCTCTGACTCTGGGTGAAATGTTGACTACACCCTGGACTGGTCATCAGTCCATCACAATCCATCTATCCATACCTTCTCTGACTCAAGGTAAAATGTTGACTACACCTTGGACTGGTCATCAGTCCATCACAATCCATCTATCCATACCTTCTCTGACTCTGGGTGAAATGTTGACTACACCCTGGACTGGTCATCAGTCCATCACAATCCATCTATCCATACCTTCTCTGACTCTGGGTAAAATGTTGACTACACCCTGGACTGGTCATCAGTCTATCACAATCCATCTATCTATACCTTCTCTGACTCTGGGTGAAATGTTGACTACACCCTGGACTGGTCATCAGTCCATCACAATCCATCTATCCATACCTTCTCTGACTCTGGGTGAAATGTTGACTACACCCTGGACTGGTCATCAGTCCATCACAATCCATCTATCCATACCTTCTCTGACTCTGGGTAAAATGTTGACTACACCTTGGACTGGTCATCAGTCCATCTCAATCCATCCATCCATACCTTCTCTGACTCTGGGTAAAATGTTGACTACACCCTGGACTGGTCATCAGTCCATCACAATCCATCTATCCATACCTTCTCTGACTCTGGGTGAAATGTTGACTACACCCTGGACTGGTCATCAGTCCATCACAATCCATATATCCATACCTTCTCTGACTCTGGGTGAAATGTTGACTACACCCTGGACTGGTCATCAGTCCATCACAATCCATCAATCCATGCCTTCTCTGACTCTGGGTGAAATGTTGACTACACCCTGGACTGGTCATCAGTCCATCACAATCCATCTATCCATACCTTCTCTGACTCAAGGTAAAATGTTGACTACACCTTGGACTGGTCATCAGTCCATCACAATCCATCTATCCATACCTTCTCTGACTCTGGGTGAAATGTTGACTACACCCTGGACTGGTCATCAGTCCATCACAATCCATCTATCCATACCTTCTCTGACTCTGGGTAAAATGTTGACTACACCCTGGACTGGTCATCAGTCTATCACAATCCATCTATCTATACCTTCTCTGACTCTGGGTGAAATGTTGACTACACCCTGGACTGGTCATCAGTCCATCACAATCCATCTATCCATACCTTCTCTGACTCTGGGTGAAATGTTGACTACACCCTGGACTGGTCATCAGTCCATCACAATCCATCTATCCATACCTTCTCTGACTCTGGGTAAAATGTTGACTACACCTTGGACTGGTCATCAGTCCATCTCAATCCATCCATCCATACCTTCTCTGACTCTGGGTAAAATGTTGACTACACCCTGGACTGGTCATCAGTCCATCACAATCCATCTATCCATACCTTCTCTGACTCTGGGTGAAATGTTGACTACACCCTGGACTGGTCATCAGTCCATCACAATCCATATATCCATACCTTCTCTGACTCTGGGTGAAATGTTGACTACACCCTGGACTGGTCATCAGTCCATCACAATCCATCAATCCATGCCTTCTCTGACTCTGGGTGAAATGTTGACTACACCCTGGACTGGTCATCAGTCCATCACAATCCATCTATCCATACCTTCTCTGACTCAAGGTAAAATGTTGACTACACCTTGGACTGGTCATCAGTCCATCACAATCCATCTATCCATACCTTCTCTGACTCTGGGTGAAATGTTGACTACACCCTGGACTGGTCATCAGTCCATCACAATCCATCTATCCATACCTTCTCTGACTCTGGGTAAAATGTTGACTACACCCTGGACTGGTCATCAGTCTATCACAATCCATCTATCTATACCTTCTCTGACTCTGGGTGAAATGTTGACTACACCCTGGACTGGTCATCAGTCCATCACAATCCATCTATCCATACCTTCTCTGACTCTGGGTGAAATGTTGACTACACCCTGGACTGGTCATCAGTCCATCACAATCCATCTATCCATACCTTCTCTGACTCTGGGTAAAATGTTGACTACACCTTGGACTGGTCATCAGTCCATCTCAATCCATCCATCCATACCTTCTCTGACTCTGGGTAAAATGTTGACTACACCCTGGACTGGTCATCAGTCCATCACAATCCATCTATCCATACCTTCTCTGACTCTGGGTAAAATGTTGACTACACCCTGGACTGGTCATCAGTCCATCACAATCCATCTATCCATACCTTCTCTGACTCTGGGTAAAATGTTGACTACACCCTGGACTGGTCATCAGTCTATCACAATCCATCTATCTATACCTTCTCTGACTCTGGGTGAAATGTTGACTACACCCTGGACTGGTCATCAGTCCATCACAATCCATCTATCCATACCTTCTCTGACTCTGGGTAAAATGTTGACTACACCTTGGACTGGTCATCAGTCCATCTCAATCCATCCATCCATACCTTCTCTGACTCTGGGTAAAATGTTGACTACACCCTGGACTGGTCATCAGTCCATCACAATCCATCTATCCATACCTTCTCTGACTCTGGGTAAAATGTTGACTACACCCTGGACTGGTCATCAGTCCATCACAATCCATCTATCCATACCTTCTCTGACTCTGGGTAAAATGTTGACTACACCCTGGACTGGTCATCAGTCTATCACAATCCATCTATCTATACCTTCTCTGACTCTGGGTGAAATGTTGACTACACCCTGGACTGGTCATCAGTCCATCACAATCCATCTATCCATACCTTCTCTGACTCTGGGTGAAATGTTGACTACACCCTGGACTGGTCATCAGTCCATCACAATCCATCTATCCATACCTTCTCTGACTCTGGGTAATATGTTGACTACACCTTGGACTGGTCATCAGTCCATCTCAATCCATCCATCCATACCTTCTCTGACTCTGGGTAAAATGTTGACTACACCCTGGACTGGTCATCAGTCCATCACAATCCATCTATCCATACCTTCTCTGACTCTGGGTAAAATGTTGACTACACCCTGGACTGGTCATCAGTCCATCACAATCCATCTATCCATACCTTCTCTGACTCTGGGTAAAATGTTGACTACACCTTGGACTGGTCATCAGTCCATCTCAATCCATCCATCCATACCTTCTCTGACTCTGGGTAAAAGGTTGACTACACCCTGGACTGGTCATCAGTCCATCACAATCCATCTATCCATACCTTCTCTGACTCTGGGTAAAATGTTGACTACACCCTGGACTGGTCATCAGTCCATCACAATCCATCTATCCATACCTTCTCTGACTCTGGGTAAAATGTTGACTACACCTTGGACTGGTCATCAGTCCATCTCAATCCATCATCCATACCTTCTCTGACTCTGGGTAAAATGTTGACTACACCCTGGACTTGTCATCAGTCCATCACATCCATCTATCTCTGACTCTGGGTAAAATGTTGACTACACCCTGGACTGGTCCATCAGTCCATCACAATCCATCTATCCATACCTTCTCTGACTCTGGGTGAAATGTTGACTACACCCTGGACTGGTCATCAGTCCATCACAATCCATCTATCCACTGCTTTTGGGGTTTGTAAAGTTGTTTCGTCAACCCTCAAATCTGTTACCCGTATCCACCTTCAGACTGGAACCAGACTCTTACGGGGCCCTGGCGCCGAAGGACAAGGATGAATCCGACATGATCCTCCCCATCGTGCTTCAGCACCTCTGCCCGTCTTACGTCTCCTTCTTCGGCCTGGGGGCGGTGTCCGCGGCGGTCATGTCCTCGGCGGATTCCTCCATCCTCTCAGCCAGCTCCATGTTTGCAGGAACATCTACCAACTGGCCTTCCGGCAGTCGGTAGGAGCGCCAGGGACCACGCTGACACATTTTGTACCGAGTGTTTACAAACGTTTGTTTACATGTAGATGCGTGTGTAGTAGTTCCAGGCTCGCAGTTTACCAGTTAGTCAATTTAATGTCAATTAAAAAAACAAGGGTGTACAACTTGGTAGACAATTCAAATGATCGTATATCAGTCTACACCAGGGGGTCCAAAGTACGACCAGGGGGCCATTTCTGGCTCGCAGCTTGGTTTGTTTATTTTATTGGACAAATTCTAAGACAAAATAAGCACATTACACACAAAAAAAACTAGAATATGTAATCTTGGGTGTGTGTGAAGGCTGAAATAAGCTAGTCGCGAAAATGGGCAAACCAAACTTAAATGCTAATGTTAGCATGTTGTCGGTAAGAATGCGTCAAGTCCCAAGTCATGTGACTAGGAAGTGTATGCATGTAGAATAAGCTTGAAAAGTTAGCATGCTAACAGTTAGCATGTATAAAATGCCAAGTTATATGACTCTGAGGGATTTCGGCTGCCAACTTGGCTGAAAAATTAGCATGCTAACAGTAAGAATGCATCAAGTCCCAAGTCATGTGACTAGGAAGTGTACGCATGTAAAATTAGCTTAACAAGTTAGCATGCTAACAGTTAGCATGTATAAAGTGCCAAGTTATACGACTTTGAGGGGTTTCGGCTGCAAACTTGGCTGAAAAATTAGCATGCTAACAGTAAGAATGCATCAAGTCCCAAGTCATATGACTAGGAAGTGTACGAATGTAAAATTAGCTTGAAAAGTGAGCATGCTAACAGTTAGCATGTATAAAGTGCCAAGTTATACGACTTTGAGGGGTTTCGGCTGCAAACTTGGCTGAAAAATTAGCATGCTAACAGTAAGAATGCATCAAGTCCCAAGTCATGTGACTAGGAAGTGTACGAATGTAAAATTAGCTTGAAAAGTGAGCATGCTAACATTTAGCATGTATAAAGTGCCAAGTTATATGACTCTGAGGGATTTCGGCTGCAAAATTGGCTGAAGAATTAGCATGCTCGTATTAGTGCCCTAGAATGCTAATGTTAGCATGCTAACAGCAAGAATGCGTTAAGCCCCAAGTCACGTGACCAGGAAGTGTACGCATGTAGAATTGGCTTAAAAAGTGAGCATGCTAACAGTTAGCATGTATAAAGTGCCAAGTTATACGACGCTGAGGGAATTCGGCTGCAAAATTGGCTGAAAAATTAGCATGCTCATACTAGTACGCTATAATGCTAATGCTAGCATGCTATCAGTAAAAATGTGTCAAGTCCCAAGTCATGTGACTAGGAAGTGTACGCATGTAAAATTAGCTTGAAAAGTTAGCATGCTAACAGTTAGTATGTACAAAGTGCAAAGTTATATGACTCTGAGGGATTTCGACTGCCAACTTGCCTGAAAAATTAGCATGCTAACAGTAAGAACGCATCAAGTCCCAATTCATGTGACTAGGAAGTGTACGCATGTAGAATAAGCTTGAAAAGTTAGCATGCTAACAGTTAGCATGTATAAAATGCCAAGTTATATGACTCTGAGGGATTTCGGCTGCCAACTTGGCTGAAAAATGAGCATGCTAACAGTAAGAATGCGTCAAGTCCCAAGTCATGTGACTAAGAAGTGTACGCATGTAGAATTAGCTTGAAAAGTGAGCATGCTAACAGTTAGCATGTATAAAGTGCCAAGTTATACGACTTTGAGGGATTTCGGCTGCAAACTTGGCTGAAAAATTAGCATGCTAACAGTAAGAACGCATCAAGTCCCAAGTCATGTGACTAGGAAGTGTACGCATGTAAAATTAGCTTGAAAAGTAACCATGCTAACAGTTAGCATGTATAAAGTGCCAAGTTATATGACTCTGAGGGATTTCGGCTGCAAAATTGGCTGAAGAATTAGCATGCTTGTATTAGTGCCCTAGAATGCTAATGTTAGCATGCTAACAGTAAGAATGCGTTAAGCCCCAAGTCATGTGACCAGGAAGTGTACGCATGTAGAATTGGCTTAAAAAGTGAACATGCTAACAGTTAGCATGTATGAAGTGCCAAGTTATACGACGCTGAGGGAATTCGGCTGCAAAATTGGCTGAAAAATTAGCATGCTCATACTAGTACGCTATAATGCTAATGCTAGCATGCTATCAGTAAAAATGTGTCAAGTCCCAAGTCATGTGACTAGGAAGTGTACGCATGTAGAATTAGCTTGAAAAGTTAGCATGCTAACAGTTAGCATGTATAAAGTGCCAAGTTATATGACTCTGAGGGATTTCGACTGCAAACTTGCCTGAAAAATTAGCATGCTAACAGTAAGAATGCATCAAGTCCCAAGTCATGTGACTAGGAAGTGTACGCATGTAAAATTAGCTTAACAAGTTAGCATGCTAACAGTTAGCATGTTTAAAGTGCCAAGTTATATGACTCTGAGGGATTTCGGCTGCCAACTTGGCTGAAAATTTAGCATGCTAACAGTAAGAATGCGTCAAGTCCCAAGTCATGTGACTAGGAAGTGTACGCATGTAAAATTAACTTAACAAGTTAGCATGCTAACAGTTAGCATGTATAAAGTGCCAAGTTATATGACTCTGAGGGATTTCGGCTGCAAACTTGCCTGAAAAATTAGCATGCTAACAGTAAGAATGCATCAAGTCCCAAGTCATATGACTAGGAAGTGTACGCATGTAAAATTAGCTTGAAAAGTAAACATGCTAGCAGTTAGCATGTATAAAGTGCCAAGTTATATGACTCTGAGGGATTTCGGCTGCCAACTAGGCTGAAAAATTTGCATGCTAACAGTAAGAATGCATCAAGTCCCAAGTCATGTGACTAGGAAGAGTACGCATGTAGAATTAGCTTTAAAAAGTTAGCATGCTAACACTTAGCATGTATAAAGTGCCAAGTTATACGACTTTGAGGGATTTCGGCTGCAAACTTGGCTGAAAAATTAGCATGCTAACAGTAAGAATGCATCAAGTCCCAAGTCATGTGACTAGGAAGTGTACGCATGTAAAATTAGCTTGAAAAGTAAACATGCTAACAGTTAGCATGTATAAAGTGCCAAGTTATATGACTCTGAGGGATTTCGGCTGCAAAATTGGCTGAAGAAATAGCATGCTCATATTAGTGCCCTAGAATTCTAATGTTAGCATGCTAACAGTAAGAATGCGTTAAGCCCCAAGTCATGTGACTAGGAAGTGAACGCATGTAAAATTACCTTAAAAAGTGAGCATGCTAACAGCTAGCATATATAGAGCGCCAAGTTATATGACTCTGAGGGATTTCGGCTGAAAAATTAGTGGAAAAATTAGTATGCTCATATTGGTGCGCGAGATTGCTAATGTTAGCATGATAACAGTTAGCTTGTGTCAGGTTATACGGCTCTGAGGTGTTCGGATGTAAGATTGGCTAAAAAAAATTTAGAATGCTAACGTTAGCATGCTAACAGTAAGTTATATGAGTCTGAGGCCTTTCGGCTGCCAAACTGGCTAAAAAAAAGTTAGCACGTTGTTGTTAGCATGCTCAGGTTAGAATGTGTCAAGTACCAAGGTATGTGAGTCTGAGGGGTTCGGCTGTAACATTGGCTAAAAAATCTTAGCAGGTTAGTGTTAGCCATTTTTATGCTTAAACGTTTAGAGATCGGTTCGCAGCCGAGTGTGAAGCGACTGGGATGAGAATCAGCACCTCCAAGTCCGAGTCCATGGTTCTCGCCCAGAAAAGGGTGGAGTGCCATCTCCGGGTTAGGGGAGGAGATCTTGCCCCAAGTGGAGGAGTTCAAGTACCTTGGAGTCTTGTTCACGAGTGAGGGAAGAGTGGATGGTGAGATCGACAGGCGGATCGGTGCGGCGTCTTCAGTAATGCGGACGCTGTATCGATCCGTTGTGGTGAAGAAGGAGCTGAGCCGGAAGGCAAAGCTCTCAATCTACCTGTCGATCTACGTTCCCATCCTCACCTATGGTCATGAGCTTTGGGTTATGACCGAAAGGACAAGATCACGGGTACAAGCGGCCCAAATGAGTTTCCTCCGCCGGGTGGCGGGTCTCTCCCTTAGAGATAGGGTGAGAAGCTCTGGCATCCGGGAGGAGCTCAAAGTAAAGCCGCTGCTCCTCCACATGGAGAGGAGCCAGATGAGGTGGTTCGGGCATCTGGTCAGGATGCCACCCGAACGCCTCCCTAGGGAGATGTTTCGGGCACGTCTGACCGGTAGGAATCCGCGGGGAAGACCCAGGACACGTTGGGAAGACTATGTCTCCCGGCTGGCCTGGGAACGCCTCGGGATCCCCCGGGAGGAGCTGGACCAAGTGGCTGGGGAGAGGGAAGTCTCGACCTCAGATAAGTGGAAGAAGATGGATGGATGGATGGCATTTAGGGAGAAAAAAAGCGGTAGGAAATGGATGGATGGATGGATGGATGGGTGAGGTTGATTATGTCGTTATTGATTAAATCAAAGCTAAGACATGGCTGTTGAGTTCTGATAGACTATGTTGTGTTATAGGCCTCAGATCGTGAGATCGTCTGGGTGATGCGCCTCACCATCTTCGTCTTCGGAGCCCTTGCCACCGCCATGGCCTTGCTAACAGGAACCGTGTACGGCCTGTGGTACCTGAGCTCGGACCTGGTCTACGTCATCGTCTTCCCCCAACTTCTAAGCGTCCTTTTCGTCAAAGGAACCAACACCTACGGCTCAGTGGCCGCCTACGTCTTCGGTCTGTTGCTACGAATCGGTGGCGGCGAACCCTACCTGAAACTACCCCCGTTCATCTACTACCCCGGCTGGGTGACCCAGGAGAAGATCCACCGCCTCACTGGAGAGGTGGAGTACTTTGTCCAGCAGAGGTTCCCGTTCAAGACCGTGTCAATGGTGGCGTCCTTTCTGGCAAACGTGGCGTTTTCCTACCTGACGAAGTACCTGTTTGAAAGCGGAACGCTCTCGCACAAGTACGACTTCCTGGACGCCGTGATCTCCAAGCACAGCAAGGAGATCATGGACAAGACCACGCTGGTGAGCCAGGACAACATCATCCTTTCCGAGATGGCGCCCGTCAAACAAGCCCTGGGCGCGTCCCTGGCGGGGACCTTCATCAACAGAGAAGTTCTGAGTGAGGACGAAGCGTCGAGTCCGGAGGATTTTCAAACTGAAAACTAGACGCGACCGGAACGTTCTTCTGGAACTCACCACTGCCCCACTCGGAGCCAACGGAGCTCTGCGACGGCCTCCGGGTAATTCCACCTATTTTTGTTTCATGGAGGGTCAGAAAGCCCATTTCCGAGACTGGTTCATCCCGAACGCCAACTCTTTGGCCGTCACTCCAGCAGCACTGAGAGCGGACTCCGCCAAACCGCCTCTGGGTAATGTTGCAATTTCCAACGCCGACAAAGCATTTCACCCAAAAATGTCATAATAAAACAAAATGTAACAACTGGACCAAAAGTTATTCCAATTAGCTCATTTTTAAAGGTGCCATATGTAATAATGTGGCCAGAAATGGTACTGCAATCAAGGTCAAAATTCTGTAGTCCCTTCCCTTGTCTCCCGGACTGAGGTTGCCAGATACGCAGCCGAATTCAGCTGGATGGACTGGGCTAGTCCAAGGAACTTCCACTGACTCTTACTCAGGGTTAAGGTGCTGGGACCATAATAGCTGAATAGACAAGCGTTTTGTCAATAACAAATCTCGAACCAACACATTTTACACAGAATTAGGCTATTTTCAGGAAGAAGTACTTCATGTCTGCGTACAATATCACAACAAATGGCAATCCTATGGTTGTTGTCAGTACTATCAGAAAACAAAGACTACAACCAACTACAACCAACTAAATGGTTAAACTGGTGAAAATAAGTAGAGCATGTTTAGCAGCCTAATGTACCCCCAAAACTAAAGAGGAGACATTTTAGCAAGGCATGCCTATAGGTTACTGTTTCAAACGTTGCAGATTGCCATATAGCTTGGTGCATGTAGTCCACAATATACAAACACGAATAAGGAATTATTTGATGATGTGATTTGGCTGTCTACATACCTTTCACATCGCCATGATGACAACCGTGCTAATGTTGGAACACCTTTCCTCAGCGTGTCAGCATGTTGAGAAGGAAATAGGCACTGACACTACCCATACCCACATACCTTTTATTTGTCCAACATATATTTTGTCCTGTCAGTTCAAATACACGACATACAGGCTAACGGGCATATATTTCTCCCGTTAGCCTGTATGAACATACTAGCTTTGTTAGACAAGATCATAGACTGTATTGGACAATATAGTTGACATACCAAATGTGCATTTCCATTTATTACAAGTCATAAGAAAACGTAAATGCCTGACATACCTATCAAGGAGAAAATTAGCAAGTTTGGCGTCTCCGATACAAATCCTCGTTTTGTTCCTGGCTTAGTCGGGACTAAGTTGAGAATCGTAACGAGGCCTTTTAAATTTACTAAGTAAGGTCTGACATGTTTAGTAACTTTACCAGTGGCAGGAGCTAGACCAGAGGTCCCAAAACTAAGGCGTCCAAAATTTGGTTGAAAAGTTGAAAAAATATTTTGTATTTATAGTTTTTAGTTTATGATTTTTTTTTAATCTGTCCTTTCTAATCCATTTTCTTCCGCTTGTTACTTTCAGTGTCTCCCAGCCGCTCAGGCAAATCATATTGTCTAAACATGCATTTTTCCATCGATAACATGACATCATCAGTCAATTAGGAACATATATATATATATATATATATATATATATATATATATATATATATATATATATATATATATATATATATATATATATATATATATATATATATATATATACAGGTAAAAGCCAGTAAATTAGAATATTTTGAAAAACTTGATTTATTTCAGTAATTGCATTCAAAAGGTGTAACTTGTACATTATATTTATTCATTGCACACAGACTGATGCATTCAAATGTTTATTTCATTTAATTTTGATGATTTGAAGTGGCAACAAATGAAAATCCAAACCCCAACCGACACCAGCAGATGACATGGCACCCCAAACCATCACTGATGGTGGAAACAAAAGCAAATTTTGCATTTCCTTTGGAAATGGAGGTCCCAGAGTCTGGAGGAAGACAGGAGAGGCACAGGATCCACGTTGCCTGAAGTCTAGTGTAAAGTTTCCACCATCAGTGATGGTTTGGGGTGCCATGTCATCTGCTGGTGTCGGTCCACTCTGTTTCCTGAGATCCAGGGTCAACGCAGCCGTCTACCAGCAAGATTTAGAGCACTTCATGCTTCCTGCTGCTGACCTGCTCTATGGAGATGGAGATTTCAAGTTCCAACAGGACTTGGCGCCTGCACACAGCGCAAAATCTACCCGTGCCTGGTTTACGTACCATGGTATTTCTGTTCTAAATTGGCCCGCCAACTCCCCTGACCTTAGCCCCATAGAAAATCTGTTGGGTATTGTGAAAAGGAAGATGCAGAATGCCAGACCCAAAAACGCAGAAGAGTTGAAGGCCACTATCAGAGCAACCTGGGCTCTCATAACACCTGAGCAGTGCCAGAAACTCATGGACTCCATGCCACGCCGCATTAACGCAGTAATTGAGGCAAAAGGAGCTCCAACCAA
>NC_084743.1:12882094-12927094 GCF_033978785.1 Entelurus aequoreus
GTTAGGGTTAGGGTTAGGATTAAGGTTAGGGTTAGGTTTAAGGTTGGTGTTGGAATTGGGGTTGGGGTTAGGGTTAGGATTAAGGTTAGGGTTAGGGTTAGGGTTAGGCATAAAGAAAAGAGTTGGTTAGGGTTAGGGCTAGGGTTGGGGTTGGGGTTGGGGTTAGGGTTAGGGTTTGGTTTAGAGTTGGGGTTGGGGTTGGGGTTAGGGTTAGGGTTAGGGTTGCAGTTAGGGTTAGGGTAACCCTAACCCCACACAGTAGCTCAGTTACAAAGGATGGAAAGGGTAAGGATGGAAAGGATAATGCAGGTATAAAGTAGACTAAACATGTACCATAGTAGCAATATAAAATATAACATATATGTAATTTTTACATATTATATATACAGTATATAATATATACTGATATATTATATTATTATGTTATATTATATTTTTATATAATATATACAATATATAACAAATCCCAGTTACCATGTGCAATATTACAGTATATGTAAAAGTGTCTGTGTTAGTATTATTAACTTACAATGGCATTCTTTTTGTATTATTTTAGTTTGATAAATGTATTCAAATGTCACTACTCGTATGGAATCTTCATTCATTTGTTTACAATATAACTAAAGCTATTTCTACTTACTAAAGCGTCCCATGTGTGATGTCTGTAGGAGTGTTTTCATGCATATTTGTACACGCTATCGTAATGTAATCAAGCTGAGGTCGTTAACATTAGCTAATATGCTAACACGTTTACGAGTGTCTGTGTTAGTATTGTTAACGTGCAATGGCATTCTTTTTGTATTGTTTTAGTTTGATAAATGTATTCAAACGTCACCATGGACTTATTGAATCTGTTTAGACGATGACTTATGTTTTGTTTGATCAGCCGTTTTACTGCCGTGTTACAGACACCGTTACAAAATATTTCTGTGTAAATAACTCATTTCCCAACGTACATATCTGCGGCTAATTTATGGAAACCTGTTTTATTTTCCCAAAATGTAGTAAGTGTAGCTTCTACACCAGTGCGCTCTATAGTCCGGAAAATAGGGTATATTATAAAATAGGGTATATATGTTCTATGGCTGCTCTGACAAGACGGTGACTACAATTTGACTGACAAGAGTAGTCCTGGAAAAGGATGAAAGCGGCATGAAAGGTCGGGCTAAAAAGTTGCATTATGGGTAATTAAAGCTTACATTAAGATGAAAGGAAGTAAAAAAAAAGAAAGGAATAGTGCTTGAGGGGATGATTGTTTTGTTGTCTTTGCCGTCACAGACAGATCATTCTTTGTTGACATGAAAGAATAGCAGCTTTTAAAAAAAATTTCAATTTGAAATAAATTCATGTCACTTCAAAGTCAGACATGAGACGCCATCTTTCAGAATATTTATCTGTTGCTGGTGTTTGACTGACCTTCAACTTAGCTGGAACCACAACAAAATGATTCCAGAGCTCTCACGTAGAATATTATCAGGGATGTGCCGGTCAGTATCGGCTGATCTCCATGAAAAAGTATGTGATCGCCATTTTTAATGCTGATCACAGTACATATTGATATACACATATATACATATGTGTATGTACTGTATATATATATATATATTTATATAAATACTTTTTTTTTTAATATATACATACATATATGTATGTAAATATATATACATATATATATATATATATATATATATATATATATATATATATACATATACATATACATATATATATATACTGTATATATATATATACTATATATATATATGTATATATATATATATATATATATATATATATATATATATATATATATATATATATATATATATATATATATATATATACAGTATATATATATATACATATATATACATACATATATGTATGTATATATTAAATATATATATATATATATATATATATATATATATATATATGTATATATATATATATATATATATATATATATACATATATATATACATACATATATGTATGTATATATTAAATATATATATATGTATATATATATATATATATATATATATATATATATATATATATATATATACATATATGTATGTATATATTAAATATATATATATGTGTATATATATATATACGTTTATATGTATACATATACATATTGATATACACATATATACAAATGTGTATGTGTGTGTATATATATATATATATATATATATATATATATATATATATATATATATATATATATATATATATATATATATATATATATATATATATATATATATATATATATATATATATATGTATATATATATAAATCAAATCAAATCAAATCAACTTTATTTATAAAGCACATTTAAAATTTACCACAGGGGTAGCCAAAGTGCTGTACAATGGGCAGGTTAAAAATAATACGAGAACAGAGCAAACACAACACAACACAAACAGAACACGATAAAAAATAAATAAATAAAATATAAAAACATAAAAACATAAAAACAGGTTCACAGCAGGTGTATTATGGGGTGCCATTGCAGGATGGGTATCACTCAGTGTTAAAAGCCATGAAATAAAAGTATGTTTTTAAGAGAGATTTAAAAACACGAAGAGAGGAGGTTTGTCTAACACTAAGAGGTAGGTCGTTCCAGAGCTTGGGAGCAGCAGCGGCGAAAGCTCTGTCACCTCTATATATATATATATATATATATATATATATATATATATATATATATATATATATATATATATATATATATATATATATATATATATATATATATATATATATATATATATATATGTATAATATTCACTTGTATGTTGTTGGAACCATGTACAGTAGTCCTGGTCTCCAGTCTAAATCACATTTTTAAAGGGGAACTGCACTTTCTTTGGAATCATGCCCGTCACTCACAATCCTTATGTAAGACAAGAACACATGTTTTTCTTTTTTTATGCATTCTAAATCGTAAATAAACGCTAGCAAAAGTCAGCTGACTATGGAATCAATAAAGTGCTCTAAAAAAATCATCCAAAAACCTCCATTAAAGTTTTTCAATCATGCTGTAAGTATATATGTCATGTAGTAACATTCATAATAACATGTAATATATACATGATGTAAGTATATATGTCATGTAGTAACATTCATAATAACATGTAATATATACATGATGTAAGTATATATGTCATGTAGTAACATTCATAATAACATGTAATATATACATGATGTAAGTATATATGTCATGTAGTAACATTCATAATAACATGTAATGTATACATGATGTAAGTATATATGTCATGTAGTAACATTCATAATAACATGTAATATATACATGATGTAAGTATATATGTCATGTAGTAACATTCATAATAACATGTAATATTTACATGAGAGACAACAAAGACTACTTTGGGACACATGATGATCCAGAAACGTATATTTTTGAGCCTGAATATAAGGAGGATGATCTACAAGTTTTAGAAGCCGTGTGCTAAACAGATGCAGCTTTAGTGAAACACTAAGCATCATGTAGCAGTATTGCTAAGTGCTAAACAAGATATACAAACATAATAAAACAATCACTTACTGTACAATGTCTGCTCTCACTTGGATAAAGACCAAGATATAAATGGGGTATTGTTGGTGGTTTTTGGATGTTTTTTAGAGAACTTTATGGGCGTCATTGAGTACTCCCATTATCTGTATTGTTAGCCACCTCGTACTTGCCATATTTTATGACTTAGAATGCATAAAAAAGGAAAAACATATGTCTTCTTGTCTTACATAAGGATTGTGAATGATAGGTCAAATTAATTTTGAGGACTAAAAACAAATCATGAGATGCTTGTGGCCTTGTGGTTCCTAATTTGAGGGTCTAAATAAAGTTGTGAAAGAGTTCAAATAGTTTGTTGTCAATATGTGATGGACTGGTGGCCAGTCCAGAGTGTACTTACACCCCCTCTCACTCCAAGTCAGCTGGGATAGGCTCCAGCTCACTCGGACCCTAATTAGGACAAACAGTATGGAAAGTGGATGAATGTTATGCCTGCAAAATGACTTCACTTCAAAGGGAGTAGATTCATGTGTGTGCTATGCAAAATGGACTTTAATAAAATATATATATATATTTAGAAATATCCTTTAAAACGTGTCATTAAACCTCAAACAAACACGTTATGTGTCATTTTTAGTGTGTAAACGCCTCAAAGTAAGCACTTGAAATGTTGTTTGCCGGAAGTGAAATGACAGATGAATAGTTGTCCGGAGAATGTGTAGAAATGTAAAAACTGTCATCATATGTTGTAGGTTTAATAAATGAATAAAATATTATTTTTCAGACTGAGAATGTTGTGCTGTATTTATTTCAACTTGCTGTGTCTTAAAAAGCGGAGTACACCCAAATCAACACAAACATTTCCTTGAACATTTTTTTATTTTTATTTTTATTTTTATTTTTATTTTTATTTTTATTTTTATTTTTATTTTTATTTTTATTTTTATTTTTATTTTTATTTTTATTTTTATTTTTATTTTTATTTTTATTTTTATTTTTATTTTTATTTTTATTTTTATTTTTATTTTTATTTTTATTTTTATTTTTATTTTTATTTTTATTTTTATTTTTATTTTTATTTTTATTTTTATTTTTATTTTTATTTTATTTTTATTTTTATTTTTATTTTTATTTTTATTTTTATTTTTATTTTTATTTTTATTTTTATTTTTATTTTTATTTTTATTTTTATTTTTATTTTTATTTTTATTTTTATTTTTATTTTTATTTTTATTTTTATTTTTATTTTTATTTTTATTTTTATTTTTATTTTTATTTTTATTTTTATTTTTATTTTTATTTTTATTTTTATTTATTCATTTATTTTTATTTTTATTTTTATTTTTATTTTTATTTTTATTTTTATTTTATTTTTATTTTTTAACGTGGAAAAAGAAAAAAAATCTACTTCCACAACGCGGATTTCACTTAAAGCGGGCATTTTTTGGAGCATAAACCCAGCGTTAAACAAGGAAACACTGTGTATATATATATATATATATATATATATATATATATATATATATATATATATATATATATATATATATATATATATATATATATATATATATATATATATATATATATATATATACATATATATATATATACTGTATATATATATATATATATATATATATATATATATATATATATATATATATATATATATATATATATATATATATATATATATATATATATATATATATATATTTATTTTTAAATTTTGTATTATTATTTTATTTTTATTATTGTTTTTGTTTTTGTTTTTGTTTTTCTTACCTGGAAAAAGAAAAAAACTTCTACTATGCGGATTTCACTTAAAGCAGGTATTTTTGGGAACATAGCCGCCGCGTTAAACCACTGTATATGTATATATAAAAAATATTTAAAAAATAATAATAATAAATAAAATAAAAAAATTAAATACATTTAATTTTTTTTATTTATTTTTTTTTTTTACCTGGAAAAAGAAAAATATTTACACAAATTTCACTTAAAGCGGGTATTTTTTGGAACATAACCCAGCATTAAACAAGAGAACACTGTATATGTATATATATATATATATATATATATATATATATATATATATATATATATATATATATATATATATATATATATATATATATATATATATATATATATATATATATATATATATATATATATATATATATATATATATATGAATATAGAGAATCGCAATTTGGATATGAATCGTTTTTTCTGTGCACCCTAACAGTTAGTATGGAGAAATTGAGCAAACAATATCCACAGATGCATCCACAGAATACTACATGTTCTCTCCTGTGTATTTCCACACATTGTGTACCTTGTTCATCTCTTATGTATTTCCACACGTTGTGTACCGTGTTTATCTCTTGTGTATTTCCACACATTGTGTACCTTGTTTATCTCTTGTGTATTTCCACACGTTGTGTACCGTGTTTATCTCTTGTGTATTTCCACACATTGTGTACCGTGTTTATCTCTTGTGTATTTCCACACATTGTGTACCTTGTTCATCTCTTATGTATTTCCACACGTTGTGTACCGTGTTTATCTCTTCTGTATTTCCACACATTGTGTACCGTGTTTATCTCTTGTGTATTTCCACACATTGTGTACCTTGTTCATCTCTTATGTATTTCCACACGTTGTGTACCGTGTTTATCTCTTGTGTATTTCCACACATTGTGTACCGTGTTTATCTCCTGTGTATTTCCACACATTGTGTACCGTGTTTATCTCTTGTGTATTTCCACACATTGTGTACTGTGTTTATCTCTTGTGTATTTCCACACATTGTGTACCTTGTTCATCTCTTGTGTGTTTCCATACGTTGTGTACCTTGTTCATCTCTTGTGTATTTCCACACGTTGTGTACCATGTTTATCTCTTGGGTATTTCCATACATTGTGTACCTTGTTCATCTCTTGTGTATTTCCATACGTTGTGTACCTTGTTCATCTCTTGTGTATTTCCACACATTGTGTACCTTGTTCATCTCTTGTGTATTTCCATACGTTGTGTACCGTGTTCATCTTTTGTGTATTCCCACACGTTGTGTACCGTGTTCATCTCTTGTGTATTCCCACACGTTGTGTACCGTGTTTATCTCTTGCGTATTTCCACACATTGTGTACCGTGTTTATCTCTTGTGTATTTCCACACATTGTGTACTGTGTTTATCTCTTGTGTATTTCCACACATTGTGTACCTTGTTCATCTCTTGTGTATTTCCATACATTGTGTACCTTGTTCATCTCTTGTATATTTCCACACGTTGTGTACCGTGTTTATCTCTTGGGTATTTCCATACATTGTGTACCTTGTTCATCTCTTGTGTATTTCCATACGTTGTGTACCTTGTTCATCTCTTGTATATTTCCATACGTTGTGTACCTTGTTCATCTCTTGTGTATTTCCATACGTTGTGTACCGTGTTCATCTCTTGTGTATTCCCACACGTTGTGTACCGTGTTCATCTCTTGTGTATTCCCACACGTTGTGTACCTTGTTCATCTCTTGTGTATTCCCACACGTTGTGTGGCCACCACCCTTCAGTTGAACTGTTGTATCTTTTATGCATTAATTAGATGCATGACTTAAAAAAGATGCCGACATCAATTATGCTGAGCAGCTTAACAGTGTTGGAAATGGGACATCCTGTCCATCCTTTTCCTACCGCTTGTCCCTCTCGGGGTCCAATGTTGATTTTTTTTTTCATTTTACCCCATTGACAAACATCCGGGCCATGGTCCTGGCTGGGACTGAAACTAAGACCAGGACCTCCTTTCAGCCGACAGGCCCTCGAATGTTCAACAAGTCCATAGCAAGTCAACACACTGACTGACTGCACCCCTAATGAGTGTGTGCAAATACACTCTCCAGCAGATGGACTATAAACACACACACACACACACACACACACACACACACACACACACACACACACACACACACACACACTCCAGAGTGTCCCCAGAGTACATTTTATTAATGCACTGTAGACAGGATCGTAAATTCTGTTAGGATTTATTGCAGATGGGTGATGGTGTCACAGTCTGGTAACACAGTGTGTGTGTGTGTGTGTGTGTGTGTGTGTGTGTGTGTGTGTGTGTGTGTGTGTGTGTGTGTGTGTGTGTGTGTGTGTGTGTGTGTGTGTGTGTGTGTGTGTGTGTGTGTGTGTGTGTGTGTGTGTGTGTGTGTGTGTGTGTGTGTGTGTGTGTTTTCCACCAGATAGAAAAACATGGTATTTTGTAGGCTAAAAGATACTACACATTGTTTAAATGCGTGCGGATGGGCAATAGACTGTGTGTGTGTGTGTGTGTGTGTGTGTGTGTGTGTGTGTGTGTGTGTGTGTGTGTGTGTGTGTGTGTGTGTGTGTGTGTGTGTGTGTGTGTGTGTGTGTGTGTGTGTGTGTGTGTGTGTGTGTGTGTGTGTGTGTGTGTGTGTGTGTGTGTGTGTGTGTGTGTGTGTGTGTTATAATAAAGTACTTTCTGGCCTGGCACGTCATTTAATGTGGTCTGCCACTACATTTTAATTCGCCCCGTCACATCATTTTATTGTGGCCCGCCGCATTATTTATCGTGGCACGCCGCTACATTTTAATTTACACCGCCGCATCATTTTATTTTGGCCAGCCAAATAATTTTATTATACCCATATATATACGTTATAGGTCAGGAAAAAACACAGAGGCTATTTCATCCCTACAAGCCTGTTTCGCAGGTTTCTCTGATTTATATATATATATATATATATATATATATATATATATATATATATATATATATATATATATATATATATACAGTGTTCCTCGTTTGGGGTTACGTTCCAAAAATACCCACTTTAAGTGAAATCCGTGTAGTAGAAGTTGAATTTTTTTCTTTTTCCAGGTTAAAAATAAATAAAATAAAAAAAATAAAAATAAAAAAAATAAAAATAAAAAAACCCTTTAATAAAATAGAGTAGTAGAAGTACATTTTATATTTATATATGCATATATATATATATATATATATATATATATATATATATATATATATATATATATATATATATATATATATATATATATATATATATATATATATATATATATATATATATATATATATATATATATATATATATATATATGTATATATATATTCACTGTTACATGTGGCCCTCGGAGGACAGCCCTATTAGTGAGGTGGCCCTCTATACAACAATGAGTGTGACAGTAATGTCCCTACAAAAACACACACCATTAAATACTGTCTTCCTAAATAAGATGCCATTTTCTTTCCTTACCAGCTTTTTTCCTGGGAGGAGGTAATGTAATGATGTGTGTTCTGGATCTTCTCAGGACCTTGGGACAGGTGCAGGGATCATGTGGAGAGCAAGACCTGAATAGTGTCCAAGTTTTAGTAGGTCCTTCTTTTATTGTGCTTTTTGGACTGATTGATCTAAGACGTTCGTACTTCAGTCAGCATGGAGTCTTCTGCTCTGCTCAGGTTAGTTTTTGTAGCCTTCATTACTACATGATGTACATACTTACAGTGTGTATATTGTACATATTGTTATGAAGGTGTCTGTTACTACATGATATATATACTTGCAGTGTGTATATTGTACATATTACATATTGTTATGAAGGTGTCTGTTACTACATTATATATATACTTGCAGTGTGTATATTGTACATATTACATATTGTTATGAAGGTGTCTGTTACTACATGATATATATACTTGCAGTGTGTATATTGTACATATTACATATTGTTATGAAGGTGTCTGTTACTACATTATATATATACTTGCAGTGTGTATATTGTACATATTACATATTGTTATGAAGGTGTCTGTTACTACATGATATATATACTTGCAGTGTGTATATTGTACTTATTGTTATGAAGGTGTCTGTTACTACATGATATATATACTTGTGGTGTGTATATTGTACATATTACATATTGTTATGAAGGTGTCTGTTACTACATGATATATATACTTGCAGTGTGTATATTGTACATATTACATATTGTTATGAAGGTGTCTGTTACTACATGATATATATACTTGCAGTGTGTATATTGTACTTATTGTTATGAAGGTGTCTGTTACTACATTATATATATACTTGCAGTGTGTATATTGTACATATTACATATTGTTATGAAGGTGTCTGTTACTACATGATATATATACTTGCAGTGTGTATATTGTACATATTACATATTGTTATGAAGGTGTCTGTAACTACATTATATATATACTTGCAGTGTGTATATTGTACATATTACATATTGTTATGAAGGTGTCTGTTACTACATTATATATATACTTGCAGTGTGTATATTGTACATATTACATATTGTTATGAAGGTGTCTGTAACTACATTATATATATACTTGCAGTGTGTATATTGTACATATTACATATTGTTATGAAGGTGTCTGTTACTACATTATATATATACTTGCAGTGTGTATATTGTACATATTACATATTGTTATGAAGGTGTCTGTAACTACATTATATATATACTTGCAGTGTGTATATTGTACATATTGTTATGAAGGTGTCTGTTACTACATTATATATATACTTGCAGTGTGTATATTGTACATATTACATATTGTTATGAAGGTGTCTGTTACTACATGATATATATACTTGCAGTGTGTATATTGTACATATTACATATTGTTATGAAGGTGTCTGTTACTACATTATATATATATACTTGCAGTGTGTATATTGTACATATTACATATTGTTATGAAGGTGTCTGTTACTACAATATATATATACTTGCGGTGTGTATATAGTACATATTACATATTGTTATGAAGGTGTCTGTTAGTACATTATATATATACTTGCAGCGTGTATATTGTACATATTACATATTGTTATGAAGGTGTCTGTAACTACATTATATATATACTTGCAGTGTGTATATTGTACATATTGTTATGAAGGTGTCTGTTACTACATTATATATATACTTGCAGCGTGTATATAGTACATATTACATATTGTTATGAAGGTGTCTGTTACTACATTATATATATATACTTGCAGTGTGTATATTGTACATATTACATATTGTTATGAAGGTGTCTGTAACTACATTATATATATACTTGCAGTGTGTATATTGTACATATTGTTATGAAGGTGTCTGTTACTACATTATATATATACTTGCAGTGTGTATATTGTACATATTACATATTGTTATGAAGGTGTCTGTTACTACATTATATACATACTTGCAGTGTGTATATTGTACATATTACATATTGTTATGAAGGTGTCTGTTACTACATGATATATATACTTGCAGTGTGTATATTGTACATATTACATATTGTTATGAAGGTGTCTGTTACTACATTATATATATACTTGCAGTGTGTATATTGTACATATTACATATTGTTATGAAGGTGTCTGTTACTACATTATATATATACTTGCGGTGTGTATATAGTACATATTACATATTGTTATGAAGGTGTCTGTTAGTACATTATATATATACTTGCAGTGTGTATATTGTACATATTACATATTGTTATGAAGGTGTCTGTTACTACATTATATATATGTACTTGCAGTGTGTATATTGTACATATTACATATTGTTATGAAGGTGTCTGTAACTACATGATATATATACTTGCAGTGTGTATCTTGTACATATTACATATTGTTATGAAGGTGTCTGTTACTACATGATATATATACTTGCAGTGTGTATATTGTACATATTGTTATGAAGGTGTCTGTTACTACATGATATATATACTTGCAGTGTGTATATTGTACATATTACATATTGTTATGAAGATGTCTGTTACTACATTATATATATACTTGCAGTGTGTATATTGTACATATTACATATTGTTATGAAGGTGTCTGTTACTACATTATATATATACTTGTGGTGTGTATATTGTACATATTACATATTGTTATGAAGGTGTCTGTTACTACATTATATATATACTTGCAGTGTGTATATTGTACATATTACATATTGTTATGAAGGTGTCTGTTACTACATGATATATATACTTGCAGTGTGTATATTGTACATATTACATATTGCTATGAAGGTGTCTGTTACTACATTATATATATATTTGCAGTGTGAATATAGTACATATTGTTATGAGAGGTGTCTGTTACTACATTATATATATACTTGCAGTGTGTATATTGTACATATTACATATTGTTATGAAGGTGTCTGTTACTACATTATATATATACTTGCAGTGTGTATATTGTACATATTACATATTGTTATGAAGGTGTCTGTTACTACATTATATATATACTTGCAGTGTGAATATAGTACATATTGTTATGAAGGTGTCTGTCCTTCTTACTGTGACAGTTCTCAGCTTGCTTACTAACGACTGGTCTTACTTCCGTGGTTTCCGCTATTGAACGGTGGTAAGTAATGAAAATGGTGTGTGTCTGCTTTTAGATCTCCATATTGATCCTCCCAGTGGTGAGTAACTTGGCTCCAATGGAGTCTTATTAGGCCCTATGGACATGACACTTGGTGAATACGAGCTTTTTAACTCATAGTTTTCATTTACACCTAAAAATTATGGCTTTTAAACCTTGGCACTTAGAAAACATCCCAACTTTTTTGACACTTTGAAAAAATCACGACTTTTTGACACTTAGAAAAAAATCCAGATTTTTTGACAAAAAAATATATCGACTTTTTGCCCAAAAAATTTCCGACTTTTTGACACTTACAAAAAATCCCAATTTTTTTATTAAAAAAAACTCCGAATTTTTGACACCTAGAAAAAATCCCGACTTTTTGACACTTAGAAAAAATCCCGACTTTTTGGCATCTACAAAAAAATCCCGATTTTTTAACACTTAGAAAAAATCCCAACTTTTTGACACTTAAGAATAATCCCGACTTTTTGACAAAAAAATGTCCGACTTTTTGACACCTACAAAAAAATCCCCACTTTTTGACACTCAGAAAAGATCCCGACTTTCTGACACTTAGAAAAAATCCCGACTTTTTGACCAAAGAAATTTCCAACTTTTCCACACTTAGAAAAAATCCCGACTTTTTGACACTTCAAAAAAAATCCAGATTTTTTGACAAAAAATACTAAAATTTTTGGACATTTAGAAAAAATCCCGACTTTTTGACACTTAGAAAAAAATTCAGACTTTTTGACACTTGGAAAAAAATCACGACTTTTTGACATTTAGAAAAAATCACGACTTATTGACACTTAGAAAAAATCACGACTTTTTGACATTTGGAAAAAATCCCGATTTTTTGACACCTAGAAAAAAATCCAGATTTTTTAACACTTACAAAAAATCCCAATTTTTTGACACTTACGAAAAATCCCGACTTTTTGACCAAAAAATGTCCGACTTTTTGACACCTACAAAAAATCCCCACTTTTTGACACTTGGAAAAGATCCTGACTTTCTGACACTTAGAAAAAATCCCGACTTTTTGACCAAAAAAATTTCCAACTTTTCCACACTTAGAAAAAATCTCGACTTTTTGACACTTAAAAAAAAAAATCCAGATTTTTTTATAAAAAATACTGAAATTTTTTGACATCTAGAAAAAATCCCGACTTTTTGACAATTAGAAAAAAATTCAGACTTTTTGACATTTAGAAAAAAATCACGACTTTTTGACACTTACAAAAAATCACAACTTTTTGACACTTAGAAAAAGTCCCGAATTTTTGACACCTGGAAAAAATCCCGACTTTTTGACCAAAAAAATTCAGACTTTTTGACACTAAGAAAATCTTGGAAGTATGCTAGCATCCCTTATGTTAGCATGCTAACGTTCTGTGCTAGCTGTTAAGCTAATTTTGTATGTTCACACCTAAAAATAGTGCAATTTAATAACTGGTGCTAGAATATTAACGTGTTATACTAGTTTCCTTTCGCTAAAATTGTATGTTTAAACCTTGAAATCATGGATTTTGATGTTTGGCGCCATCTTGGAAGTATGCTAACGTCTCTTATGTTAGCATGCTAACGTTCTATGCTAGCTGTTAAGCTAATTTTGTATGTTTACACCAAAAAGAGTGCATTTTAATAACTGGTGCTAGAATGTTAATGTGTTATGGTATTTTTTTTTAGCTAAATTTGTATGTTTAAACCTAAAAAAACATGGATTTTGATGTTTGGTGCCATCTTGGAAGTATGCTAACATCCCTTATGTTTAGCATGCTAATGTTCTGTGCTAGCTGTTAAGCTAATTTTGTATGTTTACACCTGAAAATAGTGCATTTTAATAACTGGTGCTAGAATGTTAACATGTTGAACTAGTTTCTTATTGCTAAATTTGAATGTTTAAACCTAAAAATCATAGATTTTGTTGTATGGCGCCATCTTGAAAGTATGCTAACATCCCTTATGTTAGCATGCTGACGTGCTGTGCCAGCTGTTACGCTAATTTTGTATGTTTACACCTAAAAATAGAGCATTTTAATAGCTTGCTCCTCTTCTCCGCCGCTCCGAGGCACCTGTTGCAGCCAGCGGGTGTTGTTGATTGGAAGTGACACAGGCGGCTTCTCACGGGGCAGCAAACATTTATCAGGCTAACAAAGCTCTGGCAGGTCTCCTCCACTCGCCTCTCCTAATGCTTTACGACGCTGTCATTTAAAGATGACTTATTACAGGAGGAATATTTCGCTCGCCAATATCCCCTTTCATCACACACACACA
This sequence comes from Entelurus aequoreus, assembly GCF_033978785.1. Taxonomy (NCBI): domain Eukaryota; kingdom Metazoa; phylum Chordata; class Actinopteri; order Syngnathiformes; family Syngnathidae; genus Entelurus; species Entelurus aequoreus. The sequence continues at coordinate 12,896,413 of NC_084743.1, forward strand.
CACACACACACACACACACACACACACACACACACACACACACACACGCACACACACACACACACACACACACATTCATGTTTTTCTTACCTTCTTGAGACTTGGGAAAAATGCCTACCTCTTTAGGACCACCCTTTCTAGATGTATAAAGATGTGTATTTACAACATTAATAATATATACATACTACTATGTAAATATAAAAAAGGCTTGTTGTGAAAAATGAGTTGGAATTTCACAAGAAAAAGGTCACAATTTCACAAGAAAAACTTGGAATTTATGCAGTATTATAATAAAAGTCGTCATTTTACTCAACGCGACTCAAAATGTTACTAAAAAAAACTGAACGTTTGTGCAATGTTATGATAAAAGTTGGAATTTTGCTCAATAACAGTCGCAGTTTTACAAGAAAAGCTTGACATTTTGGCAATTTTATGAAAAAACTCATAATTTTACTCGACAAAAGTCCCGATTTTATAACAAAACTTTAAAATGTTGGCAATATTATCATAAAAAAATGGCAAATGGCAAAAAAAATTCACTATTTTACAAGAACAACAAAAAAGTGGGCAATATTGTGATAAAAGTCCGAATTTTATATGACAAATGTCACCGTTTTGCATTAAAAATTTAATAATTTTACATAAAAAATTTAATAATTGTACATAAAAAATTTAATAATTTTACATAAAAATTTTAATAATTTTACACAAAAAAATTAATAATTTTACATAAAAAGTTTAATAATTTTACATACAAAATTTAATAATTTTGCATTTAAAAAATATCATTTTACATACTTTTTTTTATAATTTTACATAAAAAAGTTAATAATTTTACATAAAAAATGTAATAATTTTACATTAAAAATGTAATACTTTTACATAAAAAATGTAATAATTTTACATACAAATATTTTGTAATTTTACATAAAAAAATTAATAATTTTACATTAAAAATGTAATAATTTTATATAAAAAATGTAATAATTTTATATAAAAATATTGCAATATCACAGAAAACAGAAAGAATATGAGAAATTGCTCCCCATTTTATAAGAAAAAAGTCAACACATTGTAAGAAAAAGACTTGCTAAAAAAAATTGTTAACATTTTTTGTTTGTAATGGTTTTTTAATTTTCATTATTTACTTCAAGTTATTACAGTACGTCTCTATTTACATTTTTATTTTTGATGTTTTAATTCATTTTGGCCAAAGGGGGCGCATTTCAATTCCCTACACACACTTGTTATTTCATATGTTGACCAGAGGGGGAGCACTTAAATTTTTTACACACACTTGTTGTTTCATATGTTGACCAGAGGGGGAGCACTTTCAAAACCGACACACAGACAATTTGAAAAATCTCTCCCTTTTTGGGACCACCCTCATTTTGATCGATTTCACCACCAGGGGGTGCTAACCAGATCTCTATTTTTTTGTAATGTGCTTAAGGCCGATGACAAAGGAGTCAGGAACCACAGATGGCCCCTGTGCCGCACTTTGGGCAACCCAGCTGTAGAATCCAACTGTTAATGGCCACTATAGTCTTAGTAGCGTAGTGTATTTGTTCATCCTATGGTCACTTATGGGACGCGGGTTGTCTAAGTCGTAAAATCACCCGTTCACCTGGCGGGCTTTTTTCGGGGATGAATAGGAAAGTCCTTCTTTAGCTGCCGTCTTGTTTGATCATATATTGCTGCCTTTGCACCTGTCAATGTTTACTTTGGTATGTTCATTAAATCAACAAAAAAAAATCCTGACTTTGGAGCAATGTTCACGGACTCTAGTATTTGGCTCTCTATTAGATGCAATGGTTTTCCCGTATTGGGACCAGGATTACGGTCCTAACTTGTTCACACCTCCTCATATGTCTCAAGAAGGGTAGAAATACAAAAACACACACACACACACACACACACACACACACGCAGCTGTTAAAGAGACAGTACTGGGCAGACGGACAGAACTAGTCCAACATTGGCCAAGTCTCACACCAATAATTTATCTATTTTATTGTGTGTGTGTGTGTGTGTGTGTGTGTGTGTGTGTGTGTGTGTGTGTGTGTGTGTGTGTGTGTGTGTGTGTGTGTGTGTGTGTGTGTGTGTGTGTGTGTGTGTGTGTGTGTGTGTGTGTGTGTGTGTGTGTGTGTGTGTGTGTGTGTGTGTGTGTGTGTGTGTGTGTTTTACAGTGCATTGATGACATCCGAGGAAGAAGACAGAGAATTAATCCCAGAGAGTATCATTAATTGGACACATGCATTACTTATTAAGAAACATATTAATAATTGATGCCTTAACAAGAGAAAGGCTATTTATAGTTGGCAGTTTCCATAGTTACACACTTGGTAGTACTAGCAGTAGTACTGTATACTTGGTAGTACGAGCAGTAGTACCGTATACGTGGTAGTACTAGCAGTAGTGCTGTATACTTGGTAATACTAGCAGTAGTACTGTATACATGGTAGTACTAGCAGTAGTACTGTATACTTGGTAATACTAGCAGTAGTACTGTATACATGGTAGTACTAGCAGTAGTACTGTATACTTGGTAGTACTAGCAGTAGTACTGTATACGTGGTACTACGAGCAGTAGTAATGTATACTTGGTAGTACTAGCAGTAGTACTGTATACGTGGTAGTACTAGCAGTAGTACTGTATACGTGGTACTACGAGCAGTAGTAATGTATACTTGGTAGTACTAGCAGTAGTACTGTATACGTGGTAGTACTAGCAGTAGTACTGTATACTTGGTAGTACTAGCAGTAGTACTGTATACTTGGTAGTACTAGCAGTAGTACTGTATACGTGGTACTACGAGCAGTAGTAATGTATACTTGGTAGTACTAGCAGTAGTACTGTATACGTGGTAGTACTAGCAGTAGTGCTGTATACTTGGTAATACTAGCAGTAGTACTGTATACTTGGTAATACTAGCAGTAGTACTGTATACGTGGTAGTACTAGCAGTAGTACTGTATACGTGGTAGTACTAGCAGTAGTACTGTATACGTGTTAATACTAGCAGTAGTACTGTATATGTGGTAGTACTAGCAGTAGTACTGTATACGTGGTAGTACTAGCTGTAGTACTGTATACTTGGTAGTACTAGCAGTAGTACTGTATACTGGGTAGTGATAGCAGTATCGGAGCTTTTATCGGATATTTTGGAAGGAATCCGACACCATCCGATAATTGTTTTATTTGCTGATATCGGACCGATATCCAATTATAATGTATCGAATCGGGAAATAGCTCATTAAAAATGTTTGTTTTGTTTTTATAATTGATCATTTTTCCTTGTTATGGTTTTTCAGTTTTCCCATAGAACAACCTCCACTAGCACCATTATACGTGACAAGATACAAATATATGGTATATATAATGGTGACAAGATACAAATATATGGTATATATAATGGTGACAAGATACAAATATATGGTATATATAATGGTGACAAGATACAAATATATGGTATATATAATGGTGACAAGATACAAATATATGGTATATATAATGGTGACAAGATACAAATATATGGTATATATAATGGTGACAAGATACAAATATATGGTATATATAATGGTGACAGGATACAAATATATGGTATATATAATGGTGACAGGATACAAATATATGGTATATATAATGGTGACAAGATACAAATATATGGTATATATAATGGTGACAAGATACAAATATATGGTATATATAATGGTGACAAGATACAAATATATGGTATATATAATAGTGACAAGATACAAATATATGGTATGTATAATGGTGACAAGATACAAATATATGGTATATATAATGGTGACAAGATACAAATATATGGTATATATAATGGTGACAAGATACAAATATATGGTATATATAATGGTGACAAGATACAAATATATGGTATATATAATGGTGACAAGATACAAATATATGGTATATATAATGGTGACAAGATACAAATATATGGTATATATAATGGTGACAAGATACAAATATATGGTATATATAATGGTGACAAGATACAAATATATGGTATATATAATGGTGACAGGATACAAATATATGGTATATATAATGGTGACAGGATACAAATATATGGTATATATAATGGTGACAAGATACAAATATATGGTATATATAATGGTGACAAGATACAAATATATGGTATATATAATGGTGACAAGATACAAATATATGGTATATATAATAGTGACAAGATACAAATATATGGTATGTATAATGGTGACAAGATACAAATATATGGTATATATAATGGTGACAAGATACAAATATATGGTATATATAATAGTGACAAGATACAAATATATGGCATACATAATAGTGATGGATACAAGATACAAATATATGGTATATATAATGGTGACAGGATACAAATATATGGTATATATAATGGTGACAAGATACAAATATATGGTATATATAATGGTGACAGGATACAAATATATGGTATATATAATGGTGATAGATACAATATACAAATATATGGTATATATAATGGTGACAAGATACAAATATATGGTATATATAATGGGGACAAGATACAAATATATGGTATATGTAATGGTGACAAGATACAAATATATGGTATATATAATGGTGACAAGATACAAATATATGGTATATATAATGGTGACGAGATACAAATATATGGTATATATAATGGTGACAAGATACAAATATATGGTATATATAATAGTGACAAGATACAAATATATGGCATACATAATAGTGATGGATACAAGATACAAATATATGGTATATATAATGGTGACAGGATACAAATATATGGTATATATAATGGTGACAAAATACAAATATATGGTATATATAATGGTGACAGGATACAAATATATGGTATATATAATGGTGATAGATACAATATACAAATATATGGTATATATAATGGTGACAAGATACAAATATATGGTATATATAATGGTGACAAGATACAAATATATGGTATATATAATGGTGACAAGATACAAATATATGGTATATATAATGGTGACAAGATACAAATATATGGTATATATAATAGTGACAAGACACAAATATATGGTATATATAATGGTGACAAGATACAAATATATGGTATATATAATGGTGACAAGATACAAATATATGGTATATATAATGGTGACAAGATACAAATATATGGTATATATAATGGTGACAAGATACAAATATATGGTATATATAATGGTGACAAGATACAAATATATGGTATATATAATAGTGACAAGATACAAATATATGGTATATATAATGGTGACAAGATACAAATATATTGTATATATAATGGTGACAAGATACAAATATATGGTATATATAATGGTGACAAGATACAAATATATGGTATATATAATGGTGACAAGATACAAATATATGGTATATATAATGGTGACAAGATACAAATATATGGTATATATAATGGTGACAAGATACAAATATATGGTATATATAATGGTGACAGGATACAAATATATGGTATATATAATGGTGACAAGATACAAATATATGGTATATATAATGGTGACAGGATACAAATATATGGTATATATAATGGTGATAGATACAATATACAAATATATGGTATATATAATGGTGACAAGATACAAATATATGGTATATATAATGGGGACAAGATACAAATATATGGTATATGTAATGGTGACAAGATACAAATATATGGTATATATAATGGTGACAAGATACAAATATATGGTATATATAATGGTGACGAGATACAAATATATGGTATATATAATGGTGACAAGATACAAATATATGGTATATATAATAGTGACAAGATACAAATATATGGCATACATAATAGTGATGGATACAAGATACAAATATATGGTATATATAATGGTGACAGGATACAAATATATGGTATATATAATGGTGACAAAATACAAATATATGGTATATATAATGGTGACAGGATACAAATATATGGTATATATAATGGTGATAGATACAATATACAAATATATGGTATATATAATGGTGACAAGATACAAATATATGGTATATATAATGGTGACAAGATACAAATATATGGTATATATAATGGTGACAAGATACAAATATATGGTATATATAATGGTGACAAGATACAAATATATGGTATATATAATAGTGACAAGACACAAATATATGGTATATATAATGGTGACAAGATACAAATATATTGTATATATAATGGTGACAAGATACAAATATATGGTATATATAATGGTGACAAGATACAAATATATGGTATATATAATGGTGACAAGATACAAATATATGGTATATATAATGGTGACAAGATACAAATATATGGTATATATAATAGTGACAAGATACAAATATATGGTATATATAATGGTGATAGATACAAGATACAAATATATGGTATATATAATAGTGACAAGATACAAATATATGGTATATATAATAGTGACAAGATACAAATATATGGTATATATAATGGTGACAAGATACAAATGTATGGTATATATAATAGTGACAAGATACAAATGTATGGTATATATAATGGTGACAAGATACAAATATATGGTATATATAATGGTGACAAGATACAAATATATGGTATGTATAATGGTGACAAGATACAAATATATGGTATGTATAATGGTGACAAGATACAAATATATGGTATATATAATGGTGATAGATACAAGATATAAATATATGGTATATATAATGGTGACAAAATACAAATATATGGTATATATAATGGTGATAGATACAAGATATAAATATATGGTATATATAATGGTGACAAAATACAAATATATGGTATATATAATGGTGATAGATACAAGATATAAATATATGGTATATATAATGGTGACAAAATACAAATATATGGTATATATAATGGTGATAGATACAAGATACAAATGTATGGTATATATAATGGTGACAAGATACAAATATATGGTATATATAATGGTGATAGATACAAGATACAAATACATATATATATATATATATATATATATATATATATATATATATATATATATATATATATATATATTTTTTTTTTTATATATATATATATATATATATATATATATATATATATATATATATATATATATATATATATATGTATATATATATATATATATATATATATATATATATATATATATATATATATATATATATATATATATATATATATATATATATATATATACATATAAAATGCTGCTGTTTCTGTGGTCTCCCTGTTGTAAAGAGCGGAAGCAGCAAATGCTGATTACATTACCACCTCTGAATGGGGAATGCTAATTAAATCCCAGCATGAGCTAACTTGTTTAGCGCAGTGGTGGGATGGAAGACCTCATTCACATGCAAAACTATGACCTTTACATTATTGAACAATCACATGGAAATCATGTTTTTTGTTTGGAGCCATTTTTGACTCATTATATTTCTATGTTCCTATATTTATCATGATTATAGTTTCAACTCACGATAAATATAAAGCATTTTAGCATGGATGTGTTTTGCATGTCTATGATATAGAACAAGGATGTCAAAGTGGTTGTCATTGAGGGCCACATGGCTGCCATCAGAGGGCCGCTTGTAACAGTGAATAATGGATGAATTTACCTCTGGATTTTATTATTCATTATATAAATTGTTGTAAGTAGACTGTCTATTTTACAGTCAAAAATTTACATTTACAAAATGTTACTGTAAAATAGTGTTTTTTTTAATTTTTTACATTTTACGGTAAACGAAAAAACAGTACCATTGTTTTTTGGGGCGTTTTTACGGAAAAATTGGCAGCTTAACTGCCAATATTTTTGTGTTAAATTGATTTATTGTTCATGGAAAAACAGTGCAAGTTTTTTTTTTTATTCTGGCAACTTAGCTGCCCGTTTTTATACCGTAATAACAAATATACAGTTTTTCCATTTACAGTAATACACCGTTAAAAACAACAAGAGTAGATTTTACAGTCATAAACTAGCAGCTCAGTCAACACAATTTTAACGCAAAAAACAGTAGTAGTTTTTTTTAAAATTTTCAGTAATATGTTGTAAAGAGCGACGTAAAATGTATTTTAATTGTTATTAATTTGATGGATTTTACAGTCAAAACTTTCCATTTACAAAATTTTACTGTAAAATAGTGTTTTGGGGTTTTTTTACGACATTTTACGGTAAATGTAAAAACAGTATTTTGGGGTTTTTTTACGGAAAAAGCTGGCAGCTTAGTTGACAGAATTTTTGTGTTAAATTGATTTTTACAACATTATATTGTTCATGGAAAAACAGTACAAGTTCTTTTTTTTATTCTGGCAACTTAACTGCCAGTTTTTCTACCGTAAAAACAAACGTAGCGTACTTCCATTTACAGTAACACACCGTTAAAAACAACAACCATAGATTTTACAGTCAAAAACAGCAGTAGTTTTTTTTCAATTGACAGTAATATGTTGTAAAGAACAACGTAAAATGTATTTTAATTTTTATTAATTTGATGGATTTTACGGTCAAAACTTTATATTTACTAAATTTTACTGTAAAATAGTGTTTTTTAAATTTTTTTACTACATTGTACGGTAAATGTAAAAACAGTAACAATGTTTTTTGGGGGTTTTTTTACGGAAAAAGCTGGCAGCTTACTTGCAAGAATTTTTGTGTTAAATTGATTTTTACAACATTATATTGTTCATGGAAAAAAAGTACAAGTTATTGTTTTTATTCTGGCAACTTAGCTGACAGTTTCTCTACCGTAAAAACAAATGTACCATCTTTCCATTTACAGTAACACACCGTTAAAAACAACAACCATAGATTTTACAGTCAAAAACAGCAGTAGTTTTTTTTCCAATTTACAGTAATATGCTGTAAAGAACAACGTAGAATGTATTTTAATTTTTATTAATTTGATGGATTATACGGTCAAAACTTTATATTTACAAAATTTTACTGTAAAATAGTGTTTTTTAAAAATTTTTACTACATTTTACGGTAAATGTAAAAACAGTAATAATGTTTTTTGGGGGTTTTTTTACGGAAAAAGCTGGCAGCTTACTTGCAAGAATTTTTGTGTTAAATTGATTTTTACAACATTATATTGTTCATGGAAAAAAAGTACAAGTTATTGTTTTTATTCTGGCAACTTAGCTGACAGTTTCTCTACCGTAAAAACAAATGTACCATCTTTCCATTTACAGTAACACACCGTTAAAAACAACAACCATAGATTTTACAGTCAAAAACAGCAGTAGTTTTTTTTCCAATTTACAGTAATATGCTGTAAAGAACAACGTAAAATGTATTTTAATTTTTATTAATTTGATGGATTATACGGTCAAAACTTTATATTTACAAAATTTTACTGTAAAATAGTGTTTTTTAAAAATTTTTACTACATTTTACGGTAAATGTAAAAACAGTAATAATGTTTTTTGGGGGTTTTTTTACGGAAAAAGCTGGCAGCTTAGTTGCCAGAATTTTTGCGTTAAATTGATTTTTACAACATTATATTGTTCATGGAAAAACAGTACAAGTTTTTTATATATATATATATATATATATATATATATATATATATATATATATATATATATATATATATATATATATATATATACATATATATATATATATATATATATATATATATATATATATATATATATATATATATATATATATATATATATATATATATATATATAAATCTATCCATTATTATTATTATTATTATTCTGGCAACTTAGCTGCCAGTTATTCTACCGTAATAACAAATATACTGTTTTTCCATTTACAGTAATACACCGTTAAAAACAACAACTCTAGATTTTACAGTCAAAAACTGGCAGCTCAGTCAACAGAATTTTAACGCAAAAAACAGTAGTAGTTTTTTTTTCAATTTTCAGTAATATGTTGTAAAGAACAACTTAAAATGCATTTTAATTGCTATTAATTTGATGGATTTTACAGTCAAAACTTTACATTTACAAAATTTTACTGTAAAATAGTGTTGTTTTTTTTTGTTTTTTACAACATTTTACGGTAAATGTAAAAACAGTATTTTAGGGGTTTTTTACGGAAAAAGCTGGCAGCTTAGTTGCCAGAATTTTTGTGTTAAATAGATTTTTACAACATTATATTGTTCATGGAAAAACAGTACAAGTTATTGTTTTTATTCTGGCAACTTAACTGCAAGTTTTTCTACCGTAAAAACAAATTTAGCGTCTTTCCATTTACAGTAACACACCGTTAAAAACAACAAGAGTAGATTTTACAGTCAAAAACTAGCAGCTCAGTCAACAGAATTTTAGCACAAAAAACAGTAGTAGTTTTTTTTAATTTTCAGTAATATGCTGTAAAGAACAACGTAAAATGTATTTTAATTGTTATTAATTTGATGGATTTTACAGTCAAAACTTTACATTTACAACATTTTACTGTAAAATAGTGTTTGTTTTTTTGTTTTTTACAACATTTTACGGTAAATGTAAAAACAGTATTTTAGGGTTTTTTTACGGAAAAAGCTGGCAGCTTAGTTGCCAGAATTTTTGTGTTAAATTGACATTGTTTTTTACAACATTATATTGTTCATGGAAAAACAGTACAAGTTTTTATATATATATATATATATATATATATATATATATATATATATATATATATATATATATATATATATATATATATATATATATATATATATATATATATATATATATATCCATTATTATTATTATTATTATTCTGGCAACTTAGCTGCCAGTTTTTCTACGGTAAAAACAAATATACGGTTTTTCTATTTACAGTAATACACCGTTAAAAACAACAACTCTAGATTTTACAGTCAAAAACTGGCAGCTCAGTCAACAGAATTTTAACACAAAAAACAGTAGTAGTTTTTTTCAATTTACAGTAATATGCTGTAAAGTACAATGCAAAATGTATTGTAATTTTGATTAATTTTATGGATTTTACAGTCAAAACTTCACACTTACAAAATTTTACTGTAAAATAGTGTTTTTTGTTGTTTTTTACAACATTTTACGGTAAATGTAAAAACAGTATTTTGGGGGGGTTTTACGGAAAAAGCTGGCAGCTTAGTTGCCAGAATTTTTGTGTTAAATTGATTTTTACAACATTATATTGTTCATGGAAAAACAGTACAAGTTTTTTTTTTTTTATTCTGGCAACTTAGCTGCCAGTTTATCTACCGTAAAAACAAATGTACATTTACAGTAATACACCGTTAAAAACAACAACCCTAGATTTTACAGTCAAAAACAGCAGTAGGTTTTTTTCAATTTACAGTAATATTCTGTAAAGGACAACGTAAAATGTATTTTAATTTGTATTAATTGGATGGGTAGTTTGCTGTAAAATTAAGTATTTTTATTTAGACAAAAACATGTTTGTAAAGTATGATAATATACTGTAATATTTGTTGCAATATTGGATACTATTAAAGTTGAAAAAGGTATACAATTTCAAGCAGTGCATATATTTTTTTCTGTCAAAATGAAAACAATCAATTACATTTAGTGAGAAAATATAAAGTACTTTATTGACACATTATTGCGGGCCGGATCTGGCCCCTGAGCCTTGAGTTTGACACCTGGGATGTAGGACAAGGATTCTCAAACTATAGTACGCCCTCTAGTGGTACGCCAAAGAATCCCCTAATTAAATATTGAAACACAGTGTTACTGTTCAAATGTAATGTAATGTTAAAGTGGCCAAAAATATTAGGCATACTTGTAAAAAGTATTGATGTAGTCAGAAGGCACGTGCAGTGGAGGATGTGAATGAGTGAATGAGTGAATGAGTGAATGAGTGAATGAGTGAATGAGTGAATGAGTGAATGAGTGAATGAGTGAATGAGCGTCTCAAATGAAATTCTTGGAGAGGCCATTTGTCTCCCGGCCCAAACAAGCCCGATCTGAGTGGAAGATCAATACTGATATCTTTAGGCTGCACTAATACTTTATCGACGTCCAGCACGGAGTTGTTCATCTTGATGAGCGCGCACATGCACTCACGTTGGTATGAAACCACGCCACAAAAAAAAAATAGGAAGAGAGAAGAAAAGGGAATTACAAGTATTAATAAAAAAACATTGGAGGTGAGTAATGATGGAAGTTATAGACTTGGACCGCAAACTTTGATGTGAGATGCAGACCATGGACTCTATAGAGCAGTGTTCCCCATCCACCAGGCCGCGGCCCGGACCAATTGGTACCGGGCCGCACAACAAATTTAAAAAAAAAAAAAAAATTTTTTTTTTTTTTTTTTTTTTTTTTTTTTAATGAAATCAACATAAAAAACACAATATACACATTATATATCAATATAGATCAATACAGTCTGCAGGGATACAGTCCGTAAGCACACATGATTGTATTTATTTATGTAAAAAAAAATTATTATTATTTTTTTTTTATTTTTTATTTTTTTTTTTTTTATGTCCTGCCCAGCTTCTCGGGCACATCATATAGTTGATGTAGATGTACATGTAGATGTAGATGTAGATGTAGATGTAGATGTAGATGTAGATGTAGATGTAGATGTAGATGCCCATATCGGCTGTTCAGATTTACTTTACAAAAGAGAAGTGTAGGATACTTCTCTTGTTGCCTTATTTGTATTTTGACTTTATTAAATGTATTGTTTTTTGTTTTTTTTAATACCCCCCCACCGGTCCGTGGGACAATTTTTCAAGCGTTGACCGGTCCGCAGCTACAAAAAGGTTGGGGACCACCGCTATAGAGCCTTGGTATTACTCACAGACCAGTCCATTCACCAAGCTGGATACACGCTCGGCCTTATTTCTGATGATTTCTTTTTTTAATTTGATGAATATCATCCACTTTTCAGCTCTTTCCTTCGCTCTCGCTTTGTCCTTCCGAAGTACAGGAAACCACATTTTGGGGTGAAATCCTAAGAAAATTACTACCACAACCTTGTCTTTTTGAAGCTGAATATACTGAGGATGAACTTATAGAAGAAGACGGCGAAACATCGGCGCAGACCAAAGCAGAGAGAATGTTGAACTTGAAGCCGAGCTGTTTGGACATAAATGGAGTGCTTACCTTCTAAAAAATGGAAGAAAAAAACTTCCAGCTGGACCAAACAGACAACTAACTGTCCATCGAGTGAGTCACACTTTATATTGATCATGACACACGCAGCACGTCACCATCTGAAGATTTTCCATATTTTCATGGATAAATGTGCCGTTTAGATATTATTCCAACATCCTTGGCTGGCATCAGACTCATTCGGCCTCCGTACGGCGCAGACTAAATTGGGATACACGCCCATATTTCTGATGATTTCTTTTTTCAATTCGATGAATATCGTCTACTCTTCAGCTCTTTCCTTCGCTCTCGATTTGTCGTCCCGAAGACAAAGTAGGTACTGACGGAGTACAGGAAACCACATTTTGGGGTGAAATACTCGGAAAATGACTACCACTACCTTATCTTTTTGAAGCTGAATATACTGAGGATGAACTTATAGAAGCGAGCACTAAGAGACGGCGAAACATCGGCGTAGATTGAAGCCGAGAGAATGTTGAACTTGAAGCCGAGCTGTTTGGACATAAATGGAGTGCTTACCCAAAAAAAATTTGAAAAAAAACTTCCCCGGCCAGCTGGACCAAACAGACAACAAACTGTCCATCGAGTGAGTCACGCTTTATATTAATCATGACACACGCAGCACGTCACCATCTGAAGATTTTCCATATTTTCATGGATAAATGTGCTGTTTAGATATTATTCTAACATCCTTGGCTGGCATCAGACTCATTCGGCCTCAGTACGGCGCAGACTAAATTGGGATACACGCCCATATTTCTGATGATTTCTTTTTTCAATTCGATGAATATCATCCACTTTTCAGTTCTTTCCTTCGCTCTCGCTTTGTCCTTCCGAAGACGAAGTAGGTACTGACCGAGTACAGGAAACCACATTTTGGGGTGAAATCCTAAGAAAATGACTACCACAACCTTATCTTTTTGAAGCTGAATATACTGAGGATGAACTTATTTCTATAAGTTCATCCTCAGTATATTCAGCTTCAAAAAGATAGACGGTGAGACATCGGCACAGACCGAACATTACCATCAGTAGCTTTTCCATATTTTCATGGATAAATGTGCTGTTTAGATATTTTCTCACATCCTTGGCTAGCGTCAGACTCATTCAGCCTCAGTACGGCACAGACTAAATTGCATCACCAAGCTGGATACATGCTCGACCATATGATGATTTCTTTTTTTAATTCGATGAATATCATCCACCTTTCAGCTCTTTCCTTCGCTCTCACTTTGTCCTTCCGAAGGCGAAGTAGGTAATGACGGAGTACAGGAAATCACATTTTGGGGTGAAATACTAAGAAAATGACTCGCACAACCTTTTCTTTTTGAAGCTGAGTATACTGAGGATGAACTTATAGAAGCGAGCACTAAGAGACGGCCAAACAAAGCCGAGAGAATGTTGAACTTGAAGCCGAGCTTTTTGGACATAAATGGAGTGCTTACCCCCTAAAAAATGGAAGAAAAAAACTTCCCCGGCCAGCTGGACCAAACAGACAACTGTCCATCGAGTGAGTCACACTTTATATTGATCATGATACACGCACCATCAGAAGCTTTTCCATATTTTCATGGATAAATGTGCTGTTTAGATATTACTCTAACATCCTTGCCTGCCGTTCGGCCTGCAGCCTAAATTGCTTCAACAAGCCGGATACACGCTCGGCCATATTTTTGATGATTTCTTTCTTTAATTCAATGAACACATGGTACAATAAACCGCATTTTTTGGGGTGAAATACCAGTAAAAATGACTCCGGCTTCCTCCCGCAGTCCAAAAAATTAAATGACATAATGAAATAATGGCCCCGGGCCTACCTGCGCGGGGGGTCCCTTCAGAAGGGTACGCTTCTCGAGTATGACGTCATCACGTGAGCTCACCGCACCATTTTGTGGTTAAATTAGCGTTCGGAGATGGTTAACTTGCCTCGTTTCTTCCCCCCGACTCTCCTCAGAGTCCTTTAAGGCGGCTGTAATTCCACTAATGGAATGCTTCCACTATCGGGCCCCCAGCATTCCGACACTGACTGATGGGCTTTCATTGCCGGATGAAATGGCCGACGGCTCCTCGGCGTTTGCTTCAAGCAGCATAATTCTACTTTGCAGTCCTGGAGTGATCATCATAATAATCAGCTGTACTTCCTGCTAAGTGTCACCGAGGGGTCGTTATGATGCCTTTGCACAAATGTGCTGAATAAGGTCTTTTCCTTTGTGTTTCCAGGGGAAGGTGAGGTACTATTTCACTGCAGGACTGCATACAGTAAGTATAAGGAATGCATATTTTTATTCATATATGACATATTCCCTTTATATTTCCTTTTAACAACACTCAGTAAAGGTTTGGGAACTGAGGAGACACATTTTTGAAGCTTCTCAGGTGGAATTCTTTCCCATTCTTGCTTGATGTACAGCTTAAGTTGTTCAACAGTCCGGGGTCTCTGTTGTGGTATTTTAGGCTTCATAACATTTTCAATGAGAGACAGGTCTGGACTACAGGCAGGCCAGTCTAGTACCCGCACGCTGTTGTAACACGTGGCTTGGCATTGTCTTGCTGAAATAAGCAGGGGCGTCAATGATAACCTTGCTTGGATGGCAACATATGTCGCTCCAAAAGCTGTATATACCTTTCAGCATTAATGGTGCCTTCACAGATGTGTAAGTTACCCATGTCTTGGGCACTAATACACCCCCATACCATCACACATGCTGCCTTTTACACTTTGCGCCTAGAACAATCCGGATGGTTCTTTTCCTCTTTGGTCCGGAGGACACGACGTCCACAGTTTCCAAAAACAATTTGAAATGTGGACTCGTCAGACCACAGAACACTTTTCCACTTTGCATCAGTCCATCTTAGATGAGCTCGGGCCCGGCGAAGCCGGCGGCGTTTCTGGGTGTTGTTGATAAATGGCTTTCGCTTGGCATTGTAGAGTTTTAACTTGCACTTACAGAGCCTTTTCCGTTGCCGCCCCTAAGCTCACAGCCTTCCCCTCCACATTAGGTCAGCCCAGAGCCTGGGGGTCTTCAAAACCCTCCTTAAGACCTACCTCTTCTCGCTGGCCTTTGACCCGAGCTGAGTCCGCCCACTAGGCCACCATTTCTAGTCCCCCCCCCCCTCCCACCCCTTCGCTTTAGTTGTATTTTTCAATTTGTCACACTTTTATTATTATTATTTTTATTCTGCAAATTTTTAAACTTTTTATTCGACCCCTTTTACCATATTGCATTTGCACTATCTTGTTTAGCACATTCATTGTTTATGTTCTTTGTTTGTTTTTTTTTGTTTTTGCTTAGTTTTTTTTTGTTTTTTGTTTGCTCCATGTTTTTTTAACCTGTAAAGCACTTTGGTTCAATCTAAAAAGTTGTTGAAAACGTGCTATATAAATAAAGTTGACTTGACTTGACTTGACTTGACATGTAGCGACCAACTGTAGTTACTGACAGTGGTTTTCTGAAGTGTTCCTGAGCCCATGTGGCGATATCCTTTACACACTGATGTCAGTTTTTGATGCGGTACCGCCTGAGGGATCCTTGGTCACGGGCATTGCCGCTTACGTGCAGTGATTTCTACAGATATTACGGAGCGTAGATGGTGAAATCCCTAAATTCCTTGCAATAGCTGGTTGAGAAATATTGTTCTTAAACTGTTCAACAATTTGCTCACGCATTTGTTGACAAAGTGGTGACCCTCGCCCCGTCCTCGTTTGTGAACAACTGAGCATTTCATGGAAGCTGCTTTTATACCCAATCATGGCACCCACCTGTTCCCAATTAGCCTGTTCACCTGTGGGATGTTCCAAATAAGTGTTTGATGAGCATTCCTCAACTTTATCAGTCTTTTTTGCCACTCGTGCCAGCTTTTTTGAAACATGTTGCAGGCATCGAATTCCTAATGAGCTAATATTTGCAAAATATAACAACGTTTCTCAGTTGGAACATGAAATATCTTGTCTTTGCAGTCTATTCAATTGAATATAAGTTGACAAGGATTTGCAAATCCTTGTATTCTGTTTTTATTTACCATTTACACAAGGTGACAACTTCACTGCTTTTGGGGTGTGTATCATGCAGGCACACAGATGCAGGACAGGGGTTGCAGTCAATTGTACTGTCACTTCAAGGCTGCACCTGCTAAGATGAGTGAATTACACACACACGCACACAGGGCCGGCCCGTGGCATAGGCCGTATAGGCAAATGCTAAGGGCGCCGTCCATCAGGGGGCGCCACGCCAGTGCCACAAATGTTGGAGAAAAAAAGAAAAAAAAAAGTTGGTACTATTATTTCTAAATACAAAAAATAATCCCAAGTTAATTAAAATGCAAAGTAAAGCCTATTTAATAGAAATATTATTTGTTACAACATTACGCCCCCCCCCCTTCCCGTATCATGACTCTTCTTGGACGTCACCACATCTAGAAATCAACACAAGATGTCAAAACGGCCAAAACTGTCAGGTGCCCAGGGAAGAAAAAAGAGAAAAGAGGAGGAGAAACGAGAAAAAGACAGAGGTAGCAGGTAGGTAACGTTAGCCTACATGAAATTATTTGTCTGTTACAGAATGTGATAGTAACCTGGCTTTTTAGCATTAAGCAAATGTTACATGATTCGGCAATTGCTAATCAATAAATAGCTAGTTATGTTTTAACGTCGGTTTAATATTGTGGAGGGGGCTAAATTGTTATGGAAAATAATAATGTAACATTAGGTAATTCTACCTTCCTAGTCACGTCCGTTGTGTCCTTGGGCAAGACACTTCACCCTTTGCCTCTGATGGCTGCTGGTTAGCGCCTTGCATGGCAGCTCCCGCCATCAGTGTGTGAGTGTGTGTGTGAATGGGTAAATGTGTAAATACTGTCAAAGCGCTTTGAGTACCTTGAAGGTAGAAAAGCGCTATACAAGTATAACCCATTTATCATTTATTTATTTAATTACAGTACTCCCACCTTACATTCCTCAGGGACATTTGTAGTAGATCTTTTAAGCAGGTGTTTTTTGTTGACATTGTTATTGCCTTCTGGTTAGCTAATGTTTGACCTGCAGGTAATAGTCACTTTTCCACCCCTTTATATATTAGGTATAGTTGTAAGTCTAGTTGTTAAAGTGCACATCATTAATGTTAATTAAGCAATATCACATGAGAGGGAATGCTGTTTTTTAATTTGAGCACTGCTGTGATTCGGTTAAAGATAATCATAACATAACATTGTCATATAATATGTTAATTTGCTTTCTTTAAGTAAAAAAAAGGTCAAAGACAAAGCTATTCGGTTTCTTGTGAGTATATACACTTCACTGCCGATGTGGGGGGGGGCGCCACCTAAAATCTTGCCTAGGGCGCCAGATTGGTTAGGGCCAGGCCTGCACACACACACACACACACACACACACACACACACACACACACACACACACACACACACACACACACACACCAGCTTATATGTGACACTGGAAAATATTACTCACCAGTGACCATAACAGGATTCTCACTAAAATGTTTGATTTTATTTGCAAAAATCCCAAATTTATTTGATGTAATAAAAGCAAATAAAGCATCCACAACTCCAACCCATTCACAGTTTGACAACACTTAGGACAGACATTTACAAAGCAATGGAGAAGAATACATGACTTATTAAATACAACATAAAAAGGAAAGGCAAAAATTATTAAAAGCACCATAGTAATAATATCATTAATGGTTATGAAACAAAACATTAAACACAAACAACATGTATATTAATAACAGAAACGATATGCATCATTATTATTATTACCACTTATCGTTTTTATCACCAGGGATAGGTAATGTTTACATTTGAAATAGGGATGTCGCGGCCGATAAATGCGTTAAAATGTCATATCGGAAATTATCGGTATCGTTTTTTTTATTATCTGTATCGTTTTTTGTTTTGTTTGTTTTTTTATTTTTTTATTAAATCAACATAAAAAACACAAGATACACTTACAATTAGTGCACCAACCCAAAAAACCTCCCTCCCCCCATTTCTTTCTGTTATTAATATTCTGGTTCCTACATTATATATCAATATATATCAATACAGTCTGCAAGGGATACAGTCCGTAAGCACACATGATTGTGCGTGCTGCTGGTCCACTAATAGTACTAACCTTTAACAGTTCATTTGACTCATTTTCATTCATTACTAGTTTCTATGTAACTGTTTTTATATTGTTTTACTTTCTTTTTTATTCAAGAAAATGTTTTTAATTTAGTTATCTTATTTTATTATTATTTTTAAAAAGTACCTTATCTTCACCATACCTGGTTGTCCAAATTAGGCATAATAATGTGTTAATTCCACGACTGCATATATCGGTTGATATCGGTATCGGTTGATATCGGTATCGGTAATTAAAGAGTTGGACAATATCGGCAAAAAGCCATTATCGGACATCCCTAATTTGAAATGATAATGATCTGGGTACCATTTTTTGGTACTTTTGTGCGTGCTACTTAAAGGCCTACTGAAATGAATTTTTTTTATTTAAACGGGAATAGCAGATCCATTCTATGTGTCATACTTGATCATTTCGCGATATTGCCATATTTTTGCTGAAAGGATTTAGTAGAGAACATCGACGATAAAGTTCGCAACTTTTGCTCGCTGATAAAAAAAAAGCCTTGCCTGTAGCGGAAGTAGCGTGACGTCACAGGAGCTAGTATTCCTCACAATTTTCCTTTGTTTACAATGGAGCGAGAGCGATTCGGACCGAGAAAGCGACGATTACCCCATTAATTTGAGCCAGGATGAAAGATTCGTGGATGAGGAACGTGAGAGTGAAGTACTAGAATGCAGTGCAGGACGTATCTTTCTTCGCTCTGACCGTAACTTAGGTACAAGCTGGCTCATTGGATTCCACACTCTCTCCTTTTTCTATTGTGGATCACGGATTTGTATTTTAAACCACCTGGGATACTATATCCTCTTGAAAATGAGAGTCGAGAACGCGAAATGGACATTCAGTGCCTTTTATCCCCACGACAATACATCGGCGAAGCACTTTAGCTACGGAGCTAACGTGATAGCATCGGGCTTAAATGCAGATAGAACCAAAAGAAAGCTTTCGAAGGATGACGTATGCGCGTGACGTAGCCCGAGGAACAGAGGTATGCCTTCTCCATTGAATACAATGCAAAAAAGCTCTGTTTTCATTTCATAATTCCACAGTATTCTGGACATCTTTTGCAATTTGTTTAATAAACAATGGAGGCTGCAAAGAAGAACGTTGTAGGTGGCTGTAGCAACACAAGGACCACTTACTCGGATAGCAGATGCCTAGCCGATGCTAGCAGACGCCTAGCCGATGCTAGCAGACCCACCGCACCGATGATCGGGTGAAGTCCTTCGTCGCGCCGTCAATCGCTGGAACGCAGGTGAGCACGGGTGTTGCTGAGCAAAGCAGATGAGGGCTGGCTGGCGTAGGTGGAGCGCTAATGTTTTCATCATAGCTCTGTGAGCTCCGGTTGCTAAGTTAGCCTTAGCGTCGTTAGCAACAGCATTGTTAAGCTTTGCCAGGCTGAGATCTATTAACCGTGTTGTTACATGTCCATGGTTTAATAGTATTGTCGATCTTCTGTCTATCCTTCCAGTCGGGGGCTTATTTCTTTTGTTTCTATCTGCATTTGAGACAGATGCTATCACGTTAGCTCATGCTAAAGATGCTAAAGAGCTTGGTCGATGTATTGTTGCGGAGATAAAAGGCACTGAATGTCCATTTCGCGTTCTCGACTGTCATTTTCAAGAGGATATAGTATCCCAGGTGGTTTAAAATACAAATCTGTGATCCACAATAGAAAAAGGAGAGAGTGTGGAATCCAATGAGCCAGCTTGTACCTAAGTTACGGTCAGAGCGAAAAAAAAATAGGTATTTCACTGCATTCTAGTCCGTCACTCTCACGTTCCTCATCCACGAATCTTTCATCCTCGCTCAAATTAATGGGGTAATCGTCACTTTCACGGTCCGAATCGCTCTAGCTGCGTTGAAAACAATAGGAAAATATGAGGGAGTGAACAACTGACAACGTCACGCTACTTCCGGTAGGGGCAAGGGTTTTTTTTTATCAGAGACCAAAAGTTGCGAACTTTATCGACGTTGTTCTCTACTAAATCATTTCAGCAAAAATATGGCAATATCGCAAAATGATCAAGTATGACACATAGAATGGATCTGCTATCCCCGTTTAAATTTTAAAAAAATTAATTTCAGTAGGCCTTTAACAATGCTGTTGCTAACGACGCCATTGAAGCTAACTTAGCTACGGGACCTCACAGAGCTATGCTAAAAACATTAGCTATCCACCTACGCCAGCCAGCCCCTCATCTGCTCATCAACACCCGTGCTCACCTGCGTTCCAGTGATCGACGGCGCGACGAAGGTCTTCACCCGATCATAGATGCGGTCGTCTGCCATCCAAGTCAAAGTCCTCCTGGTTGTGTTGCTGCAGCCAGCCGCTAATACACCGATTCCACCTACAACTTTCTTCTTTGCAGTCTCCATTGTTCATTAAACAAATTGCAAAAAATTCACCAACACAGATGTCCAGAATACTGTGGAATTTTGCGATGAAAACAGAGCTATTTTGTATTGAATACAATGGTGTCTGAATTTTTCAGTAGGCCTTAAAGGCCTACTGAAAGCCACTACTAGCGACCACGCAGTCTGATAGTTTATATATCAATGATGACATATTAACATTATAACACATGCCAATACGGCCGGGTTAACTTATAAAGTGACATTTTAAATTTGCCGCTAAACTTCCGGTTCGAAACGCCTCTGAGGATGACGTATGCGCGTGACGTAGCCCGGCGAACACGGGTATGCCTTCCACATTGAAGCCAATACGAAAAAGCTCTGTTTTCATTTCATAATTCCACAGTATTCTGGACATCTGTGTTCGTGAATCTGTTGCAATCATGTTCATTGCATTATGGAGAAGGAAGCTGAGCAAGCAAAGAAGAAAGTTGTCGGTGCGAAATGGACGTATTTTTCGAACGTAGTCAGCCACAACAGTACACAGCCGGCGCTTCTTTGTTTACATTCCCGGAAGATGCAGTCAAGATGGAAGAACTCGGATAACAGAGACTCTAACCAGGAGGACTTTTGACTTCGAAACACAGACGCCTGTAGAGAACTGGGACAACACAGACTCTTACCAGGATTACTTTGATTTGGATGACAAAGACGCAGACGTGCTACTGTGAGTATGCAGCTTTGGCTTTTTTTTGCGTATGTACGTAACTTTTTAAAAATATATAAGCTTTATGAACCTTGGATTAGGTGAACGGTCTTTTGGGCTGAGTGATTGTGTGTGTTGATCAGGTGTTTGAATTGTATTGGCGTGTTCTATGGAGCTAGGAGCTAGCATAGGAGCTAGGAGCTAGCATAACACGTACCGTACTGTACGTGCGCGTCACGTACGTAACTTTTTAAAAATATATAAGCTTTATGAACCTTGGGTTA
The DNA here is from genome assembly GCF_033978785.1 of Entelurus aequoreus. NCBI lineage: Eukaryota > Metazoa > Chordata > Actinopteri > Syngnathiformes > Syngnathidae > Entelurus > Entelurus aequoreus. The sequence goes on from NC_084743.1 coordinate 12,919,035, forward strand.
GGTGAACGGTCTTTTGGGCTGAGTGATTGTGTGTGTTGATCAGGTGTTTGAATTGTATTGGCGTGTTCTATGGAGCTAGGAGCTAGCAGAGGAGCTAGGAGCTAGCATAACAAACACGCAGGTGTTATTATGCAGGATTAATTTGTGGCATATTAAATATAAGCCTGGTTGTGTTGTGGCTAATAGAGTATATATATGTCTTGTGTTTATTTACTGTTGTAGTCATTCCCAGCTGAATATCAGGTCACCCCCGGCTCTCACAGCATCTTCCCTATCTGAATAGCTTCAACTCCCCACTAGTCCTTCACTTGCACTTTACTCATCCACAAATCTTTCATCCTCGCTCAAATTAATGGGGAAATTGTCGCTTTCTCGGTCCGAATCTCTCTCACTTCATGCGGCCATCATTGTAAACAATAGGGAACTTTGCGTATATGTTCAACTGACTACGTCACGCTACTTCCGGTAGGTGCAAGCCTTTTTTTTTATCAGATACCAAAAGTTGCAATCTTTATCGTCGTTGTTCTCTACTAAATCCTTTCAGCAAAAATATGGCAATATCGCGAAATGATCAAGTATGACACATAGAATAGATCTGCTATCCCCGTTTAAATAAAAAAAATTCATTTCAGTAGGCCTTTAATAAATATAAATTGTGTTTTTGTTTTATTGCAACGTTTAAAAATGAACTGATTATGAAAACTGCTGTCCAGTCGTTATATCTTGTTTAATTGTCATATTTCTGACTATCATTTGCAGGCATGACATGCGTGCAAAATGTTGTGCAAACATGCAGACCCAGGAGACACAGTACGGGGTGGAGGGCGGGGGGGTCCGTAATCAAGACCGAGGGTTAAAGAGGTTGTTGTTGATAAAGTGTTGTTGTCCTGCTGAGCCACCAAACTATTTCTAATCAACACACTGGCAGCCTCGAGGCAGAGGAGACAAAACTGCTGCGCATGAGCTTCTTTTTTGGGTTTTTTTTTTTCACTTTTCTTTGGACGTGTCACACGGAGGAAGCAACAATTGATTTAGTGACTTCACTCCTTGAAAAGACTGGAGTGAGGTTAGCCCCCCACACTAGTCCCGCTGGAGTGAGGTTAGCCCCCCACACTAGTCCCGCTGGAGTGAGGTTAGCCCCCCACACTAGTCCTGCTGGAGTGAGGTTAGCCCCCCACACTAGTCCCGCTTCTTTGTGCTGCATTTGTGCTACAAAAAACCCCTGATAGTTTTATGTTATTAACGCTTCATAATATTCATGTTACTAACGTTTAATTAACATGTTATGTGCAACCAGACCCCCCCAACCTTGTCAAAACCTCCCCAAACTTGTCGCAAACATGTTTCGTCCAACTAATATATCTTTATGTTGTTTACGTTTCATAATAGTAGCAGAAATAATTAGGACAAAGGGGACAAATGTTCTTGTACAACTACAATAACTTGACACGGGCGTTGAAAAGCTCGTAGCAAACGTTGCCTTCTCTTCAGTCAATGACCACAGGACTAAAGGTCACACTCTTTGCGGTCCTTGGATCAGATGCTGGACTCATAAATAATAGACCGGCATCAAACCTGCATCTAGTGTGGGAAGAATTAGAACCCGATCGTGTGGCGACCAAAGACTCACAGCCCAAAACCAGAGTTCTGAAAATTACTTTAAAAAAAGTAATTAGTTATAGTTACTCGTTTCTTCACCCAAAAAATAAATATATTAATAACGGAATTACTTTTTAGAACATGTAATTAATTACCAAGGAAAGTAATTAATTAAGTAGTTTGTATATATCTTGTTTAGCACTTAGCGGTAGCGCTACTTGCTTCTAAAACTTGTAGATCATCCTCCTTATATTCAGGCTCAAAAATATACGTTTCTGGATCATCATTTGTCCCAAAGTAGTCTTTGTTGTCTCTCATCAAGTCTGACATTAATTGGTAGTGTTGTTGTTGTTGTTGTTGTTGTTGTTGAAGGGAAAAGCAAACGTTGTGAAATTAATACACTTAAAATGATCAAAAAAATGTAATATTACATGTTATTATGAATGTTACTACATGACGTATATACTTACATCATGTATATATTACATGTTATTATGAATGTTACTACATGACATATATACTTACATCATGTATATATTACATGTTATTATGAATGTTACTACATGACATATATACTTACATCATGTATATATTACATGTTATTATGAATGTTACTACATGACATATATACTTACATCATTTATATATTACATGTTATTATGAATGTTACTACATGACATCATGTATATATTACATGTTATTATGAATGTTACTACATGACAAATATACTTACATCATGTATATATTACATGTTATTATGAATGTTACTACATGACATATATACTTACATCATGTATATATTACATGTTATTATGAATGTTACTACATGACATATATACTTACATCATGTATACATTACATGTTATTATGAATGTTACTACATGACATATATACTTACATCATGTATATATTACATGTTAATATGAATGTTACTACATGACATACATACTTACATCATGTATATATTACATGTTATTATGAATGTTACTACATGACATATATACTTACATCATGTATATATTACATGTTATTATGAATGTTACTACATGACATATATACTTACATCATGTATATATTACATGTTATTATGAATGTTACTACGTGACATATATACTTACATCATGTATATATTACATGTTATTATGAATGTTACTACATGACATATATACTTACATCATGTATATATTACATGTTATTATGAATGTTGCTACATGACATACATACTTACATCATGTATATATTACATGTTATTATGAATGTTACTACATGACATATATACTTACATCATGTATATATTACATGTTATTATGAATGTTACTACATGACATCATGTATATATTGCATGTTATTATGAATGTTACTACATGACATATATACTTACATCATGTATATATTACATGTTATTATGAATGTTACTACATGACATATATACTTACATCATGTATATATTACATGTTATTATGAATGTTACTACATGACATATATACTTACATCATGTATATATTACATGTTATTATGAATGTTACTACATGACATATATACTTACATCATGTATATATTACATGTTATTATGAATGTTACTACATGACATATATACTTACATCATGTATATATTGCATGTTATTATGAATGTTACTACATTATATATATACTTACATCATATATCGTATATCAGTGAGCCCCACTCAAACTGTGGCTCCATCTAGTGGTACGCCGAAGAATGACTTTATTAAATATTCAAACACAGTGTTACTGTTCAAACTGTGTCACGTTGGAGTGGCCAAAATATTACATGTACTTGTTAAATAAAACCCCTGCCTTGTTTTTAATGACTACTTAGGTCTACTACACTACTGTTTCTCATTATGGTTTATGGTGGTAAGTGTTTTCAGAGGTGGTACTTGATTTTAGAACTAGTGATATATATCACGCAACCCTACATCTTAATTTTGTGTTATAGGTGACAAAATACATGTGTGTACTATGTACAATAAATACATTCATATTATGTGTATGATATACCAAGGGCCAAATGCTTCTATGTTGAAGCGTTAAGCTAAAATGTCATTAATGTAATGGGTTTTTATTCATACCCAGCCATGAAAGTCAACGTTGCATGTTATGATACACAGGCTGTAATAACTACAGTATTATCCAATCATTTAATAAGCCAGCATAATTACCAGCGGCTCAGAACATCGTGGCATATCTTTCATCTTTGGAGGGTTTAAGCGGCGGCCATTATTTGGGCGACACACTCTCTCGGGGTCTAAAGTGAAAAGAACAATCAGGGGGCTCAGTTCCCACAATAACAGAGTGAAATGTCAAAGCCATATGTTAAAATGTCAGCTCCATTACCGCTGCTGCAAGTCTACGGGGGAAAAATGTCAGGGAGCAAACAAACGCAAGCTGCAGAGTAGGGGGGGAAAAAAGAACTGGCAGGACAAAATAAAAAGGTAAAAAAAAAAAAAAAGGTATAAAAAAGGTAAACATGGAGGAGGAGGAGAGAAAAAAGCACAAAAAACCTCGAGCAACAATAAGCACATAAGTTAGGTCTATGGGTGTGTGTTTGGTGCATAAGCCTGTATATCTTTATTCTGTACATCTGTATTTAGTGTTGTCAATCAGCCTGTCCCCAGGTGCATGTCTGAGGAAGTGGGAGGGGCCTATCCCCAGGTGCATGTCTAAGGAGGTGGGAGGGGCCTATCTCCAGGTGCATGTCTAAGGAGGTGGGAGGGACCCGGTAGAACTCACAACGGAAAACATGCAAACTCCTAATACCATTATATAGTATTATATTAACATTAATATAATACTGTATTAACATGAATTTAATATTATATTAACATTATGCAGTATTATATTAACATTAATATAATACTGTATTAACTTAAATTTAATATTATATTAACATTTTACAGTATTATATTACCATTAATATAATACTTTATTAACATTAATTTAATATTATATTAACATTATATAGTATTATATTAACATTAATATAATACTTTATTAACATGAATTTAATATTATATTAACATTATACAGTATTATATTAACATTAATATAATACTGTATTAACTTAAATTTAATATTATATTAACATTTTACAGTATTATATTACCATTAATATAATACTTTATTAGCATTAATTTAATATTATATTAACATTATATAGTATTATATTAACATTAATATAATACTGTATTAACATGAATTTTATATTCTATTAACATTGTACAGTATTATATTAACATTAACATAATACTTTATCAACATTAATTTAATATTATATTAACATTATATAGTGTTATATTAACATGAATTTAATATTATATTAACATTATACAGTATTATATTAACATTAATATAATACTGTATTAACATGAATTTAATATTCTATTAACATTATACAGTATTATATTAACATTAATATAATACTGTATTAACTCAAATTTAATATTATATTAACATTTTACAGTATTATATTACCATTAATATAATACTTTATTAACATTAATTTAATATTATATTAACATTATATAGTATTATATTAACATTAATATAATACTGTATTAACATGAATTTAATATTCTATTAACATTGTACAATATTGTATTACATTAACATAATACTTTATCAACATTAATTTAATATTATATTAACATTATATAGTATTATATTAACATTAATTTAATATTGTATTAACATTATACAGTATTTTATTAACATTAATATAATACTTTATTAACATGAATTTAATATTATATTAACATTATACAGTATTATATTAACATTAATATAATACTGTATTAACTTAAATTTAATATTATATTAACATTTTACAGTATTATATTACCATTAATATAATACTTTATTAACATTAATTTAATATTATATTAACATTATATAGTATTATATTAACATTAATATAATACTGTATTAACATGAATTTAATATTCTATTAACATTATATAGTATTATATTAACATGAATATAATACTGTATTAACATGAATTTAATATTATATTAACATTATATAGTATTATATTAACATTAATATAATACTGTATTAACAGGAATTTAATATTATATTAAAATTATATAGTATTTTATTAACATTAATATAATACTGTATCAACACGAATTTAATATTATATTAACATTATACAGTATTATATTAACATTAATATAATACTGTATCAACATGAATCTAATATTATATTAACATTATACAGTATTATATTAACATTAATATAATACTGTATTAACATGAATGTAATATTATATTAACATTATACAGTATTATATTAACGTTAATATAATACTGTATTAACATGAATTTAATATTATATTAACATTATATAGTATTATATTAACATTAATATAATACTGTATTAACATGAATTTAATATTATATTAACATTATATAGTATTATATTACCATTAATATAACACTTTATTAACATGAATTTAATATTCTATTAACATTGTACAGTTTTATATTAACATTAACATAATACTTTATCAACATTAATTTATTATTATATTAACATTATACAGTATTATATTAACATTAATATAATACTGTATTAACATTAATATAATATTATATTAACATTATATAGTATTTTATTAAAATTGATATAATACTGTATTAACATTATTTGAATACTATATTTGCATTATATAGTATTATATTAGCATAATATAATACTGTATTAACATTAATTTAATAGGAAGCAAAGCAGGAGAGATTGGGAATGTGTGGGAAGCTTCCACCTTAGTTTAGAGCCAGAGATAAGAGATTTGCTGGGATTTCTTTTGAGTTTATTATTTTTTGTGTTTGTTTTGCAACGAGGCATTAATTAACCATTTCACCTTAGTTGGGCCAAAGAGTCCTCCAGAGAGGCTTCAATCAGAGTCACATCATCACCCAAAGTCACCTTTCACTGATTGGAGTGCACTGGAGTGGAGAGCCAGCAGGGAAGTGAAGTGGGCCAGGAGGGGATGACAAAGTCAGTGTTCCACAGACTATCCATTCAAGATCAACCTTAACTTCCAAACCACTCATTTTGCCTCCTCTTCCACTCAAGTTAAAAAAAAGAGTGGAGCCGCAAAAACTTAGTAAAACTGTCATTTTCTCTCAATTTTACTGGTGATACAAAGGTGTGGTATAACACACGTCGTTAGTAAGTTGTACATGTAAACAAACAACGGTGAGTTCAAGGACCGCCGAAAGTAGTAGGACAAAACGGCGCTCGCCAAATACTCTCATCAGTGATGCCTGTTTGTTATAAAGTGTGGGATCTCTAAACATTAGGAAGGTTTGTGTCGTGTTTGTCCTCCTAGAGAAACCATCCATCCATCCATTTTCTACCGCTTGTCCCTTTTTGGGGTCGCGGGCGGGTGCTGGAGCCTATTTCAGCTGCTATCGGAAATCAATCAATCAATCAATGTTTATTTATATAGCCCTAAATCACAAGTGTCTCAAAGGGCTGCACAAGCCACAACTACATCCTCGGTTCAGATCCCACATAAGGGCAAGGAAAAACTCACAACCCAATGGGATGTCAACGAGAATGACTATGAGAAACCTTGGAGAGGACCGCAGAGGACCCCCTCTAGGGGAGACGGGATGCAATGGACGTCGAGTGGGTCTAGCATAATATTGTGAAAGTCCAGTCCATAGTGGATCTAACATAATAGTGAGAGTCCAGTCCATAGTGGATCTAACAAAATAGTGAGAGTCCAGTCCATAGTGGATCTAACATAATAGTGAGAGTCCAGTCCATAGTGGATCTAACAAAATAGTGAGAGTCCAGTCCATAGTGGATCTAATATAATAGTGAGAGTCCAGTCCATAGTGGATCTAACATAATAGTGTGAGAGTCCAGTCCATAGTGGATCTAACAAAATAGTGAGAGTCCAGTCCATAGTGGATTTAACATAATAGTGAGAGTCCAGTCCATAGTGGATCTAACTTAATAGTGACAGTCCAGTCCATAGTGGATCTAACATAATAGTGTGAGAGTCCAGTCCGTAGTGGATCTAACATAATAGTGAGAGTCCAGTACATAGTGGATCTAACATAATAGTGTGAGAGTCCAGTCCATAGTGGATCTAACATAATAGTGAGAGTCCAGTCCATAGTGGATCTAACATAACAGTGTAAAAGTCCAGTCCATAGTGGATCTAACATAATAGTGAGAGTCCAGTCCATAGTGGATCTAACATAATAGTGAGAGTCCAGTCCATAGTGGATCTAACATAATAGTGTGAGAGTCCAGTCCATAGTGGATCTAACATAATAGTGAGAGTCCAGTCCATAGTGGATCTAACATAATAGTGAGAGTCCAGTCCATAGTGGATCTAACATAATAGTGAGAGTCCAGTCCATAGTGGATCTAACATAATAGTGTGAGAGTCTAGTCCATAGTGGATCTAACATAATAGTG
>NC_084743.1:12932094-12972094 GCF_033978785.1 Entelurus aequoreus
CAACATATGTTGCTCCAAAACCTGTATGTACCTTTCAGCATTAATGGTGCCTTCACAGATGTGTAAGTTACCCATGCCTTGGGCACTAATACACCCCCATACCATCACAGATGCTGCCTTTTTAACTTTGCGCCTATAACAGTCCGGATGGTTCTTTTCCACTTTGGTTCGGAGGACACAACGTCCGCAGTTTCCAAAAGCAATTTGAAATGTGGACTCGTCAGACCACAGAACACTTTTCCACGTTGCATCAGTCCATCTTAGATGAGCTCGGGTCCAGCAAAGACGGTGTTTCTGGGTGTTGTTGATAAATGGCTTTCGTTTTGCATAGTAGAGTTTTAACTTGCAGTTACAGATGTAGCGACCAACTGTAGTTACTGACAGTGGTTTTCTGAAGTGTTCCTGAGCCCATGTGGTGATATCCTTTACACACTGATGTTGTTTTTTTTTTATGCAGTACCGTCTGAGGGATGGAAGGTCACGGGCATTGTCGCTTACGTGCAGTGATTTTTCTAGATTATCTGGACCTTTTGATGATATTACGGAGCGTAGATGGTGAAATCCCTAAATTCCTTGCAATAGCTGGTTGAGAAATGTTGTTCTTAAACAATTTGCTCACGCATTTGTTGACAAAGTGGTGACCCTCGCCCCATCCTTGTTTGTTAATGACCGAGCATTTCGTGGAAGCTGCTTTTATACCCAATCATGGCACCCACCTGTTCCCAATTAGCCTGTTCACCTGTGGGATGTTCCAAATAAGTGTTTGATGAGCATTCCTCAACTTTCTCAGTCTTTTTTACCACTTGTGCCAGCTTGTTTGAAACATGTTCCAAATTCCAAATGAGCTAATATTTGCAAAAAATAACAAAGTTTACCAGTTCGAACGTTAAATATCTTGTCTTTGCAGTCTATTCAATTGAATATAAGTTGAAAAGGATTTGCAAATCATTGTATTCTCTTTTTATTTATCATTTACACAACGTGATAACTTCACTGCTTTTGGGATTTGTACTTTGACAAAAAGGTGGTGAGATATTATTGATTTATTAATATGACTGGCAACATTTCAGTTGTGCATTATTTTTGAAGGAGATCTCCACTCAAACATTATTGTCTTTATGCTATATTGTGATACTCGGTCATTAAACAGAGGTACAATGTCATAAGTGAACACTTTCAGAATTTTTGAAGCAAATATAATTTGACCTTTTGATGAGTTGCTGTATTACCTGTTAGACTCCTGTGTCTCACTGTCATAAATCTGGATGAATTATGTGTATGTTAAGTTAGATACACAACTAGTGTTTTGAGAAGACATTATTTTACTAACAACCAGAGAGCAGAGTTGTTGAATGACACAGACTACTACAATGATAGCATCTCATTGAGGTGATAACCACATGGAGCTTCCTGTTAGACAAAAACAAACTTCCCCAATTCTTATTTTCTTATATTTGCTGTGGTAGTCACGTTGCCTTAGTTCGTAGCAGACTTGTGGAGCTATTCTTGTTAAAAAGAATCTATTGATATTTTGCAGACTATAGCTGGGTTACAATCACGTGACCTAGAGGTCCTTCCGGGTTTGAGGCGATGGTCTAGAGTCCCATTAGACTACTGTTTATTTACCTGATTCAGTGCAGATTTTGGCGTACGCGATATGGCCTTTTTATGAACCACTTATTTCGGGACTCTACGAAAGCTATTTCCTATGTCTCTATTTGAACGACTGGAACACCCAAGAACAGGACAACAATCCGGCATTTTGTGCTCAAACTCTACGCTCAAACTGCTTAACTATCATGTCAATTAAGCCGCCAAGAAGAAAAACGGATGTGACGTCATATGCAACCCAGCAATTGTTAATTTTCACGGTAATAAAAATACGGAACAAATCGCGTCCCTCGACCTGAATGGGTACTTTTCTTTCTAAATACGGGACGATTCCGTTTTTCAAGGGACGGTTGGCAACCGTAAAACTGTCTATATTTTTCACAATTACTAAGTTTATGTTATGGACAGGGGGCAGCACGGTGGCAGAGGGGTTAGTGCGTCTGCCTCACAATACGAAGGTCCTGAGTAGTCGTGAGTTCAATCCCGGCCTCTGGATCTTTCTGTGTGGAGTTTGCATGTTCTCCCCGTGACTGCGTGGGTTCCCTCCGGGTACTCCGGCTTCCTCCCACCTCCAAAGACATGCACCTGGGGATAGGTTGATTGGCAACACTAAATTGGCCCTAGTGTGTGAATGTTGTCTGTCTATCTGTGTTGGCCCTGCGATGAGGTGGCGACTTGTCCAGGGTGTACCCCGCCTTCCGCCCGATTGTAGCTGAGATAGGCTCCAGCACCCCCCGCGACCCCGAAGGGAATAAGCGGTAGAAAATGGATGGATGGATGGATGTTATGGACATTTTTACCGGCCCCAACCAAATAATCGGTGTTTACGCCGGTAACTCACCCTGTCTCGTCCACACACAAAACAGTCCAAGAGAACCAACAATCTGCAGTCATGTTGTTGTTATGATAGAACATACAGTACAGGCCAAAAGTTTTGACACACCTTCTCATTCAATGCGTTTTCTTTATTTTCATGACTATTTACATTGTAGATTGTCACATCAAAACTATGAATGAACACATGTGGAGTTATGTACTTAACAAAAAAAGGTGAAATAACTGAAAACATGTTTTATATTCTAGTTTCTTCAAAATAGCCACCCTTTGCACTGATTACTGCTCTGCACACTCTTGGCATTCTCTCCATGAGCTTCAAGAGGTAGTCACTTGAAATGGTTTTCACTTCACAGGTGTGCCTTATCAGGGTTGATTCAATGACAGCAAAAGCTAATTAAAGCTGCAAGCAGCGTTGGTCGGGTCCGCATTTTGGCAGGTGCTAGTCCTAGGTGTCCCAATACTTTTGTCCAGTGGTAGTCCTGAGTGAGACCTACATAGAGGTTTTTGTTTCGTGTCTCTACGATATTCGTACTGGGAGTTAGATGAAGTTGTGTCTGTGTTTTTTTCCTAGGTGCTGCGGCACAGTGGTTCTTTTCTTTGAAGGCTCGTAAAATCAAAACCGTAGCACTTATTAAAACGCTTTCGCCAACTTTTAATCAGAAAGGTTCAATCTCTCTCCTGTAGTAGTTTGAAGCCAAAACGACAAACGCGCTCAGAGGAGATGTTTGATGTTTGGTGACCGCTTTTTAAAAAAAATGTGTTTTGAAGTGGGGATATCAAACTTCCTGTTGATTTTTGCTGAAGGATGTCAACCTATGAAATGTAGGTCTAAGTGAGACCTACGTAGAGGTTTTTGTTTCATGTCTCTAAAACGTTCCTACCGGAAGTTACAAGCAGTTTTGTCTGTGTTTTCCTCTGAGAAGCAGTTTTGTCTCTGTTTTGGGGTTCGGTTTTTTTTTAGATCGCAATTTCCACCAAGCCCGATGTGTGTAAAAAGTTTGGTGAGTTTTGAAGTATTTTAAGGGGGTCAAATTACAGTTCAAAGAAGCAAAAATTAGTGTTTTTAGTCATTTTTTGTGTTGAAGGGGAAATTGCCAACTTCCTGTTGGTTTTTGCCCGAGGATGTGAAATTATGAATTGTAGGTCTAAGTGAGACCTACATACAGGTTTTTGTTTCATGTCTCTACGACCTTCCTAGTGGGAGTTACAGGCAGTTTGTTTTTGTTTTTTTCCTAGGGGGCGCTAGAGCGCAATTTTGATTTTTGGGGTTTGGTTTTTTTACTAAAGTGTGCTGTCACAGTTTTTCTATGTGTGTATACAATTTGGTGAGTTTTGAAGCATGTTAAGGGGGGCAAAGTAGTGCGCAAAGCTGCGGAATATTAATAAACCTTACAATTTCAATAGGTTCCTTTGTACCTGTACAAAGGACTCCCTGTGGGAGTCCTTTATACAGGGTACATGCGAACCCTAACTATCCAAATCGCTATCATTAGCTAACAACACCCAACGCTAAAGCGTACCTATGTAGTCACGTCAATACGTTCTAGAAGCCGTAAGAAGCTTGGGGAAGTTAGCGCCCTCTAGGCTTCTGTGTAAATGTTGCTAACCGCTCCTTTAATATCCCAATCCTGGTGCATGTGTCATTTTCTATAATTATAACCGTGTTTATTACACATTGCTTTGATAATTACTGTACTTTGTTTGTGACACATTGCTTTCACAGGACCCTGCTAACACAGGAGCGGAATCTGTGGCTTCACCACCAGCTGGTGCGCCCAAATCAAAGGTATTACCCCCGCTTATTGAAATGTTTATGAAAAAGAGCAGTTTTGATTGTAGGTATCAACAGCACAGTGACACCAATTCTTTCAACAGCTGGATGCACTGTCCAAAGAGGATCTCATCAAGTTCACCAAAAAGCAAATGGCTGCTTTCCAAAAGATGAAGAGCAGATGTGCAGGTGACGAGATGATTATTTTAGGACTGAGGTTGCGCAGTGTTTTTTATATATATATATATATATATATATATATATATATATATATATATATATATATATATATATATAACCTGATGTGCCGTTTCAGATTTGGAGAAGGAAGTGGAGACGCTCAAAGAGCCTTGCCAAAACCGTAACAGCAGTTCAGACGACTCCTCGTTGATAGAGGTTGAAATGTTGTGTAGCAAAGCGTCTTAGCAATGTGTTTTTGGTAATATATCATTTGTTTGTGCTGGACACCACCTTTGTGTGACAGGAGCTGACAGAGAGGATGGATGCATTATTGTTGGAGAAGGCAGAAACACACCAAAGCCTCGCAATGTCTCAAAAAGAATTGGAGAGGATCAAACAATTAGCCAAGGTGAATTGAAAAATCCAAGTAGTGTGTCATTTTTTTATATATTTACTAGGGGTGTCAAAAAAAATTGCTTTTCAGATTAACTGCGATTCTTACTTGTATTGATTCTTAATCGATTCAAAAGTATCAAAAATCTTTTTCTTTTTTTTTTACCTGTCCTGTCCAGCCAATCAGACAAATCATATTGTTGATGTAAATCACAGGTGTCGAACTCAAGGCCAGTTCTGGTCCGCCACTTCATTTAATTTTATATATTTATAAAGCCTGGAAATAATATTTATCAATAAAGTACTGTAACTTTTCTTACTAAATGTATTCTTTCTTTCTATTTTGGGAGAAGAAAAAAAAAATACTCCAAATGATGTTAACTTAAATATTGTCTAATTATGCAAAAATATATTATCAACATTCAAACCATTTTTAAAATAAAAAATAAATACTAATAATAATGATTTCAAAGCAAGTTATCCATCAAATTGTGCGATGTAGATTTCATGGTAAAATTTTGGAATTTACTGTAGTTTTTACAGCATTTTTCTCTAAATGAAAATAAACAGTACTTTTGTCACTGTAATAAACTGTGGTGCCGTTTTGGCATTTACAGTAATACACCGAAAAATCTACAGTTGTTGATTTGCATAAAAAATAAAAAAAACTGGCAGCACAATGCCAAAATTTTACTGTAAAATTGCAGGTTTTTTTATTTACAGTAAAAAAAAAAAGTAAATTTGTGCAGTAAAATTCTGGCAACTGAGCTGCCTTTTTTTTTTAACATAAAAACAGCAGTACTGTTCTTCCATTTACAGTAATGTACACTAAATTTTGAGGTGAAATTATTGCAACTTACCATATTTTTTTTACATTTTAGTGTTAAAAAAAATGCATAAAAAAATTGTGTGATAATTGTATTCACTGTAAGAAGCGGCCCTCTGGGGCCAAACACAACTGTGATGTGGCAGTAATAGACCAAAAAATCTACAGTTGTTGATTCGCAGTAAAAACAAATAAAAAAAAAACTTGTAGCTCAGGTGCCAAAATTTTACTATAAAATTGCTGGTTTTTTTATTTACAGTAAAAAAAAAAAAGTAAATTTTTGCAGAAAAATTCTGGCGACTGAGCTGCCTTTTTTTTACCATAAAAACAGCAGTACTGTTCTTCCACTACATTTTGAGGTGAAATTATTGCAACTTACCATATTTTTTTTTACATTTTAGTGTTTAAAAAAAAACAATAATAAAATGCATTAAAAAATTGTGTGATAATAGTATTCACTGTTAGAAGCGGCCCTCTGGGGCCAAACACAACTGTGATGTGGCAGTAATAGACCAAAAAATCTACAGTTGTTGATTTGCAGTAAAACAAAAACAAACCAAAAAAACTGGCAGCTCAGGTGCCAAAATTTTACTGTAAAATTGCTGGTTTTTTTATTTACAGTAAAAAAACAAATGTAAATGTTTGCAGAAAAAATGTAGCAACTGAGCTGCCTTTTTTTACCATAAAAACAGCAGTACTGTTCTTCCACTACATTTTGAGGTGAAATTATTGCAACTTACCATATTTTTTTTTACATTTTAGTGTTAAAAAAAACAATAATAAAATGCATTAAAAAATTGTGTAATAATAGTATTCACTGTTAGAAGCGGCCCTCTGGGGCCAAACACAACTGTGATGTGGCAGTATTAGACCAAAAAATCTACAGTTGTTGATTTGCAGTAAAACAAAAAAAACTGGCAGCTCAGGTGCCAAAATTTTACTGTAAAATTGCTGTTTTTTTTATTTACAGTAAAAAAACAAATGTACATTTTTGCAGAAAAATTCTGGCAACTGAGCTGCCTTTTTTTTTACCATAAAAACAGCAGTACTGTTCTTCCACTACATTTTGAGGTGAAATTATTGCAACTTACCATATTTTTTTTTACATTTTAGTGTTAAAAAAACCAATAATAAAATGCATACAAAAATTGTGTAATAATAGTATTCACTGTTAGAAGCGGCCCTCTGGGGCCAAACACAACTGCGATGTGGCAGTAATACACCAAAAAATCTACAGTTGTTGATTTGCAGTAAAAAAAAAAAATTAAAAAAAACCTGAAAGCTCAGGTGCCAAAATTGTTCTGTAAAATTGCTTTTTTTTTTTACTGTAAAAATAACTAATGTAAATTTTTGCAGTCAAATTCTGGCAACTGAGCTGCTTTTTTTAGCCATAAAAACAGCAGTACTGTTCTTCCATTTACAGTAAAATACACTAAATTTTGAGGTGAAATTATTGCAACTTACCTTTTTTTTTTTTACATTTTAGTGTTAAAAAAAACAATAATAAAATTTATTAAAAATGGTGTAATAATAGTATTCACTGTTAGATGCGGCCCTCTGGGGCCAAACACAACTGCGATGTGGCCCTCAGTGAAAACCACTTTGACACCCGTGATGTAGATCAGTGGTCCCCAACCTTTTTGTCCCACGGACCGGGGGGCGGGAGGGGTAGTAAAAAAAAAAAAATATATATATATATATATATATATATATATATATATATATATATATATATATATATTTATTTATTTATTTTTTTCATAAAGAAATACAATCATGTGTGCTTACGGACTGTATCCCTGCAGACTGTATTGATTGATATTGATATATAATGTATATATTGTGTTTTTTATGATGATTTAATTTTAAAAAAAAACTTTTTTTTATTTTTATTTTTTAAATTTCTTGTGCAGCCGCGGCCCGGTACCAATCGGTCCACGGACCGGTACCGGGCCACGGCCCGGTGGTTGGGGACCACTGATGTAGATGATCTATATCTGCTGTACAGATTTACTTAAGAAAAGAGAAGTGTTGGATACTTCTCTTGTTGCTTTATTTGTATTTGACTTTATTAAGTGTTTGGGAAGCATTTTATTGAATAAAACCTCTTTTCTTTTAAGCAATATAGAAATTGATCAGATATGTTTATCTATTTTATGGAGCAATGTAGTTAAAAATAGAACTGCCACCCATTGTTATTAAAAAAATAATAATTTTGAATCTATTTTGAATCAAATTGTTATCCCCAAATCAAATCAGTCTTTTTTTATTTATTTTTTAACTCCACAGCAATTTCCCCCTTCTTAAAATTGTGGTCTGGTGAATTTTTGGGACTCATACTGAGTTGGCATAAGGGACAAAACTTGTCGAAAGGCAAAAAAACTGAACAAATTTGCACATATGCAGAAGCACTAAATAGTGAATGACTAGTAGTGTACTGCAAGGCCCTGCTTTTTGCCTGCAGGCGGACCACAAAATGAATGAATGAAATGTTTGTACACAGAGACATGGTTCGCACACGGAGGCACAATCAGCTCCATCTAAATCGAAAAGTTTGCAAGTCGAGGGATTCGTAAATCGAGGTTTCGCTGTATCTCCATGTCCGCAGAGTGTAAGATGCTATAGCAACAGAGAGAGTGACATCTCACCGTGCCTCTTTTTGTTCACCAAACATTTTTTACCTGATTTTATTTTGTGCATCTTTGATATTTATTTTGCCGTTTCTTTACTTTTTAATTTTTTTACATAGTCATACCCTAGTTATTACATCATCCCCAGCTTGAGTTCCTGTGGGCAGGAACCCTGAAGTCAAGTATAGAATCGATTAGTACACGTCGATAATCGATGTATTTATTGTAAATAAAATAATGTAGTTCTAAAATTTGTCTGACTGCAACAAGCCACCGCACCGAGAGATCCGACCAGCTCCTTTAGTATCGGGCACTTATAGTCCAGTTTTCATTCATTTAATAAATGTGGTAATTAATTTAACTGTTTCTTATTCCAAATTAATTGGGGGTTTTTTAAGTTGCAAGTGATAAGCGCTTATTTAGTGAAATTAAAAGAAATGTAAAACTGCATCAATGTACATAAATTAAAGATGCATCAATAATCGATTTTTAATCGAGTCGTAGCTCCTGAATCGTAATCGTAATTGAATTGTGAGGTGCTCAAATATTCGCACTGGGTAACACATGGCACACTGACAAAGCTTAACCTATTGTTACTATAACAATCTACAAGGTTAATATAGGTTGCTTCTCTTTCTTCCCCTCCATTTTTCTGCATTATTTTGTATCTCTTGTTATTATTACGTATATGTATTGTTGCATTTGAACAACTGTATTGTTGATAATAGAGGTAAATTATTGGTATTGTTCATTATCAATAGCACTATTTCTATTGATATTTGTATTGATCCATTTGTAGTGTAATAATGCTCATTGTCATTTCTGTATTATTATTTATTTCACTGCTTCTTTGCTATCACTTTTACCATCATATTTGTACATATGCTATTTGCTGATGTTGTTCTATTGTTGTTGTTGTGTTTGCTGTTGTTGTTTTTGTCTCTCTGTCTTATCCTCCTCTTGTCCCCACAATTTCCCCCTTTGTCTTCCTTTTTTTCTCTTTGTATCCCCTCCTGCTCCGGCCCGGCTGCACCAAATGATAATATAAATACATTTAATAAAGTCAAATACAAATAAGGCAACAATAGAAGTATCCTACACTTCTCTTTTGTAAAGTAAATCTGAACAGCTGATATGGTCATCTACATCAACTATATGGTTTGCCTGAGAAGCTGGACAGGACAAAAAAATAAATAAAATTCCCACCTTTACTATATACAGATCATACAACACATTGCTTCTATTTATTTTCTTTAAAAAAAAAAAGGTGTGGGTGGCTTTTATTTTGCAGTGGCGGTGCGCCACGATCAATTACTGTCAGGTTCAAACACTGATGACATCTATTAAACAAGACAAGAGGCAAAGAATCAAACAGAGACAGAATTCAATTTGGACTCAATATATTGAGGAGAGTCGCCGTCGACCTGTAACCACTTACAGTGTCTCAGCACGCTCTGCCAAAAGATTGCACTCCTTCTTTATTGGACTTTCTCTCCCCACCTGACAACAGCTGCTTCCAGAGGGAAGTGGGTCGTAAACAGTCTTGCCTTTGGTTACCAAACAGTTCAAAAGAAGAGGTCGTAAAATAGTTCAAAAAGAGTTCCATAAAATAGTTCAACAAGGGTTCGTAAAATACTTCAAAAAGAGTTCGTCTGGAAATTGGGCAGATCCTGCCATCTGTCCGCTTTGAAGTCCCAGTGGAGTTTTACGAGCATTCCTCTTGGTAGGTTTCAAAGACAGCACCCATCCCCCTGCTAGGAACTCAATGTAATACAAAGTTTTTGTGACAATTTACAAACAATTATTCCAACAATTACTTTTTCACAATTAATAGGAAACATACAACTACGCAAATTCAACAATGTCATCTTAACTAGGGGTGAAACCAAATTGTCACCTCTCGATATAATACGGAAAATTATATAACGCTTAAGATACAATTAAAAGGACAAAAAAAATTGGTTTAATTAATTTTCTGTGAAAAGTAATTTGACTGCAAAAACTTCTGTGCAGGATGAAGTCGCAGAACTTGGCCATGTGATCGAAGACCACCAACGGACCATCGACGTCCTAAAGATCAGCATTAAGGAATCCGACAGTCGACGGCAAGAAGAAGTGGCACATTTCCAGAAATTGCTGGAAGAGCGAGAAGACCGCGATAAGGAGGGAGAAAGTGAAAGAGAGAAACATCACCTTTTTGAGGAAGCCGGCGTCAGTGGTGTCCACGAAAGTTCCCTGAAAGTTCAGCTTCAAACTCTTCAAGCTGAACTCGAAGCGATCCGAGAGGGAAGCTCGAAGGAGATCGCCGCGCTGCAAGAGAGTCACCAGTCCGAGCTGACTGAAGCCCAGCAGGAGGTGGAGAACCTGAAGGAAGAGTTGGCCCAGAGGAGCATCCAGCACGAGGTGGAACTCAGGGCTCTTGAGGAGGAATGTGAGGTGGAGAGGGAGCGTCTTCTGCTGCTCCAGGAAGAGCTGACTGAGCAGCTGGCTCTCAAAGGTAGGAATGACCTGCCTGTCAATCGTAAATGTGGAAATATACTTTTGTGTTTTGGGCGATATGGCCTTTTTTTAATATCTCAATATTTTTAGGCCATGTCACAATACACCATATACACCGTATTTCCTTGAATAGCCGCAGGGGCGCTAATTAATTTAAAACCTCCTGTCACTCCGGCGTTTACCGGAAACCGGCGGGATGGCCGTGCATGCGGTAATTATTTTAAAACCTCTTCTCACTCCGGCGTTTACCAAAAGGAATCCGGTAAATTTAGGCGTGCGCTTTGAGTGTGATGTAAGCATACCATCATGAAAAGCACATTTAATAAAAAAAAAGGTTATTATGGTCTTACCTGTACTTATAAATGGAGTCCATTTGCAGCTCCTTCTGACCAAAAGCATCGATAACTTGTTTATAGAAGTCTTCCTTATTTTCTTTCTTCCGTTTTAAAAGTCTCTCTGTCTCGATGGAGATATTCCTTTAATTTTTACCTCCTGCTTCGATTGAAAGTCCAGTTTAGAAAACTGTTTTATTTTAGATACCGGTATGTAGTCCTCCTTGTTAAAAGTTCAGGCAGAGGCTGCGTGTGTTCAATTCTTCTGCAGTACCGGAAGTCGCAAGAAGGATCACTAGCGCTGCAGCGCCCTCTACCACCAGGAGGCGGGAGTAATTTCATGACTAATACAGTATTTGACACACGCAGCTGCGGTATATTAATAAAACATAGCTGCTTACTGTTCTTTTTAGCATACTGTACTGGTATTCAATAGCTTGGACCTTAAATCCTACTGAATAGCTCTTTATCTTTTTTCCTTTGTGCGATTGTAAACTACTGAAAGCAGCTTCCTCCATTTTGAAAATGAGGACAGGTAAAGCGTCACTCGTGACGTAACGAATTTGACCCGGCGGGAGTTCTAGCCATATGCTAAATATTTTGCGAAACGAGTTTGACCCGGCGAAAATTATAGACATGCGATAATAAAATCAATATTTTGCGAAACGAATTTGATCCGGCGTCAATAATGAACCGGCGATAAGGCCAAGCATGCGTTAATTATTTTGAGATACGAGTTTGACCCGGCAGTAATTCTAGACGTGCGAATACTATATTCCCTGCGCCAATTCAAGGAAATACGGTATGTGGATATTTTGCCTTAGCCTTGAATGAACACTTGATGCATATAATCACAGCAGTATGATGATTCTATGTCTCTACATTAAAACATTCTTCTTCATACTGCATTAATATATGCTCATTTTAAACTTTCATGCAGAGAGGGAAATCACAACTAAGTCAATTTAGCAAAAGTGTATTTATTAAACCGTTATTAAGCAGTGGCTCAAACATTCATGTCATTTCAAAACAGAAAGTGCAAGATTGTCAGAGACATTTTAAAACAATCTATTAGTGCACTTTTGTGCATGATGTCCAGTGTTTCCCATAAACTGCCAAGATACCTGTGGCGGTGGGGGTGTGGCTATGGGCGTGGTCACCATGACATCATCGAGTAATTTGCATAATTTACTACAATGATATGATTTTCTCTAAAAAGGCTCAAAAAATGTATACTTACCAATTAATAATAACAGTTTTGTTTTAAACGTCCATCCATCCATTTTACAATATAATTACAACACTTTATGTACATATTTATATACAGATTTGAACAATAAGTTATTCACTGAAATATATTTATTAATTGTGGTTCTTACAAAAAATATATCTTATCAAATATAAAAGCTAAAATGTCTCTTAAAGCTCTGCCCCTTTAATTAGTGCATACTAAATAATTTTACTTTAGCCTACTACTACAACCATATTATTTACCAGCAACATAAAGTGAAACAGAGGCAGAGGTGTCCTGCCACAGTCAGTAACAAATAAACAGAAAACAGTAGTGGTCAAATACAAATAAGGCAACAAGAGAAGTATCCTACACTTCTCTTTGGTAAAGTAAATCTGAACAGCCTATATGGGCATCTACATCAACTATATGATTTGCCTGAGAAGCTGGACAGGACAAAAAAAAAAAAAATCTATTTGTGGAGGACGTAATTCTTTCGTGGCGGGCCGCCACAAATAAATGAATGTGTGGGAAACACTGATGTCACTAAGATGACATATCAAAACAACACTAAATTAAGGTGCACTTTTTGTACAGAACGCCACTACAATAGTTTAAAACAAATAAAGTGCACTTTTGTGCATGATGTCACACAAGATATTTCAATAAGTGTCAAATAGTATCGAGCTGCATAATAGGAAATCAAATGTGTATGTCCTTCGCTATGTGGTAGGTTCCTGCGGACGTTATCTCCTTCTGTTGTTGACTATTTTTTTCATACGGTGTTGATCTGGAAATGGTTGCCTCGGCATTTTGTTGGTGTGGCACCGAACGGAGATGTTGACATGCGGAGTAAGCACTCTTCATTCTCTAGCTGGTGACTTTTCAAATGATGCTACATATTAGCAGTAATGCGACTTTTTGTCGCAACGCTTTTGCCCCACACTTGACAAATTACGGTGTTCTGTTCGACATATTCCCACTTGAAGCCAAACCACAGCTAACGTTACCCATGCCGCTACCTCTCTGCTCCGCGAGGGCGTATACGTATGTGACGTATGTAAGAAGGTACGCTTGTTTTATGTCTCTGTGAGAAGGAGAGACAACAAAGAGTGGGAAGAGCCTGTAGTGTAATGCCCGCAGCTAAAAGCAACTGCGTGAGAACGTATACTCGAATATCACGATATTAGTCATTTTCTATATCGCACAGAGACAAACCCGTGATATATCGAGTATATCGATATATCACCCAGCCCTAGCCTTTGGTCTTTTTCTCTGAAAAAGCAATGTGGAAATGAGGGGGGATATTAAAATGAGTGTGCTGTTAAGATGGAAATATACATCGGTGTCATACCCACTGTTACGTTTAGGAACTATCTAACATTTTTGTTAAAATATTTTTCAAATTTCACAAAAATTCAATGTTTTAATCTTTTTTAAATGGGAACTGCACTTTTTTCAAATTTGGCCTATTCAGAATCATTATGAGAGACAGGAAGACACATGTATTTTTTATGTTTTGCATTCTAACATAGAAATCGGCTTGTTCTCAGTTGCTAGCAATGCAGCTAACGGGAGCAATTTATTCTACCTCTAAATCACATTAAAAATGCATTCAAAAACTGTCAACAATACTTCATTTACATTCCGTAACCCTTGTAATAACCAAGCAGTAGCGACATTGTTATTGTAAGAGCAAACACTGAGGAACTCTTTCTCTAGCATAGTAACACATCGGCGTGCTACAAAAATAGCCGTAAAAGCTAACTACGGAAAGAGATAAGCTAGCTTCTACGTCAGCATGAAATGCGTTTGAGTTTGTAATGCACAACACTGCGATAGAACACCAATTTTTACTGACTGAAAAACACAATTGTATTACAGTATCTATTAAGTCTTGTTTTGTTTGTACACAGCTAGCTGGACAGTGTACAACAGGGGTGCCCGCGAATGAATTCTCTACGGCTCCCTGGATGGTATTTGATTAGTATTAGAACCGGCCCGCAGGCTACTGCTGTTTTGCACACACCAATACTCCACCAGTGTTGGCACTAGGAATTTTCAAAAATGGGGTCAATCAAGTCATAAAAATGGGGTCCCACTGTAAATTTGTGGGGTCCCACTTTTTTGTAACCGTTTTGAAAACAAATGATAAATGTATGTGTCAGGTTCAAACACTGATGACATACATTAAACAGACAAAGAAGCAAGGAATTCAACAGAGACAGAATTAAATTTGACTCAATGAGGAGAAACGCGTTGACCTGTACCCTTGTACAGTGTCCCACCACGCTCTGACGAAAGATTGTACGCCTCCTCTTTTATTTGGACTTTCCCTGATTACATGGCAACAGCTCTTTCTAAAGGAAGGGGGTCGTAAACAGCCGCTGCCTTTGGTCACATATTAGTTCAAAGAAAAGGTGCCTGGAGGGAGGTCAGGTCCTGCTTCCTCTTCGCTTTGTAGATCTCGGGTCAAGACAAAATCTTCCTGTGGATTACAATACATAAAAGTAACCGACACCTTCATGTCGCTTCCCATCCTACACAGTGGAGTTTTACAAACCTTTTGATTGGTAAGATCAAAGACAGCTTTTGTCTGCTCGCCGGGAACTCATTGAAACACAAAGTTTTGTGATAACTTAGATACAATTATTCTGACAGTATGCATTATCCTGTTATATCTCACATTTTATTTTGTGTTTTGGAAAAAGGTTGTCATAAACGTTTTTATTCATTAAAAAAAATAATACAAAAGACAAAAATGTTTTATGCATATGTACATTTATTCAG
The DNA here is from genome assembly GCF_033978785.1 of Entelurus aequoreus. Taxonomy (NCBI): domain Eukaryota; kingdom Metazoa; phylum Chordata; class Actinopteri; order Syngnathiformes; family Syngnathidae; genus Entelurus; species Entelurus aequoreus. The sequence continues at coordinate 12,947,195 of NC_084743.1, forward strand.
TTATAAACATTCATTCACTTTCTTCTTTCCTTCATGGATCTAAACTTTATCGCTGACAGTATTTTTTTCTATATTTGTATTTATTTTTGGCCAAAGTAAGACAAAGAAAACAATCTGAAGTTGTCTGTATTTTTTCGTTTTAACGCCATGATTTTAATAGTCCGGCCCGCGTGTGGACAGATTTTCATCCATGCGGCCCCTGAGCTAAAATGAGTTTGACACCCCTGAAGTACACAGTCCTGAGGCTCTCTGGCAAGCTGTTCCACAGGTGGGGGCCATAGCGGCTAAATGCCGCCTCACCGTGGGTCTTTGTTCTCGTATTTGGTAAAGATAAAAGGCCAGTGCCAGAGGTTCTAAGGATCCGCAAGCGTTGATACGGTAAGAACGGGTCAGCTAGATAAAAGGCGCAGGGCCATTAAGACATTCAAAAACTAATAATAGAACTTTAAAATCGACCCTGAAGCGGGCGGGGAGCCATGGCGGCGACTTTAAAACTGGTGTAATGTGCTCCCGCCCTCTGGTCCTTGTCAGCGTGCATGCAGCTGAGTTTTGTAATATATTATTTTAGGGAAGGCCAGAGAGCAAGGCATCACAATAGTCTAAACAACAAAAAATAAAAGCATGCATTAGCACCTCCGTGTTGACCTGTGAATGAAAAGGGCGGAATCTGGCTGTGTTCCTAAGATGATAAAAACCTATTTTAGTTATGTTTTTAATATGTAGAATAAAAGTAAAAAAAACTACGCCCAGATTTTTTATAGATTTTGTTGATTTAAAATCTTGTAATTTTGGTAAAAGTTTCTTCCTCTGGCCATCAGGACCTATAACTAAACCTCTGTTTGTCCTGGTTGAGCTGTAGTAAATTCACTACCATCCATGATTTGATGTCTAAAATGCAGTTAATAAGGGCTTCATTATACACGGCGCTGACTAGTGGTACACGTACCACAGTTTGCAAATCACTGCTCTAAAGCCTGCAGACTTTTTGGGGGGATTTTTGGAACGTAGATTTCGGGACGGAACATAGGGTACAATAGAATCAGCAAGATAAGAAGCTCATCACTCAACATTACCTGTATTTCCCCAGAGAGCTATCTGCAGGATGTCCAAGAAGAAGACGAGGAGCCTGGTCGTAGTTCAGGGATCGCTAAGAAGCTGGCGCTGTCTGCGTGCAGTCAAGGCGACTCCAGTGGTGTTGATAGCGAGGCCGCGGAGGGCGGACCACTGAGGGCGGCCATGGAGGACCTTCACGCTCAGAACACCATGTTACAAGATGAGCTCACCCTGCTCAGTAATGTGAAGACCGAGCTTGAGTCAGAGCTGGAGAAAGTCAAAGAGGAGTTCCAGATGGAAAGGGAAGAGATGGATTTTAAGATCAATGAGTTGCAGTTGAATCGAGAGATTGACCCGACAACCCCCAACCTCATAAACGTTGACTCTGAAAGGACCGTATCATGTGAATCCAAAGAGTCACCGGTCATGCCAGTCCAAGACCAAAACCAACAGATTAAAGATGAGCAAGAGAAGCTTAAGTCCCAGTGTGAAGCCTTGACCAGAGAGAGGGACTCTGCCCTGGCAGACTTCTACCACATGAGGGACGTACTGCAAAAGTTTGAGACAGAACTGGCTCAGAAGACCAACGACTTTGTTCTCCAGTACAAAGCCATGAAGGAGCAGGGAGCAAACTCGTTACAGAACCTTCAAGACAAGATAGAGCAACTCAGCCACGAAAAGGAAGAGTTGTCAGCCAAAGTCGAAGGGGTTACGAAGGAGAAGACTGTTCTTATGGAAACTGTGCAAGACCTAAAAATGAAGTTCGAGAGTGACTCGGCTGACGAGCAAAAGTCCACAGCAGAGAAACAAACTTTAGCGCTTGAAACTGTGGAGAAGCTCACCAAGCAGAATGAGGAGATCCTCTCCCAACTACAAATAAAAGAGACCGTGACTGAAGAACTGGGTGAGCTGGTGAATACACTGACTGAAGAGCGAGACAGAATACAGACCTGGCTTCAACTTCGAGAGGAGGAAATGCAGGAGCTGAAAAGTGAAAAGGCCAAAGACATCGAGCGTCTGCAGGAGGAGAAGGAGGCGGCACAACTGCTGAGAGAAGAGATCGAAAGGGAGTTGAAAGTCTTGAAAACAGAGAAGGAAAATGAAATGCAAGTTTTGAAGGAGGAGAGGGACAAGACCGAGGCAAGCCTGAAAGAAGAAGTGGGCAGAATACAACAGGCTATGTCCTCTTTGGAGCTGAGTCTCAAAGACATATCTGCAGACAATACCTGCCTCCATCAAAAACTGGAGGAGACGTTAGCCACGCTTTCCCAAAGCCAGGAAGAGCGGGAACTTGGGGGCTCCAAGCTGGCAGCTGTAGAGGATCAACTGGAGCAGGAGTCATCCCGGAAAAAGGATCTTGAAACGATGTTGAATTCTCTGAGGGAAGAAGAAGCTAAGCTCGCTCACAATACCACGACAGAACTGGAGACCCAGTCGGCAGCTTTTAAAAACACAGAGAAAGAATTGGAAGACCTCCAAATATGCTTCAAAGAGCTGGAATTGGAGAGAAACCTGTTGAGGACTAGTCTTGAAGAGGCTCAAAGGGAACAAAGATCGGAGGAAGCCATGCCAAGCGAGCTTCATACTCTGGAGCAAGAGAGGAACATGCTGAGAGTCAATCTGCAGGAGACGCAAAGAGACACTGAAGGGCTACAGAAAGACCTGAACGACATGAGGACGCTCAGTGAGAAGATGTGCGCCGAGAATCAAATGTTGCAGGCCCGAATCCATCTGATGTCCCAAGGCAGAGAAGAAAATGAGAAGGCTGACATTGAAAGTATGGAGAGAGAAAGTAGAGAATTTAAAGAGCGGCTGACGGAGAAGGACTCACTCATATCTCAGTTGAAGGCTGAAATGGCTGCACTGCAGGTCAGTGGAGTTCTTCATGTTTCCTCAGGATTTGACCTATGCCAGGAGTGTCCAAAACATTTTTTAAGTACACAACATGCGAGTGCCATTTTGATATTTTTAAGTTTCAAAACTAAACATTTATATTTTTTAAACCTCTAAGGCTTGTTGCGTTGACCAGCTCTTCCTCCCAGGGAATCTAAGTTACTGGTCAATCCCAAATTCTTTCGATGACATATATGCTGAGTAAGAAGGACCATCAAGACAGAATAGGAATATTATCAAGTTTTACTGAAATTTCAGGAGATCAGCCCACACCAATACATTCATATCGGCTACTCTCTCAAGTTTTGTCCCAGGGACCCGGGAGGGTCTCAGTCATAAAAATGTTAGTAGCAAGTCATATATTATAATTATTTTTTGTTTTATTCAACGCTTAAATCTCGATATTAAGCTATATTTTTCATGTTTTATGCTCTTTTTGTCAAAACCCAGGTTTTTATGGCGAAACGTAAAATATACAATATTTTCCCCCAAAAAATGTCAAAGTGGAATATTTGATGTGAAGTATTTGTAGCCTTAAATACTGTGGGTTTGTTCAAAAATAATACAATGACAGTTTGGGGGGAAAAAAGCAAAGTCCCAGTAAAATATTTGGGAATCCACAAGGGCCCCCACTTATAAAAGTGTTTAAAAAAAAAAAACTTTTTTTTTTTTTAAAACTCTTAAGTGTTTGGATCAACTTGGATCCCTATTTAGTGGCCTAGTGGTTGGAGTGTCCGCCCTGAGATCGGTAGGTTGTGAGTTCAAACCCCGGCCGAGTCATACCAAAGACTTTAAAAATGGGACCCATTACCTCCCTGAGTGGCACTCAGCATCAAGGGTTGGAATTGGGGGTTAAATCACCAAAAATGATTTCCGGGCACGGCCACCGCTGCTGCCCCCTGCTCCCCTCACCCCCCAGGGGGTGAACAAGGGGATGGGTCAAATGCAGAGGACACATTTCACCACACTTAGTGCGTGTGTGACAATCATTGGTACTTTAACTTTTTTTTTTACTTTAACTTGAGTATTTTTGTGTTTGTTGTATGCCCTTTTTGTCCTTTTTATGACAAAAACACAACATGTGCAATATTTTCCCCCCAAAATATACCAAAGTGGACTATTAGATTGGAAGTAATTGGAGCCTAGAATATGTCAATAATTCCTAACATTGTTTTTTGAGCAATGACATTATTCTACTCTTTCACGTTTTCCTTTTCAATTGTGTTTTTAAATTGTGTCGTTAAAATATCAGCTCCGGTCTGCGAATGGTTACAATTTGGACACCCCTGACGTATTCACTTTGGAAGGCGAGTGTATGAAATCAAATCTGTCTTGAGCCCTAATTTCCCTAGCAGGATGATTTCTATGTGTTTAGTACGTGTATACAAAGTGTTCAATCTGCAACCCTTTCTTTGTCTGTTATTCCGACAGGATTCTGCCAAGTCAGCATTGTCTGAGGACAATAAAGTTGTGGAAATCACACATAAACTAGGTATGGGTGTAGCAAGAGTGTGCAAAAGCATGCATGTTTTCCCTATACTTGGTTCACTATTATTTTTTATAAAACATACAGTATTTAATTATCAACCCATATCCATCTTTGTGATGGTTTTGGTGGGTTTTTTTTTATATTATTGTCAGACTTTTTCTGAATTCTACCTCTAGCTGAAATGGAGCGGCACAACAAAGAAAAGGATGAGAAGATCAACAAAATCAAAGCTGTGGCTGTCAAAGCGAAGAAGGAGCTAAGCAGCAATAAACAAGAGGTAGGAAGAAGAGATAGAAAACAATCTATAGGATTCAACACATTACAATGTGGAAATGCTTCATACACATGATAAACCGATATTATGCAATCTTCTCCTTTCAGGTTGTAACCCTCAGGGACGAGGTCGCGTCTCTAAAAGCAGAGCGGGACAAAGTGAACGGTTCAATGAAGGACATCATTCACTGCGCTGAAGGCTACAAGGTACTCTTGTCTTGGGAGGGAATGTGAGGCTCAACCAAACTAGAACACGGTCTGAAGAATTTCATCCAAATGATGACAAATGACCAATAGACATGATAAGATCAAGGTTAACTATGGTTTTGTCATTGTTGTCATACAATCTCATTCTAATCCCGCAGTAAAGATTACAGTCTTAGATAAAAGCAATGTGCAATATTGTGTTGATAAATTACAATATTTAATTGACATTATTGTATTAATACTAGCAATAATTATTAGGACTGTCAAAATCAACGAGTTAACTCATGTGAGTAATTACAAAAAAAATATGCATTAATCATGTACACACTTAGATGAATCAAATCTGTACAAAATGTTTTACCTTAATTAAGTGTTATACGCTCAGTGATCAGATCAGTGCATACTGAGTGAGGAGACTCCAACTGGTGTGCTTGCTGGCAAATTTCACAGCCGGAAAGAACCTTCGATAAAACTGTTTCGTAGTTTTGTGCAAATAAATGACGTGCATTCGAGTAAAACTTTAAAAACGTTTTTGGATGACATTCTGACAATAAAATTGCATTTGTGTACAAATATTGGGATCTTTTATCAAACAAATCTAAATTATGCAAGGAAGTAATCAATGACCCGTAATCATGATTAATCCAAATTCCAAAATGTGCTTGATTTTAAAAAGTCATCATTTGAGAGCACTAATAAAACATGTTTTTAAGTTTTTTTTTAATTTTATAACTATATATATATATATATGTGTGTGTGTGTGTGTGTGTGTGTGTGTGTGTGTGTGTATATACATACATATATAAATATACAGTACAGGCCAAAAGTTTGGACACACCTTCTCATTTCAGTGCGTTTTCTTTATTTTCATGACTATTTACATTGTAGATTGTCACTGAAGGCATCAAAACTATGACACCTGTGAAGTGAAAACCCTTTCAGGTGACTACCTCTTGAAGCTCATCGAGAGAATGCCAAGAGTGTGCAAAGCAGTAATCAGAGCATTTTTGAAGAAACTAGAATATAAAACAAGTGTTCAGTTATTTCACCTTTTTTTGTTAAGTACATAACTCCACATGTGTTCATTCATAGTTTGGATGCCTTCAGTGACAATCTACAATGTAAATAGTCAGGAAAACAAAGAAAACCCATTAAATGAGAAGATGTGTCCAAACTTTTGGCCTGTACTGTATATATATATATATATTATAAGAATAACAATTATATCATTACTTATGTATTTAATTATTAATAAAATAATACTTAATTATTTAAATTCAATAAATCAGTTTTGTATCAGATTAATCACACATTTGAATTTAGATTAATCATCAATAATCAAAGATTTATTTTTTTTTTTGCATCAATTAAATTAACGTAATAAAAAGTCCCATACTGTATTTGAACACAAATGCAATTTCATTGTCAGAATGTCTTACAGGAAATTAAAAACATTTTTTTTTTTACTAATTTATTTGCTCAAAACCTGGATAATAGTTGGATTTAAAATCCAGTCTGTTTATTTTGTGGTGACATTTGCCAGCGAGCACACCAGTCAGCGTCTCCTGACATATGCATTGATCTGACCACTCATGGTATGGTGACTAGCACCGCCTTTCAGTGAAGAAGCATATACAGTCTAAATAAATTGCATGATGAATACACTGATCATGTATACACGCAGATTAATATATAACGATGATGGAGGTTTTTGAATCTTTTTTTAGAGCGTTTAATAGAGCAATCAATTTTCATTGGCTCCTTTGTTAGCTGACTTTTGCTAAAGTTTATGTACACGTTAGAATTTGAGATGTCCGATAATAGCTTTTTTGCCGATATTCCGATATTGCCCAACTCTTGATTACCGATTCCGATATCAACCGATACCGATATGTACAGTCGTGGAATTAACACATTATTATGGCTAATTTGGTTGTGATGCCCCGCTGGATGCATTAAACAATGTAACAAGGTTTTCCACAATAAATCAACTCAAGTTATGGAAAAAAATGCCAACATGGCACTGCCATATTTATTATTGAAGTCACAAAGTGCTTTTTTTTTTCAACATGCCTCAAAACAGCAGCTTGGAATTTGGGACATGCTCTCCCTGAGAGAGCATGAGGAAGTTGAGGTGGGCGGTGTTGGTGTGTGTGTGGGGGGGGGGGTAGCGGGGGGGGTGTATATTGTAGCGTCCCGGAAGAGTTAGTGTTGCAAGGGGTTCTGGGTATTTGTTCTATTGTGTTTATGTTGTGTTACGGTGCGGATGTTCTCCCGAAATGTGTTTGTCATTCTTGTTTGGTGTGGGTTCACAGTGTGGCGCTTATTTGTAACAGTGTTAAAGTTGTTTATACGGCTACCCTCAGTGTGACCTGTATGGCTGTTGACCAAGTATGCCTTGCATCCACTTGTGGGTGTGAAAAGCCGTAGATATTATGTGACTGGGCCGGCACGCAAAGGCCGGCCCAGTCACATTTCGGGAGAATGGTTGCCCCGGGAGATTTTCGGGAGGGGCACTGAAATTCGGGAGTCTCCCGGGAAAACCGGGAGGGTTGGCAAGTATGACTGGGAGACGCAACTGCTCTGTACTTCTCCCTACGTCCGTGTACCACTCCGTACAGCGGTGTTTTACAAAGTCATACATTTTACTTTTTGAAACCGATGCCGATAATTTCCGATATTACATTTTAAAGCATTTATCGGCCATTATTATCGGACATCTCTAGTTAGAATGCATAAAAAAACACGTAAGGACTGTGAATGATACACAACATTCCAGAAAAGTGCAGATCCCCTTTAAGAAATGTCATATTTGTTGTATTATTAACCACACGAGTGAACTCCATTTTTTGGCAGCCCTGCTTTAAATTTGAGAATGAGTTTGAATACAATTATCGCTGTTTGCACAATGGAACAATATGTCAGCAGTTATATATCTGGGAGCCAAAAGGCTATTTCTTTCATCAATTACTTTACTAATTGGCAAGTTGAAGGCTCCTCCATCTGAAAGAGACCCTGTGAGTAATGTCACACCCAGCAGTTTCCATAAAACCCTGAATGCACCGGCCTCCCTTTAGTAGCAACAAAATCAGTCAGTCGCATCTAATGACGGTTGTGTCCCCGACGTAAATGAAGGTAATATCTGAGATGCATTGAGTCTTCCTTGGCTGAGCTGTGCGGCATGTGTGTGCAGAACCTCCAGATAGATTACGACAAGCAGAGCGAGCAACTGGATACGGAGAGGGAGAAGGCGGAGGCGGCAGAGAGACAGATCGCCGACCTGAGCAAACACCTGAACAGTGCCGTCACACAGGTAACACAACTACACTTGGAATCACTGTTACACACCACTTAAACAAACACACACATTACTTTTTGCCTCATTCCTGTGAGAATTCTGCATGTGACTGAAGTATTAAGGCATATTTTTACTGAGGGCCGCATTGCAACTATGGCTGCTTTTGCGTCAGACCAGTTCCAAGGGCAGGGCAGGGCCGGCCCGTGGCATAGGCCGTATAGGCAAATGGTAAGGGCGCCGTCCATCAGGGGGCGCCACGCCAGTGCCACAAATGTTGGAGAAAAAAAAAAAGAAAAAAAAAGGTTGGTACTATTATTTCTAAATACAAAAAATAATCCCACGTTAATTAAAATGCAAAGTAAAGCCTATTTAATAGAAATATTATTTGTTGCAACATTACGCCCCCCCCCTCCCCCCGCACGGTGCGCCCCCTCCCTTCCCGTATCATGACTTTTTTTGGACGTCACCACATCAAAAAATCAACACAAGATGTCAAAACGGCCAAAACTGTCAGGTGCCCAGGGAAGAGAAAAGAAGAGGAGGAGAAACGAGAAAAAGACAGAGGTAGCAGGTAGGCAACGTTAGCCTACATGAAATGATTTGTCTGTTACAGAATGTGATAGTAACCTGGCTTTTTAGCATTAAGCTAATGTTACATGATTCGGCAATTGCTAATCAATAAATAGCTAGTTCTGTTTTATCGTCGGGTTAATATTGTGGAGGGGGCTAAATTGTTATGGAATATAATAATGTAACGTTAGGTAATTACAGTACTCCCACCTTACATTCCTCAGGGACATTTGTATTAGATCTTTTAAGCAGGTGTTTTTTGTTTACATTGTTATTGCCTTCTGGTTAGCTAATATTTGCCCTGCAGGTAATAGTCACTTTTCCACCCCTTTATATATTAGGTATAGTTGTAAGCCTAGTTGTTAAAGTGCACATCATTAATGTTAATAAAGCAATATCACATGAGAGGGAATGCTGTTTTTTAATTTGAGCACTGCTGTGATTCGGTTAAAGATAATCATAACATAACATTCTCATATAATATGTTAATTTGCTTTCTTTAAGTAAAAAAAAAAGGTCAAAGACAAAGCTATTCAGTTTCTTGTGAGTATATACACTTCATTGCCGATGTGGGGGGGTGCCACCTAAAATCTTGCCTAGGGCGCCAGATTGGTTAGGGCCAGGCCTGTCCAAGGGAATCTAAGTTACTGGTCAATCCCAAGTTCTTTCGATGACATATATGCTGAGTAAGAAGGACCATCAAGACAGAATTGGAATATTTTCAAGTTTATTCCAAAGCTTTGGGAGATCAACTTAATCAATACATTCGTATCGGCTGCTCTAGTTGATCTGGCATTCCAAGGGAAAAACACACTCTTTTCACACAAAAGAAAGCGCCCCCCCCCCCTCAACACTGATAAGAAACCAATGGAGTGGGTTTCCACATTCCAAGGTTGAGACATAAAACAGACATCTGAAGACAAAGAGAGCCTGGTAGAAAACACCAAGGAAAAGTACTAGCTACTCTAAACATGGCTATGTAAAAAGAAAGAACTCTTAATCATATCTGCATCCTTTCCACACTCCCCTCAGAGGGCCACATGTGAATATGTATGAATATGAACGTAGAATGAATTTTGTTTTTGATTATTATATTTTTTACAGACAATATTCACACTCACACACTAGGGCCAATTTAGTGTTGCTAATCAACCTATCCCCAGGTGCATGTCAGATTGATGGATAGCTTGCTTTAAAATGGCACGTCAAGATGACAAGCACTTAGCTTAGTGTTTATGTTTGATAACCAACAAATACATGTCTGGAACTTCAGGTAATATTAAAGTGTAAAAAATATGCAAATGCATGTGCAACATTTTTATGTCAAAATTGAACATCAAATTATTTTAGCCAGAAAGTGCTTTTTTTATATCCGGCCTTTGGCAGGCCACATAAATTATGTGGTGGGCCACAATTAAATTATGTAGAGCAGTGTTTTTCAACCACTGTGCCGCGGCACACTAGTGTGCCGTGAGATACAGTCTGGTGTGCCGTGGGAGATTATGTAATTTCACCTATTTGGGTTAAAAATATTTTTTGCAAACCAGTAATTATAATCTGCAAAAGATGTGTTGTTGTTGAGTGTCGGTGCTGTCTAGAGCTCGGCAGAGTAACCGTGTAATACTCTTCCATATCAGTAGTTGGCAGCCGGTAGCTAATTGCTTTGTAGATGTCAGAAACAGCGGAAGGCAGTGTGCAGGTAAAAAGGTGTCTAATGCTTTAACCAAAAAAAAAAAAAAAAAGGTGAGTGCCCCTAAGAAAAGGCATTGAAGCTTAGGGAAGGCTATACAGATCGAAACTAAAAGTGAACTGGCTACAAAGTAAACAAAAACAGAATGCTGGACGACAGCAAAGACTTACTGTGGAGCAAAGACGGCGTCCACAATGTACATCCGAACATGACATGGCAATCAACAATGTCCCCACAAAGACGGATAAAAACAACTGAAATATTCTTGATTGCTAAAACAAAATAGATGCGGGAAATATCACTTAAAGGAAGACATGAAACTGCTACAGGAAAATATTTTTAAAAAAGAGAAAAAGCCACCAAAATAGGAGCGCAAGACAAGAACTAAAACACTACACACAGGAAAACAGCAAAAAACTCCAAATAAGTCAGGGTGTGATGTGACAGGTGGTGACAGTACACCTACTTTGAGACAAGAGCTATATTGATGCATGCTTGGCTATGGTTTAAAGTCATATCCAACAATTGCGACAACGACTTTTTACTGCCAACGGAGTTTTGTTTTTCAATGATTTCTGCTGGCGGTGTGCCTCTGGATTTTTTCAACGCAAAAAATGTGCCTTGGCTCAAAAAAGGTTGAAAAACACTGATGTAGAAGACCAGGTTAAAATGAAGTGACGGGCCACATTGAAATCATGGTACGGACTAGGGCTGCAACAACTAATCGATTAAATCGATTAAAATCGATTATTAAAATAGTTGCCGATTAATTTAGTCATCGATTCGTTGGATATATGCTATGGGTATGCACAGAGTTTTTTATTTATTTATTTATTTTAATAAACCTTTATTTATAAACTGCAACATTTACAAACAGCTGAGAAACAATAATCAAAATAAGTATGGTGCCAGTATGCTGTTTTTTTTTCAATAAAATACTGGATAGGATAGATATGTAGTTTGTCTCTTTTATCCGATTATTAATCGAAATAATAATCGACAGATTAATCGATTATCAAATTAATCGTTAGTTGCAGCCCTAGTACGGACCACTTAAATTGATGTGGCGGGACACAATAAAATGGGGTGCCACGTTAAAATGATGGTACAGCCACTTAAATCGAAGGAGTGGTTCATCATAAAGTTGTGTGGCTGGCCACAATTAAATGATATGGTGGACAACAATTGTAAATAATGTAAATAATTCAATGTATATACTCTGATGATTATCTTGTGTGATGACTGTATTATGAAAATAGTATATAACTGTATCATGAATCCATTTAAGTGGACCCCAAGTTGAAAAACTTATTGGGGTGTTACCATTTAGTGGTCAATTGTACGGAATATGTACTTCACTGTGCAATCTACTAATAAAAGTTTCAATCAGTCAATGAAAAACATAAAATGATGTGGCATGTCAATTTAAAATGATGTGGAGGGCCACTTTAATAGATGACCACGTTAAATTATGTAAGAGGCCACATCAGAATTATGTGGCGTGCCATGTTAAAATTATGGTACGGGCCACTTAAATTGTAGTGGCAATCCATTATAAAAAATTGTTGTGGGCCATAACAATATGATATGGTGGACCACATAAAATGACGTGGTGGGCCATCACTCCAAATGACTTTGTTCCAGAAGTTTTGAGGCTTGTCTCTGTGCTGTGTGGCGTAATGTAAGCGGGATACTTTGTGACATTTGCGCAGAAATGGCTTTCTTCTGGCGACTCGACCATGCAGCCCATTTTTCTTCAAGTGCCTCCTTATTGTGCATCTTGAAACAGCCACACCACAATTTTTCAGAGAGTCCACTATTTCAGCTGAAGTTATTTGTGGATTTTTCTTTGCATCTCGAGCAATTTTCCTGGCAGTTGTGGCTGAAATCTTTGCTGGTCTACCTGAATCCCTCATTTTCCACTTCTTAATCAGCGTTTGAACACTGCTGATTGGCATTCTCAATTCCTTGGATATCTTTTTATACCCCTTTCCTGTTTTATGCCGTTCAATTACCTTTTCTCGCAGATCCTTTGACAATTATTTTGCCTTCCCCATGACTCAGAATCCAGAAACATCCGTGCAGCACTGCAGGGACGTGCACATGATTATAGAGGGGCAGGGGCTCAAAGTCAGAAAAGGGCAGGACATTTTTTTTTGGTCCTTTACACAATATGGAAATTAATGTAAAATTAAATTTGCTAATAGGAAGCTAACTACTTAGCTGTGTGTCCTTTGTAGGTAAAAGTGATTGCCATTTCTTTTGTGTCAACAAATTATTGTCATAATGAGTTAATTCACATTATCATAGGCTTGGAAGACATGAAAAGCAACAAAACACTGGTTTATTATTAGGCTATTTATTGTTAAAGATAAGCACTTTAATATTGAACATTGAACAGTGCAACATGAACTCTGAAAAAAAATACAAAAATAAATACCCAAATGGAAAAAACTTAAATGTGAAAATCTGTCCTTCTTCCCTCAAAGGCCTACTGAAAGGAATTTTTTTTATGTAAACGGGGATAGCAGATCTATTCTATGTGTCATACTTGATCATTTCGCGATATTGCCATATTTTTGCTGAAAGGGTTTAGTATAGAACAACGACGATAAAGATTGCAACTTTTGGTATCTGATAAAAAAAAAGGCTTGCCCCTACCGGAAGTAGCGTGACGTAGTCAGTTGAACATATACGCAAAGTTCCCTATTGTTTACAATGATGGCCGCATGAAGTGAGAGAGATTCGGACCGAGAAAGCGACAATTTCCCCATTAATTTGAGCGAGGATGAAAGATTTGTGGATGAGTAAAGTGCAAGTGAAGGACTAGTGGGGAGTTGAAGCTATTCAGATAGGGAAGATGCTGTGAGAGCCGGGGGTGACCTGATATTCAGCTGGGAATGACTACAACAGTAAATAAACACAAGACATATATATACTCTATTAGCCACAACACAACCAGGCTTATATTTAATATGCCACAAATTAATCCTGCATAATAACACCTGCGTGTTTGTTATGCTAGCTCCTAGCTCCTCTGCTAGCTCCTAGCTCCATAGAACACGCCAATACAATTCAAACACCTGATCAACACACACAATCACTCAGCCCAAAAGACCGTTCACCTAACCCAAGGTTCATAAAGCTTATATATTTTTAAAAAGTTACGTACGTGACGCGCACGTACGGTACGGTACGTGTTATGCTAGCTCCTAGCTCCTCTGCTAGCTCCTAGCTCCATAGAACACGCCAATACAATTCAAACACCTGATCAACACACACAATCACTCAGCCCAAAAGACCGTTCACCTAACCCAAGGTTCATAAAGCTTATATATTTTTAAAAAGTTACGTACATACGCAAAAAAAAGTTGCGCACATACGGTCAAGCGATCAAATGTTTAGAAGCCAAAGCTGCATACTCACAGTAGCACGTCTGCGTCTTTGTCATCCAAATCAAAGTAATACTGGTAAGAGTCTGTGTTGTCCCAGTTCTCTACAGGCGTCTGTGTATCCAAGTCAAAAGTCCTCCTGGTTAGAGTCTCTGTTATCCGAGTTCTTCCATCTTGACTGCATCTTTCGGGAATGTAAACAAAGAAGCGCCGGCTGTGTACTGTTGTGGCTGACTACGTTCGAAAAATACGTCCATTTCGCACCGACAACTTTCTTCTTTGCTTGCTCGGCTTCCTTCTCCATAATGCAATGAACATGATTGAAACAGATTCACGAACACAGATGTCCAGAATACTGTGGAATTATGAAATGAAAACAGCTTTTTCGTATTGGCTTCAATGTGGAAGGCATACCCGTGTTCGCCGGTCTACGTCACGCGCATACGTCATCCTCAGAGGCGTTTCGAACCGGAAGTTTAGCGGCAAATTTAAAATGTCACTTTATTAGTTAACCCGGCCGTATTGGCATGTGTTATAATGTTAAGATTTCATCATTGATATATAAACTATCAGACTGCGTGGTCGGTAGTAGTGGGTTTCAGTAGGCCTTTAACTTGATGAAAACACCATGAAGTTGTAACTTATGGTCTTTCTCACTTAATGCTCAGACTAAACAACTGAAACGCAATACAGGGCCAAAAATATGGACCAGGGGCCAGTAGAGGGCTGTAGGATGGAGGCCACCCATACCCAAATATGCTCCTCAATGTAAATTCAGGACTTCCATGAAATGCTGTGAAATCATCAATTTTAGCCATGCATTAAGAGGTCTGCTACCCTTAGCTGCTTCCTGGCGCTCCTTCTCCTTCCTTTTCTGTATCCTTTCTTTTTTTGGCATTGTGCTGCAGGCATAATCAACATGAATCAAGTTTAAATACAGATGGTAATATTCCTAACAGATAACTTACATCTTATATCCCCAGAATGCTGAAATTATTATTATTATTAATAATAATATTAATAATAATAATTATTATTATTATAATTATTATTGTTATTATTATCATTATTATTATTATTATTTTGTTAACCCACACAGTAATAGCAAAGTCACAATAAACTTTATATCTAAACCTCTACTGTGAGAGAAATGTGATCCGCCGTAAACACAGTGCATTTTATTTTGAAAATTAACCCGGTGTTTTATTTTGTATTTTGTACACTACTTCCTGTCCCGCACGATCCGCTCTGCTCTGTGCGGAATCGATGTGCCGTGCTCAATTGATGCGCCGTGCTCCGACGTCCGGCAAAAACAGAAGCTGACACATTGAATAATACAGCGTTTTTCTGAAATATTACCCATATTAGATGCTGAATAAAGGGACGGCGACTAGACCATAACATGACTCACAGGTTCAAGTTGCTCCACTGTCACGTCTCCGGCTCAGGGGCGCAGTTGGCTCTCTCTCCTCTCACTTACTCACTCACTCACCCTCTCTCTCTCTCTCTGGCAAAAGCGGCAGGCTCAAACAACCCCGTATTACAAGAAAACGTGGAGGTTTTTTTTTTTTTTTTTACATCCCTGACAGGAATTTATTAGTGTTGTTTAAAGAAAAAAAACACACACACACAGGCAGAGGGCACTTTTTAAGACAAGGCAAAAAAGGGCAGGGGCTCAAGCACCCATAGGGCCCTATGTGTGCACGTGCCTGCAGCACTGGATGAAAGATGCAATGGTCCGTCAGAATCCCAGAAACTCACTGACCTTTTATACACACACATTAATTACAAACAAACATGTCACAGGTGAGGATTGGAACCTTGATTAGCCATTCAAACCTGTTTGTGTCAACTTTTGTGCATGTTATCAGATCAAAGTCACTGGGGTATGTCAACTTTTGATCAGGGTCATTTGGGTACTTTCTTTTGTCATTTTGATTTAAAAAGAGTAAACACAGTTGTTTGCCAATAAATAGCTTCACACAACCATTAAGCATGAGTGGAGGAAAGGTTTTTGTGCTATCATTTATATTCTCTGAAGAATGGCCAAGAAATCATAAATTCTCCCAGGGTATGTAAACTTATGAGCACAACTGTATAATACTGTATCATCTGTTTCCCCTTTGAACTGAGGTCATTCTTCATTCAGGCTTTAAGTGAGGGAGCCAGTAAATGTAAAGCGTGCGTCTAACACACCTCCAATACACCTGGTGTTCATCTGCTTTAGGGTGACTGTCACGTCACACTCCACAGCGCAGCAGCCACAAATGGCCTATCAGACTTGAATGGCTGAGGCCCAGGAGGAATGAGGTTTATATAGACTCCTCTCCCCAGACACCATAACTGTCTCTTTCCAATGAGAGAAGCCCAGGCAGCCAAATGGAGCACGACTTCCATCTGCTGCGCAAAGGAAGAGTTTTGTCCTCGCGCACGCTCATCGCTCTCGGCGGGTAGAAGGCAGACAGGAAGCCAGTCTGGGAATTTAGAGTACATCTGGACGTCTCTGTTTACCAACCTGACTTTCACTTGTTTGGCTGACAGATGATGAGAAGACGGCAGAGGGAGCCAACAGAGCCTGGCGCTGTCAGATTTGCATCAACGATTTTCAAATCTTGTCGTGTACACTGAGAATATTTGCCCTCGTTTGCATTTTCCACTGGAAGCATTCAATTTGGGTTTTTTTTTCAGCGTTTAGATCAGTGCGGCCCGTAGCTACTTTTTTAACCTCCCGCGGCACATTCTAAAAATGCTATTCCAAATCAACAAAAACATAGAAAAGTGGAATTAAAGGGTATAGAGGTGAAATGTAAAAGGAACAAGTTGCAATGTTGACTCTAATAACACAAAGCTGCCATGCAGGCAACTACACTGCAAAAACTGAAATCTAAGTAAGATGAAATATCTCAAATAAGGGTGATATTTGCTTATTTTCTGTCTGATAAGATCATTCTTCTCACTAAGCAGATTTTATGTTAGTATTTTACTTGTTTTAAGGGGTTTGCTCCTAAATGATCTCAGTAAGATATTACAGCTTGTTGCTGAGATTTGATGAGCTATATTGAGTAAAACATGCTTGAAACTAGAATATCAACTGTTGCAAAGCTGTGTCATCAACACTCACAAGTATAAAACTACTTTTTTAAAGTCATCATTTCTTATTTCAAGCATGAAAAAAAAAAAATCATGACTTTGACAAAATTGTGTCTCGTAATTAAAACAGATGACAGCAAAATGGACGTTGCTGTTTTATTTTCAATGAAACAATAGAAAATAGGTACTCATATAGTAGTACAGTTGGCACAGTACAGTAAACTGACAGTTAATATTTAAACATTTCACATTTCTAACAATTTTGAACAGAAATAGTTCATGCACATTCAGATGAATTCTTCAAAATTACAATTAAACATTTTTTGGCCGGGGGCCGGGCTGTATATATATGTGCACTAATTGACTGAAAGAGCACGCACTTTGCGCAATGATGTCATGTTATCGATAAAAAAATTCATTTTTAGACAATATGATTTGCCTGAGCGGCTAGGAGACCCCGAGAGTAACAAGCGGTTGCCTTGTTGCCTTTCCATTAAGAACAATAGTATAGTATAAGTTTTCTGGTTTCAAGAAATGAAATGCCGAGCGCATATCATTATGTCAAGATAATGGCACTAGCATTTACTTATTTTAAGAATATTTTTCAACATATTGAGCAAAAAGGTCTTCATTTTTTTTCTACCAAGAAAAGTGCACTTGTTATTAGTAAAAATATACTTATTTTAAGGTATTTTTGGGTTCATTGAGGTTAGCTCATTTTACTTGATTTGGAAAGTCTTGACAAGCCGAATTTTCTTGTTCTATTGGCAGATAATTTTGCTTAGTTCAAATAAAATACCCCTTATTTTCTAATTGTTTTTGAACACTGACTTTTTGCAGTGCAGGGCTGTCAAAAAATACATAGATTTTCCGATTAATGGCGATTCCTTTTTGTAACAATTCTTAATCGATCCAAAACAAGCAAAAATCAATTAATTATTTTTCCCAATCCATCCTGTCCAGCCACTCAGGCAAATCATATCATATTGTATATTATATATATTGTTTATTATATTATATATATATTGTTGTTGTAGATCTCACACTGCAAAAAGTCCCAAAAAATATGTATATATATATATTTTTTCTTTGTCATAAAGAAATACAATCATGTGTGCTTACGGACTGTATCCCTGCAGACTGTATTGATTCATATTGATATATAATGTATATATTGTGTTTTTTATGTTGATTTAATTTTTTTTTTTTAAACAAACGGCGGGGGGGGGGTTAGTAAAATTAAAAAAAATGTTTTTTTTTGTTATTGTTTTTTTTGGGTCATAAAGAAATACAATCATGTGTGCTTACAGACTGTATCCCTGCAGACTGTATTGATTTATATTGATATATAATGTATATATTGTGTTTTTTATGTTGATTTAATTTTTTTTTTTTTAAACGGCGAGGGGGGGGGTTAGTTAAAAAAAAAAAAAAAAGTTGTATTTATTTATTTATTTTTTTGGTCATAAAGGAATACAATCATGTGTGCTTACGGACTGTATCCCTGCAGACTGTATTGATTTATATTGATATATAATGTATATTTTGTGTTTTTTATGTTGATTTAATTTTTTTTTAAAAAACAAACGGCGGGGGGGGGTTGGTAAAATTTAAAAAAATGTTTTTTTTTGTTTTTGTTTTTTTTGGGTCAAAGAAATACAATCATGTGTGCTAACGGACTGTATCCCTGCAGACTGTATTGATTTATATTGATATATAATGTATATATTGTGTTTTTTATGTTGATTTAATTTTTAAAAAAAAAAACGGCGAGGGGGGGTTAGTAAAAAAAAAAAAAAGTTTTATTTTATTTTTTATTTTTTTGGTCATAAAGAAATACAATCATGTGTGCTTACGGACTGTATCCCTGCAGACTGTATTGATTTATATTGATATATAATGTATATATTGTGTTTTTTATGTTGACTTAATTAAAAAAAATATTTTTATTTTTTTATTTTTTTTAATTTCTTTTGCGGCCGCGGCCCGGTACCAATCGGTCCACGGACCGGTACCGGGCCACGGCCCAGTGGTTGGGGACCACTGGTCTAGCGGCATAGAAACTGCATTGAAGTGCAGGTTGACAATAGTTTACATTTTAGCATTGTCAAGAAGATGGCGAATAGAAGGGTGTGGGGGTAGGAAGTCAGATGTCTGATGGGTGTTACGTTGATATTGCAGCAATGCAATGTCCAGAGCACAATTGTTGAGGTGGTGAAGAGTAAAGTAATAAGATGGTCGGGGGCAGCAAAGGGGCAGGCTGTTCATTTAGCAGTCTCACAGCCTGGGGATACAGACTGTGAGACATTCTGGTGGTCCTGGCGCGAATCCATCTATACCTCCTTCCAGAGGGTAGCAGGTTGAAGAGACCATGTGCTGGGTGGTATCTGTCCGTGAGGATGTTGTGTACTCGTTCGTTAAAAAGTCCAAAATCCAGTTGCAGAGGAAAGTATTCAAACGAAGGTTGTGAAGCTTAGATCTGAGTCTGTTTGGCCTTATTGTGTTAAATGCCGAGCTGAAATCGACAAAGAGCAGTCTTGCACATTTGTTCCTAAGCTCAAGACGTTCCAAGAGTCTATGGAGTCTATTGTCGTCCTCATCCTTAAACGCATCTGCGTTTGTGATTGGCCATGAAAGACATTAATCTGCATTGACAATCAGGTATGTTTTCATGAAAAAAGTCTGATAGTAAGCGGTGCCCGATCAATTAGCATAACCACACATTTATACCAAATATTAATTTGCAGGCCAAAAATAGGTAAGAATACGAAAGTATGGATTTCAATCCTTGTAATAACACAGTAAAACATTTTAAAATAACTACCACATAACAGTGACAATAATCTGGAATAATTACTGCTTCTCAGGCGCAGTTGCTCAGCAGAGAGAAGGAGGACTTGCTGGCTGCCATGGAGACCTCCAGGAGCTCGATGGTGCAAATAGAAACCCAGAACCAGGAGCTGCAAAAACACTCCGCCAGTCTGGATCGAGATATTGTGGCTGAGAGAGCAATGAAGGAACAGAAGATGAAGGTAGAGACTAAAGATAAGATTTATGTCCCTCCGTTGTCTTTATTAGGACTGGTTGCCTTGGTTCAATAGAGTTTTTAAATAATCAATATTGTTTTGTAGGATTAAAAACGGTATTTATTTACAAAAATGAGTTGCAGTATATTGCATCGGTCAGTAAAGCCTGGTACCACTTGCCAAGTTCTAGGTTAAAAATTACATTTCACCAAACATCCACTGAGCCATCCATTACCTAAACTGCTTGTCCTCACATGTAAACACTTACATAGAGTACAGTACACAGAAGTACACATTGTCTCATTCAGTGGCATAAGAAAGCTTGTGCAAATGTTGACGTGCTGGGTCTTCATTTTAATTTTCCAAATGTGCTGTAGGGTTATTCCAATAAAAACGATCTAGTGTGCTTTTTAAGAGGAGTCTGTGGTCGATAAAGTAGCTTGCAGTGCTATACTTTTATGGAGCCAGAGACAATCCGCCAACAATACTCCATTTAAATCTCGGGACCTGAATATTAACCAAGTATTGGCAAGAATGTTATTATAAGCTGTAATGATCACAGAGAGATAACTACCTTATGCTGCTATATTGACATATTGAGCTGCTGCATCGCCTCTGAGTTGCTGAAAGTTAATTCTAGATTATAAATCATGCCTCTCACCTGGATAGTCAAAGGTTGTGGACACAAACATTGACGTTGGTCAACTTTGACTTACCACTTATACCCAGGATTGGCCAGAAAGACAAGAACATCTTTTTTTAACACCTTTGTAAGGATTATGATTGATTCTTCATCTAAACGGAATATATAAATATCCCATCAGTCGGCATCCCAGTGCAATCGTACAGCAAGTGATTGTTTTATTATGTTGACTGTTTGTATATCTCAGGGGTCACCAACCTTTTTGAAACCAAGAGCTACTTCTTGGGTAGTGATTAATGCGAAGGGCTACCAGTTTGATACACACTTAAATAAATTGCCAGAAATAGCCAATTTGCTCAATTTACCTTTAACTCTATGTTATTATTAATAATTAATGATATTTACACTTAATTGAACAGTTTAAAAGAGGAGAAAACACGAAAAAAATGACAATTAAATTTTGAAACATAGTTTATCTTCAATTTCGACTCTATAAAATTCAATATTCAACCGAAAAAAAGAACAGAAAAACTAGCTAATTTGAATCTTTTTGAAAAAATTAAAAAAAGAATTTATGGAACATCAATAGTAATTTTTCCTGATTAAGATTAATTTTAGAATTTTGATGACATGTTTTAAATAGGTTAAAATCCAATCTGCACTTTGTTAGAATATATAACAAATTGGACCAAGCTATACTTCTAACAAAGACAAATCATTATTTCTTCTAGATTTTCCAGAACAAAATTTTTAAAAGAAATTAAAAAGACTTTGAAATAAGATTTAAATTTGATTCTACAGATTTTCTAGATTTGCCAGAATATTTTTTTTGAATTTTAATCATAAGTTTGAAGAAATATTTCACAAATATTCTTCGTCGAAAAAACAGAATCTAAAATGAAGAATTAAATCAAAATTTATTTATTATTCTTTACAATAAAAAAATTAATTTACTTGGACATTTATTTAAATTGTCAGGAAATAAGAGGAAGGAATTTAAAAGGTAAAAAAGGTATATGTGTTTAAAAATCCTAAAATCATTTTTAAGGTTGTATTTTTTCTCTAACATTGTCTTTCTGAAAGTTATAAGAAGCAAAGTAAAAAAATTAATGCATTTATTTAAACAAGTGAAGACCAAGTCTTTAAAATATTTTCTTGGATTTCAAATTCTATTTGAGTTTTGTCTCTCTTAGAATTAAAAATGTCAAGCAAAGCGAGACCAGCTTGCTAGTAAATAAATACAATTTAAAAAATAGAGGCAGCTCACTGGTAAGTGCTGCTATTTGAGCTATTTTTAGAACAGGCCAGCGGGCTACTCATCTGGTCCTTACGGGCTACCTGGTGCCCGCAGGCACCGCGTTGGTGACCCCTGGTATATCCTGTTTAGCACTTAGCAATACTGCTACATGCTGCTTAGTGTTTCACTAAAGCTGCATCTGTTTAGCACACAGCTTCTAAAACTTGTAGATCATCCTCCTTATATTCAGGCTCAAAAAATATAAATCTCTGGACCATCATTTGTCCAAAGTAGTCTTTGTTGTCTCTCATGAAGTCTGCCATGCTTAGTAGTGATAAAGCGAACGTTTGCTTAAAAAGGGCAAAATACGTAACTATGAATAATGTTACTAAATGACATATACTGTATACTTAAAACATTGATGGAGGTGTTTGGATGTTTTTAGAGCACTTAATGGGCAGAATAGAGTGACTCACAGTAACTATATTGTTAGTTGACTTTTGCTAGCATTTATTTTCATAAATCAGCCGCACCTTTTGTATAAGCCGCAAGGTTCAAAGAGTAGGAAAAAAGGAGTGGCTTTTTCGTCTGGAATTGACGGTGAGTGTATTGACTTAAAAAGATCCACATGCATTGTGTTTGTAGGACCTTTCATCGGCCGTGAAAGAAGTGGAGGAGCTGACAGGCCAGCTCAGCAAGCAGCAGCAGCAATGGCAGCGGACTAGCCAGGAGCTGGAGCATCTACGCAAGGTGCACGCCTTCACAAAAACACATTCCCCCTGCTTTTTTTTTTTTTCTTTAGACACGTGCGTCTCTGAGGAGTTCTCCAGTCAAGCGCTGAGACCGCTGATGGCCGCCCTGCAGCGATCAGCAGTAGCTCTTAGAAGGATTGTAGCCCAAAGCAAAGGAACTGCTACTGCGTTTCCATTAGCCCAGACGTTGACAGGACAGTTGACACGAGGGCGGCCGGGAGGTCTGACTTTTCCAGTGTGCACTCATTGTTAGTGCTGTCTGGCCTTTTCATGCTCAACGTCATTAGTGGAGATCCACCGATTATTTGGCATTTTGAGCTATGTCGGTATCAGCCAGTGTGAAGCGACTGGGATGAGAATCAGCACCTCCAAGTCCGAGTCCATGGTTCTCGCCCGGGAAAGGGTGGAGTGCCGTCTCCAGGTTGGGTAGGAGACCTTGCCCCAAGTGGAGGAGTTCAAGTACTTGGGACTAGGGGTGTAACGGTGCACAAAAATTTCGGTTCGGTACGTACCTCGGTTTGGAGGTCACGGTTCGGTTCATTTTCGGTACAGTAAGAAAACAACAAAATATACATTTTTGGGTTATTTATTTACCAAATTTGCAAAATCTTCCACCAAAAATATTTTTCTTAGTGGAATATTTGATGTGAAGTAATCGGAACCTTGGATAGGTCAATAATTCATAATGACATTGATTTTGATTCAATATTATGTTTTGAGCAATGACAGTTTGAAAGAAAAAAAAACAGCTCTGTTTTATTAGTCAACATTGCAACTTTTTCTAAATTACATTTAACCTTTAAGCTTTTTTATTTCACTTTTGTTATGTTTTTGTTTATTTTTGATAGTATTTTTAGAATGTGCCGTGGGCCTTTAAAACATTAGCTGTGGGCCGCAAATGGCCTCCGGGGCACACTTTTGACACCCCTGCTATAGATAATAAAAAATTAAAATCTGATAAATCTATGGATAAAAAGCAGAGCCTGGCGACGCATGCGCGTTTATCATAACTCTCTCGCTCTCTCTCTCTGTCTCTGCCCCTCCCTCACCAATGCTGCTGCGCACACAATTCGTTTTGTTTTTAACCCCTTCTTAACCCTGAACGTACATTGAGAATACACGCAACCCTAACTCAAAATGCCGGACATTTGAGGCATTTAAGAAACTCCGCCCTGACAGCTCCGCAAAAGAGGACATGTCCGGTGAAAAGAGGACTTATGGTCAGTCTATCGTAGCCCGTTAGCTGCTAGCATGCCATGTGTTGTGCCTCGGTGTGCATTGTTTACACAACGTGTGTTACGCTACTTAATATGTCCGTGTGGAAACTCGTTCGGTACACCTCCGAACCGAACCGACACCCCTGTATCGAAACGGTTCAATACAAATACACGTACAGTTACACCCCTACCTCGGAGTCTTGTTCACGAGTGAGGGAAGAGTGGATCGGTGCGGCGTCTTCAGTAATGCGGACGCTGTATCGATCCGTTGTGGTGAAGAAGGAGCTGAGCCGGAAGGCAAAGCTCTCAATTTACCGGTCGATCTACGTTCCCATCCTCACCTATGGTCATGAGCTTTGGGTTATGACCGAAAGGATAAGATCACGGGTACAAGCGGCCGAAATTATTTTCCTCCGCTGGGTGGCGGGGCTCTCTCTTAGAGATAGTGTGAGAAGCTCTGTCATCCGGGAGGAATTCTAGAGTAAAGCCGCTGTTCCTCCACATTGAGAGGAGCCAGATGAGGTGGTTCATGCATCTGCTCAGGATGCCACCCGAACGCCTCCCTACACTGCAAAAATTCAGTGTTCAAAAACAAGAAAAAAAATACAAAAATTAGGGGTATTTTATTTGAACTAAGCAAAATTATCTGCCAATAGAACAAAGAAAATTCGGCTTGTCAAGACTTTCCAAAACAAGTAAAGTTAGCTAACCTCAATGAACTCAAAAATACCTTAAAATAAGTATATTCTCACTAATAATAACAACTGTACTACTATATGAGTACGTATTTTCTATTGTTGCATTGAAAATAAAACAGCAAAAGTCCATTTGGCTGTCATCTGTTTTAATTATGAGACACAATTGTGTCAAAGTCATGATTTTTTTTTTCATGCTTGAAATAAGAAATGATTACTTTAAAAAAGTAGTTTTATACTTGTGAGTGTTGATGACACAGCTTTGCAACACTTGATATTCTAGTTTCAAGCATGTTTTACTCAATATAGCTCATCAAATCTCAGCAACAAGCTGTAATATCTTACTGAGATCATTTAGGACCAAAACATTTAAAA
>NC_084743.1:12977094-12979594 GCF_033978785.1 Entelurus aequoreus
ATAGCTAAGTTCTTATCATATTAGGAACATTTCAGTGAGCCTTGGAGATGACTTTACTGCCATGCTGTTCATTATTTTGTTTCTAGGCAGAACTGGTGACAATGACTGAAGAGTTTGAGGGCTATAAGGTGAGAGTGCACAATGTACTGAAGCAGCAGAAGAGCAAGCTCAACGGGCAGAACGAAAGCAACGCCAGCAGGGTAGAAAGGTATGGAGAGTTGAGAAAAGAAACCACTTCTTGAATTGCCACCTCAGTGTTATATAGTTTATGTTAATGATGTTGTTTATTGCTTTTGTCCTTCCATTATCTGATGTTTTGGAGTCCATCCAGCACTTTGGGTATGACAGCTGCTACAGAAAGCCTGACTAAAATTGGTGCGCTGTGTGTTTGCCAGAGAGGAGTTGACGTCTCAGGTGGACCAGCTGAGGTCCAGGCTGGCAGAGAACCAGAAGTCTCTCCAAAGCAGCACAGCAGATCTGCAGCAGCTCCAGAATGAACATGACACGCTGTTGGAACGACATAACCAAATCCTGCAGGAAAATGTCAGCAAGGAGGCGGAGCTCCGGGAGAGGTGACGTCTGTTTGTTGGTTAACTCTGGAATATAACATACAGCACATTCATGTTGGCATATGTTATAGGGGAACTGCACTTTTTCTCTATCAGTCACAACCTTTATGTAAGACAAGAACACTTGTGTTTTTCTTTTATGCATTTGAATTCCTTAAATCAATTAGGAGGTGGCTAACAATGCAGCTAATCGAAGTAAAAAAGCCCTCTAAAAACATCCAAAATCTTGCCAACAATACTCCATTTACATCTCGTGACCTGAATATTAGCCAGTATTGTTAATTATTATAAGTGCTAACGCAGACAAACTATTTATAGAGCGCTAACTAGTTTATAAAGTTAAAAGTTAAAGTACCATAATTGTCACACACACACACACACTAGGTGTGCATTTGACCCATCACCCTTGATCACCCCCTGGGAGCAAGTTAAAAAAAATAATGCACTTTGTGACTTCAATAATAAATATGGCAGTGCCATGTTGGCATTTTTTTCCATAACTTGAGTTGATTTAATTTGGAAAACCTTGTTACATTGTTTAATGCATCCATCGGGGCATCACAACAAAATTAGGCACAATAATGTGTTCATTCCACGACTGTATATAGCGGTATCGGTTGATATCGGAATCGGTAATCAAGAGTTGGACAATATTGGATATCGGACATCTCTAGTTTTTATCGTTTTATAAAAAAATTTAAATATGTTTTAAGGCCAACCAGAGGGAGCTTTTCCAACCTGTTACCCATTTAAAGTTTCATTACAATTATTATACCAAATAATACATTGCGGGAATTTGTTTGAATCGAGAATCGATTCTAAATCGAGAATCGAATTGTCACCCCAGGATTGGGATCAAATTTTTAGGTGCTGTTGCGTCGGACCAGTTCTTCCTCCAAGGGAATCTAAGTTACTGGTCAATCCCAAGTTCTTTCGATGACATACACTACCGTTCAAAAGTTTGGGGTCACCCAAACAATTTAGTGGAATAGCCTTAATTTCTAAGAACAAGAGTAGACTGTCGAGTTTCAGATGAAAGTTCTCTTTTTCTGGCCATTTTGAGCGTTTAATTGACCCCACAAATGTGATGCTCCAGAAACTCAATCTGCTCAAAGGAAGGTCAGTTTTCTAGCTTCTGTAACGAGCTAAAGTGTTTTAAGATGTGTGAACATGATTGCACAAGGGTTTTCTAATCATCAATTAGCCTTCTGAGCCAATGAGCAAACACATTGTACCATTAGAACACTGGAGTGATAGTTGCTGGAAATGGGCCTCTATACACCTATGTAGATATTGCACCAAAAACCAGACATTTGCAGCTAGAATAGTCATTTACCACATTAGCAATGTATAGAGTGTATTTCTTTAAAGTTAAGACTAGTTTAAAGTTATCTTCATTGAAAAGTACAGTGCTTTTCCTTCAAAAATAAGGACATTTCAATGTGACCCCAAACTTTTGAACGGTAGTGTATATGCTGAGTAAGAAGGACCATCAAGACAGAATTGGAATATTTTCTAGTTTATTCCAAAGCTTTGGCAGACCAACTTAATTAATACATTCGTATCGGCTGCTCTAGTTGATTTGGCATTCAAACGGAAAGAGACTACTTCTTGAATGCGCAAACAGCCCCCACCCTCTCCAGAAAGGAATACAGGCTCATTGTTCTACTACAGATAAGATATAAGGGAGTACTCCAACTCCTACATTCCAAGTCTTCAAGGTAGCACAGACAGTTTACTTGCGGACATAGAATGAAAAAATAGAAAGAGTACAAATGGAAAAACACTAGCTGCTTCAAACATGACTATGAATAAAGAAATGACTCTTAAACATTTATATGCATTCTCCACAGTACCCAAAGAGTCACACCCCTAATAGCGAGTCAGTCCTTCGAAAGGAAGGGTTCCTCAAGATCCGGTTCCCTTCAACC
>NC_084743.1:12984594-13029594 GCF_033978785.1 Entelurus aequoreus
AAAATTAAGATTAGAAATATTATGTAAAAACAATACAATTGAATGTAGTATTAGGTTATTTTGACCTTGCAGAGTGGACTATGACCGTA
Organism: Entelurus aequoreus; assembly: GCF_033978785.1. Taxonomy (NCBI): domain Eukaryota; kingdom Metazoa; phylum Chordata; class Actinopteri; order Syngnathiformes; family Syngnathidae; genus Entelurus; species Entelurus aequoreus. Next base: position 12,984,684 of record NC_084743.1, read on the forward strand.
TCGCCTTCCAGCTGCTTCGCTGTCAAACACACCATCAGCAGCTTCTCCGTATTTTCATGGAAAATACTATTTTACCATTCTTGGCTGGCGTTAATTGACTTATTCTGCAAAACTTGGCAACATATTTTGGATGATTTCTTTCTTCAATTCCATCTTGTCTCCTCGGCACTGTCCTTCACACTCACTTTCTTCCATCCCACACTCGGGAAACAAAGTTACGTCCATCTCGAGCTATAAGCTAATGCTAGCCAGTTAGACAAGGTGTTTTGGGGAGGTATATTCTCAATACGATGAAGTAATTCCTATGTGTAAAAAAAACAAACATTCACTCTGTTTTGATCTCAGAAGAAGAGGCAACGATTGAGACTGGATATGATGCGTTCGGTTCATCGACCAAGTTCTTGACTCATTAATAACAATATTGTCTTTTGTCCACCACCTGGTATTGTATGTTCACCATAGTGTGAAGGAGCTACACTGCAAAAACTGAAATTTAAGTAAGATTACTGTAAATATCTCAAATAAGGGTGATATTTGCTTATTTTCTGTCTGATAAGATCATTCTTCTCACTAAGCAGATTTTATGTTAGTGTTTTACTTGTTTTAAGGGTTTTGGTCTTAAATGATCTCAGTAAGATATTACAGCTTGTTGCTGAGATGTAATGACCTATATTGAGTAAAACATGCTGAAACTAAAATATAAACTGTTGCAAAGCTGTGTCATCAACACTCACAAGTATAAAACTACTTTATAAAGTAATAATTTCTTACTTCAAGCATGAAAAAAAAAATCATGATGTCGAGCGCATATCATTATGTCAAGATAATGGCACTTGCATTTACTTCATTTAAGAATATTTTTCAACATATTGAGCAAAAAGGTCTCTTTTTTTTCTACCAAGAAAAGTGCACTTGTTATTAGTGAGAATATACTTATTTTAAGGTATTTTTGGGTTCATTGAGGTTAGCTAATTTGACTTGTTTTGGAAAGTCTTGACAAGCTGAATTTTCTTGTTCTATTGGCAGATAATTTTGCTTAATTGAAATAAAATACCCCTCATTTTTGTATTTGACTGACTTTTTGCAGTGTAAATGTGTGTCTGCTGCCCCCTTGTGTTACATTAGGGTAAAACAGAACCACATTGACGTGGTGGGGGGCACTTCTCTTACTGTGTAATAAATATTCAATACGTTTCATTCATATTCAAGGTTTTTAATATACTGGCAGTATTAGTCTTCACTCTAACTTTTAACAAGAATGTCCTTATTCTTATTTTACTGTTTTATGTCCTCATCACAAACGAGCACCCTGTATATTAGGAGTGCACAAAAAAATGAATTCACATCTGAATCGCAATTCTTTTCCAGCCCGATTGTAAATCGATTCATAATTTAAAATACAAAAAAATATTACATTTTTATTTTATTTTTTACTAAGAATTCTTCTTTTAAATATGTTTTAAGGCCACAAAAATGTTCACGACAAGTAATATACCAAATATTACATTGCGGGAATCGGTTTAAATCGAGAATCGGTTCTGAATCGAATTGTCACTCCAGCAATCGGATTGAATCGTTAGGTGCCCAAAGACTCACACCCATAAAAACGAGCCAGTCTTTTGAACGGCTCTTTGAAAAGAACGGCTCCTCCTTTCAAAGAGCCGTAAGTCCCATCTCTAATCAGCACAGCGTGTCATCATGTCCATGAAAAAACAAGTGCCCGTATTTTTCCAAGGCAGTATAGTACCTTTTTTAATCCTTATTACCATGGCACTTTACTAGTACTGGCATACCATACAACCCTAGTACATGGTTTGTTTTTTATGCTTTACCAGGTTCCATGGTGGTCCAGTCTAGCCGGAAGTCTCTGGAGGCCCAGCGCCGAAGCACAGACCCGAATAATCCAGGGCTGGTACCCCTGGTCATGAGCGACCTCCAGTCCATGGCCAGGGAGGAAGGCGAGGGCATGGAGACCACGGAGAATGAAAACACCTCCCCTGCACTTTTACCTTCTCTGGAGCACCTCCTCACATTGCCAGACCTAAAACAAGGTACACTTCCTTGGTTTGCATGACAAATGATAGTACCGTATAGAGATGTCCGATAATATCGGTCTGCCGATATTATCGGCCGATAAATGCATTAAAATGTAATATCGGAAATTATCGGTATCGGTTTTTTTATTATCAGTATCAGGTTTTTTTTTTTTCTTTTTTTTTTTTTTTATTAAATCCACATAAAAAACACAAGATACACTTACAATTAGTGCACCAACCCAAAAAACCTCCCTCCCCCATTTACACTCATTCACACAAAAGGGTTGTTTCTTTCTGTTATTAATATTCTGGTTCCTACATTATATATCAATATATATCAATACAGTCTGCAAGGGATACAGTCCGTAAGCACACATGATTGTGCGTGCTCCTGCTCCACTAATAATACTAACCTTTAACAGTTAATTTTACAAATGTTCATTAATTACTAGTTTCTATGTAACTGTTTTTATATTGTTTTACTTTCTTTTTTATTCAAGAAAATGTTTTTAATTTATTTATCTTATTCTATTTGATTCATTTTTTTAAAAAGTACCTTATCTTCACCATACCTGGTTGTCCAAATTAGGCATAATAATGTGTTAATTCCACAACTGTATATATCGGTTGATATCGGTATCGGTAATTAAAGAGTTGGACAATATCGGCATATCGGATATCGGCAAAAAGCCATTATCGGACATCCCTAGTACCGTATTTTCCAGACTATTGAGCACCCACAAAATTTTAGAAGAACAAATGTTAGCCGCAGTGGACTATAAGCCGCAGATATATACTTTGTGAAATTAGTTATTTACACAGAAATATTTTGTAAATGTTTATTTACATACCTTAATTGTTTCCAAACAGTGTATGTAACACGGCAGTAAAACGGCTGCTCAAACAAAACAGAAGTCATCGTCATAGACCATGCTCTCCAATCAGCTAAACAGACTCAATAACTCCACGGTGACGTTTTAGCATATTAGTGTCAGGTTCAAACACTGATGACATTTTTTAAACAAGACAAGAAGCAAAGAATTAAAACAGAGACAGAATTAAATTTGGCTCAATTTGAGGAGAGTCGCCTGGACACTGTACCATTGAACAGTGTCTCAGCATGCTGTGCCAAAAGATTGCACGCCTCCTTCTTTTATTTGGACCTTCCCTGACCACATGGCCACAGCTGTTTCTAAGGGACGAGGGTCGTAAACAGTTCATAAAGAGGTTTGTAAAACAGTTGAAAAAGGAGGTTCAAAAAGAGGTCGTCTGGAACTTGGGCAGATCCTGCCTTCTCTACGCTTTGTAGTCCTTGGGTTGAAACAGTATCTTTCTGTTGATTACAATACATGAAAGAAAACAGAAACCCCTTCATGTTGCTTCCCATCCTACACAGTGGAGTTTTACAAGCCTTCTTGGTAGGTTCAAAGACATGTTGTTGCCTCTCGCTGGGAACTCATTGAAACACAAAGCTTTTGTGATAACTTAGATAAAATGATTCTAACATTTAGCTAATGCTAACAACGCTCGCTACATTTCATTACGATAGCGCCTACAAATATGCATGAAAACACTCCTATAGACATCACACATTGTTTTAGTTACATTGTAAAACTTTAAAACGTTGCTTGGAGTGATGAATGAAAAATAATTTTGAGCAGAAACGCTATGGACAGTTTTACTTCTAGTTTAAGGCACTATAACAGGAAGTACATTTTCAACCTACGATACCAGCAGTGAGCGAACTCGTCCAACAGATGGCGCCATAGCACAAACAACAACAACACCATCTCAGTGACTCTGACATTATGGCCATTAGAGGAAAACATCTGTAAATTAGCCGCACCGTTTTATAAGCCGCAGGGTTCAAATTGTAGGAAAAAAGTAGCGTTTTATAATCCGGAATCTTTGGTAAATAATCTACAATGTTCCACATCTCATCGCAGTGACCTCTTTAGAGTACTGGAGTGGTCTTTGGTTTAGTGGTCTACTAACGAATGCCTTTTAATGAATGTGGGCCCTCAGAGCCGTTTGTGTGGACTGTGGAGCCCACCAAGGAAGAGCTGAGCCACAAGCTGAACACAGCCACCCGCAGTCTGGACCACATGAACGGCCTCCTGCATGAAACCGAGGCCACCAATGCAGTTCTCATGGAGCAGATCAATGTAAGACAACCATCTCGTATAATGTCTTTGTTGTCATTATTTTACATTTAAAACACTTTATTGTGGGCTAGATTATATAAATTGTACATGCTTTGGTGTGGAGAGCCACACATTATTATCTGGCATTTTGACGTATATCAGTATTAGCCCCTTTTTTTTATTTACAACAGAACTTTGTGAGCCGATAAAAAAATATGCACACACAGTATGATAGTGGTACAACACCCAAAAGCAGTGAAGTTGTCACGTTGTGTAAATGGTAAATAAAAAAGAATACAATGATTTGCAAATCCTTTTCAACTTATATTCAATTGAATAGACTGCAAAGACAAGATATTTAATGTTCACACTGACAAAGTTTTTTTTCTTTGCAAATAATGAACTTTGAATTTAATGGCAGCAACACGTTGCAAAAAAGCTGTCACAGGGGCATGTTCACCACTGTGTTACATGGCCTTTCCTTTTAACAACACTCAGTAAAGGTTTGGGAACTGAGGAGACACATTTTTGAAGTGGAATTCTTTCCCGTTCTTGCTTGATGTACAGCTTAAGTTGTTCAACAGTCCGGGGGTCTCCCTTGTGCTATTTTAGGCTTCATGATGCGCCACACATTTTCAATGGGAGACAGGTCTGGACTACAGGCAGGCCAGTCTAGTACCCGCACTCTTTTACTACGAAGCCACGCTGTTGTAACACGTGGCTTGGCATTGTCTTGCTGAAATAAGCAGGGGCGTCCATGATAACAATGCTTGGATGGCAACATACTGTATGTTGGTTCAAAACCTGTATATACCTTTCAGCATTAATGGTGCCTTCACAGATGTGTAAGTTACCCAGGTCTTGGCCACTAGTACACCCCCATACCATCACACATGCTGGCTTTTCAACTTTGCGCCTATAACAGTCCGGATGGTTCTTTTCCTCTTTGGTCCGGAGGACACGACGTCCACAGTTTCTAAAAACAATTTGAAATGTGGACTCGTCAGACCACAGAACGCTTTTCCACTTTGCATCAGTCCATCTTAGATGAGCTCGGGCCCAGCGAAGCCGGCGGCGTTTCTGGGTGTTGTTGATAAATGGCTTTCGCTTTGCATGGTAGAGTTTTAACTTGCACTTACAGATGTAGCGACCAACTGTAGTTACTGACAGTGGTTTTCTGAAATGTTCCTGAGCCCATGTGGTGATATCCTTTACACACCGATGTCGCTTTTTGATGCAGTACCGCCTGAGGGATCGAAGGTCACGTGCACTGTCTCTTACATGCAGTGATTTCTCCAGATTCTCTGAACCCTTTGATGATATTACGGAGCGTAGATGGTGAAATCCCTAAATTCCTTGCAATAGCTGCTTGAGAAATGTTGTTCTTAATCTGTTGGACAATTTGCTCCCGCATTTGTTGACAAAGTGGTGACCCTCGCCCCGTCCTTGTTTGTGAATGACTGAGCATTTCATGGAAGCTGCTTTTATACCCAATCATGGCACCCACCTGTTCCCAAATAGCCTGTTCACCTGTGGGATGTTCCAAATAAGTGTTTGATGAGCATTCCTCAACTTTCTCAGTCTTTTTTGCCACTTGTGCCAGCTTTTTTGAAACATGTCGCAGGCATCAAATTCCAAATGAGCGAATATTTGCAAAAAATACAAGTTTTCCAGTCGTAACGTTGCGTATCTTGTCTTTGCAGTCTATTCAATTGAATATAAGTTGAAAGGGATTTGCAAATCATTGTATTCTGTTTTTATTTACCATTTACAATTTTACACAACGTGACAACTTCACTGGTTTTGGGTTTTGTACATTTTACTGCATTGAATATCAGCCTCCTTGACTACAAATAATCGGTATCGGTCCTATAAAAAAAAATAAACATATCAGTTGATCTCTCATATAATAATTGGCAAGATTTATTTTGGTGATCTGGGGCCGTACTTATCAAGCTTCTTAGAATTACTCCTAAGAAGTCTGCTAAGAGTTGACTTAAGAGTAAAGAAATTATTCGCTGAAAGCTGCACTTAAAAGTTAGTTATCAAGCGTCTTACTCACACTTTCAGCGAAGTGTAGGACTGAATCTTAAGTGTCACACTCAGAGCTGAATTACGACATTACTATGTGCCGTAAACGGAATTTTAGGTGACGTCATTTCTGTGTCCATAGAAATGACCAATCACGGAAGGGAATCCCTCGTCTAAGAATAAAGAAATATCTTGGAAATATTTAAGTGGACAAGGGGAGTGTATATTTTGACAATAAACTACAAAATAATACAAAACAAACTGGTCCCCACCGGCACTCACGCTACCGCTCCCTCTCTTCTATCGCCCACACACTCACTGACGTCACTCACCTCACGGCCACACACATACGCTACTGTCATAACATTTTCTTTCCAATTCAGTAATTAGGCAACTCATTTGAAACTGGTGTGGGTGGCTCTATATATACTAGCCCACTGCAGACACATGCAGAAATCAACAAGGAATCGAAAAGTATTAAATCTGTGACAAAAATAATATCCGCTCTGTCTAAACCGGGGGTCGGCAACCCGCGGCTCTTTAGCGCCGCCCTAGTGGCTCTCTGGAGATTTTTCTCTTTGTTTTAGTATGGTTTCTGTAAGAGGACAAACATGACATAAACCTCCCTAATTGTTATAAATCACACTGTTTATATTAAACATGCTTCACTGATTCGAGTATTTGGCGAGCGCCGTTTTGTCCTACTAATTTTGTCGGTCCCTGAACTCACCGTATAGTTTGTTTACATGTATAACTTTTTCCGACTTTCTAGGACGTGTTTTATGCCACTTCTTTTTCTGTCTCATTTTGTCCACCACACTTTTAACGTTGTGCATGAGTGCACAAAGGTGAGTTTTGTTGATGTTATTGACTCGTGTGGAGTGCTAATCAGACATATTTGGTCACTGCATGACTGCAAGCTAATCGATGCTAACATGCTATTTAGGCTAGCGATATGTACATATTGCATCATTATGCCTCATTTGTAGGTATATTTGAGGTCATTTAGTTTCCTTTAAGTCCTCTTAATTAAATGTATATCTCATGACACATGTAATATGGCTTTTAATTTTTTGCGGCTCCAGACAGATTTGTTTTTGTATTTGTGGTCCAATATGGCTCTTTCAACATTTTGGGTTGCCGACCCCTGGTCTAAACGATACCGTTTGATCAGCTGCTCGTCATCAAAAAAAAAAGAACATTGTTCCGTTCCCTGAACGTTTGCGCACGTCTCTCTCGCCTCAGTGCCATCCCCTGCTGGCAACTCCTAACCACTTAAGACACCTCTGAAGGTCTCTTAAATATCGTGGAGAGTAGGAGTGATTCTTAGACTTAAGAACGTTGATAAAAAGCTTTTATTCTTAAGTTTGAGAGTAGGACTAAATTTCGCAAATTCTCAGGACTTAAGTGTAAAATGGCACTCTAAGAAGCTTGATAAGTACGGCCCCTGGTTTTCGGCCATTCATTTGAATTTGGGTGCATCGTTACCTAAAACCGTACCAATATAAAAGTCGTTTGTATCCCTAATAAATGCATGGGTCTCTGCAGTTGAGTAAACAAATAGTCCAGCCACTTTTTGGGGAACTTTAGCAAATAGTTTTTATTTGTAGGCTGTCACACATAATAGTTTGAATCAAGGCTGGTCAAACTAGAAAAATCCATCAATCAATCAATGTTTACTTATATAGCCCTAAATCACGAGTGTCTCAAAGGGCTGCACAACAACACGACATCCTCGGCTCAGATCCCACATCAGGGCAAGGAAAAACTCAACCCAATGGGACAATGAGAAATTTTGGAGAGGACCGCAGATGTGTGGACGAAAAAGCCCAATCAAAATGGACGGTACGCTCCAACGGTTGTGTCAAACAGTTTGGGATAATTGAGCGTGCCATCTTTGTCCAGCAGAAAGTAGAACTTGTGTCCTTTAACCTTGAGGGGGATGAAGGATGGAGACTCCTGCCTGTGAGCATGGCAGCTGACCTGGGACAGCGCTACCGTTATTTTACGCCCCCGGCCCATTCCCAGAGGCGACTGCGTAAACACGGACACCATCCTGCCGCCTTGGTGCAACACCACCCGGCTGACTGAGCGCCGACAGAAGAGGAACCCCAAGCCCGCGATGGCCGCTCCCACCGTCGTGCATCCCAGCGTGAAGCCGTACTTCCAGGCGCTGGAGCCCAGGTTGACGTCAAAGCTCCACACCCCCGCCAGGGCGGTGCTGCGCCCCCGGCCCTGCGTGTCTCTGAGGCCGGTGTAGGCCAGGTGAGCCAGGTACGTCCAGAAGAGGCACTGGCCCCCGCAGAAGAGGGACAAGAGGCGGGAGAAGTGTGTCCTGTCGTGCTCGAACAGGGGGACATCTCTGGGGGGTTGCGTGGAGGTGGAGAGGCCACGGCGGGATGAGCCTCTTAGAAGCCCGCTGGATGCACATTTTGACCAACTGTGCAACAAAGCGCCTCTTAGCTGCACAGTAATGCACCTGGACGGACAAAGTGCTACGCACATTCGCGCTAAACTCATCTCGTAGTTCAACACGTGTAATTATTTTTAAAAAATCATGCACGGCAAAGAATCCCGATCGATGTAAGCAGTAAAGTACGTAATGACTTTTATGTCAAGTGCGACTTCTTCGACAGCACAAGCACAGCCATGTTGGATGTGTGACGTCATCGCGTACAAAAGGACGGAAAGCGCCGTCGACCAAAATTGAATGTTGTGCGTTTACGCAGGGATTGTGTCCAATTTGGCCTGATTGTTATATTCATATATTTCAAATGACCTTTTCTTCTATGCTCTTCATTCTCAGAAGTGATGACAACATTTTTTGTAAATCTGCTGGTAATGTTTTACTTTTAGCCTTCAACATAACACACCTTTGAGACACTTGTGATTTAGGGCTATATAAGATAATGTCTGTAACTTTACTAGCTCCTGTAGTTTCAATAAACCAGAATTAATAAATTATATATATATCAGAATCAGAATCAGAATAGTTTTATTGCCATTTTTTGAGAACGGGTTCACAAACTAGGAATTTTTCTTGGAGCAATCGTGCAACATAAAACACATATTTGGTAATAAAAAGAGATGTAACTGAGCTATCAGATCTTGTTTTATATATATATATATATATATATATATATATATATATATATATATATATATATATATATACTACCGTTCAAAAGTTTGGGGTCACCCAAACAATTTTGTGGGATAGCCTTAATTTCTAAGAACAAGAATAGACTGTCAAGTTTCAGAGGAAAGTTCTCTTTTTCTGGCCATTTTGAGCGTTTAATTGACCCCACAAATGTGATGCTCCAGAAACTCAATCTGCTCAAAGAAAGGTCAGTTTTGTAGCTTCTGTAACGAGCTAAACTGTTTTCAGATGTGTGAACATGATTGCACAAGGGTTTTCTAATCATCAATTAGCCTTCTGAGCCAATGAGCAAACACATTGTACCATTAGAACACTGGAGTGATAGTTTCTGGAAATGGGCCTCTATACACCTTTGTAGATATTGCACCAAAAACCAGACATTTGCAGCTAGAATAGTCATTTACCACATTAGCAATGTATAGAGTGTATTTCTTTAAAGTTAAGACTAGTTTAAAGTTATCTTCATTGAAAAGTACAGTGCTTTTCCTTCAAAAATAAGGACATTTCAATGTGACCCCAAACTTTTGAACGGTAGTATATATATATATATATATATATATATATATATATATATATATATATATATATATATATAATTTTTTTCGGATTATAAGTCGCAGTTTTTTCCATAGTTTGGCCAAGGAGTGCGACTGATACTTTAGAGCAGACCTGGGCATTCTGCGGCCCGCGGGCCACATTCGGCCCTTTGTGCGTCCCTGTCCGGCCCGCGTGAGGCCAATCATAAATTACAAAATACATTTTAAAAAGTATCTATGTCGAGTGTGCAATACAACGGTGCTGCTTTTGTTTGGAAAAGCGTTATTTGTATTACTTCCGTGTGGACGTATGCGCGTGCATGATTGTGAGTGAATGTGAACAGCTGCAATCACAAATTACAAAATAAAGTTGAAAAAACATCTATGTCGAGAAAAGTTGATGACGAATGGTGTTTTTTCAACAAGACATGGACTGCCAAGCAACGTTCCCTCTAAGGCATACTTGCCAACCCTCCCGTTTTTAGAATCCCGTATATATATATATATATATATATATATATATATATATATATATATATATATATATATATGAAATACTTAATTTGGTGAATTCTAGCTGTAAATATACTCTCCTCTTAACCACGCCCTTAGCCACGCCCCAACCATGCCCCCAGTCGCACTGGAGTATAAGTCGCATTTTTTGGGGAAATGTATTTGATAAAAGCCAAGACCAAGAATAGACATTTGAAAGGCAATTTAAAATAAATAAAGAATAGTGAACAACAGGCTGAATAAGTGTACGTTATATGAGGCATAAATAACCAACTGAGAACGTGCCTGGTATGTTAACGTAACATATTATGGTAAGAGTCATTCAAATAACTATAACATATAGAACATGCTATACGTTTACCAAACAATCTGTCACTCCTAATCGCTAAATCCCATGAAATCTTATACGTCTAGTCTCTTACGTGAATGAGCTAAATAATATTATGTGATATTTTACGCTAATGTGTTAATAATTTCACACATAAGTCGCTCCTGAGTATAAGTCGCACCCCCGGCCAAACTATGAAAAAAAACTGCGACTTATAGTCCGAAAAATACGGTAATAATAATAATGAATTACATTTGTAACGCACTTTACATTTGTTGAAATCTCAAAGTGCTACAAAGTACAAAAAAATAAAAAATGAATTAAAAAAAAAAAGGTAAAAAATTCAAATAGAAAGTTAGAATATATAATAGAAAATTAAAATAGAAATAAAAACACTAGATAAAACAGAAACACTGATAAAATATAAATAAAAACATGAAAGCACTGGATAAAACAGATAGGCATTTAAAAACAAGAGGGCAGAGAAATTAGATAAAAGCTGTGCTAAAAAGGTGTTTTTTTACTCCCTTCTTAAAACAGTCGACCGACTGTGGCGCTCTAAGATGGTCAGGGAGAGCGTTCCAGGGTTAGTCCTGATGGGTTTGAGGAGGTTGGTGTTTGAGGAGCGGAGGTTGAGGGTAGGAGGTTGAGGGGAAACTAGGTCCTTGAGGTAGGAGGGGGCGTTGCCGTAGATGCATTGATGTTTTCAGCCTGGATTACAACATTGTCAACATTGAGGCCTGTTTCACATCTTCTGCAAGACTACACCAGCATAAAAGTGAGCCGCAGCCTCACCATGTTTGGTCCTGACTGGGGGCACCAGCAGGAGACCACTCCCTGTAGTTGTGGCCCTAAACAACAACCACATAGTGTTTATGCCACGATTGTAACTGAACGTTGACAACATCTGTCCATGTCGTACCTTGCAGCTGTTGAAAAGTGAACTGCGGCGTTTGGAGCGCAACCAGGAGCGGGAGAAGAGCGTGGCCAACCTGGAGTACCTCAAGAACGTCCTGCTCCAGTTCATCTTCCTGCGATCGGGCAGCGAGAGGCAGGCGCTGCTTCCTGTCATCCACACCATGTTGCAGCTCAGTCCTGATGAGAAGAGCAAACTGGCTGCCATTGCACAAGGTACAGTCCTCACTGCACATGTTTGTATGGAAGCATCACATTGCACAAGGTACAGTCCTCACTGCACATGTTTGTATGGAAGCATCACATTGCACAAGGTACAGTCCTCACTGCACATGTATGTATGGAAGCATCACATTGCACAAGGTACATTCCTCACTGCACATGTTTGTATGGAAGCATCACATTGCACAAGGTACAGTCCTCACTGCACATGTTTGTATGGAAGCATCACATTGCACAAGGTACAGTCCTCACTGCACATGTATGTATGGAAGCATCACATTGCACAAGGTACATTCCTCACTGCACATGTTTGTATGGAAGCATCACATTGCACAAGGTACAGTCCTCACTGCACATGTTTGTATGGAAGCATCACATTGCACAAGGTACAGTCCTCACTGCACATGTTTGTATGGAAGCATCACATTGCACAAGGTACATTCCTCACTGCACATGTATGTATGGAAGCATCACATTGCACAAGTTACATTCCTCCCTGCACATGTTTGTTCTGCCTAGTTCACACCAACGGCGCTTGCCGCGCTTTAAAGCGGCAAGCAAAGCGCCGTCATTTTTGTCAATTTTTCCACGAATATCCCGATCTCCGAAGTGATGTTATGCTCTGATACGCTCTGATACGAATTAGTTGCCGCTTTGTTACCGTTCCTCACGATTTGATGCCGCTTTGATCCCGCTTTGATACGCTTTAAATCACGCTTTGGTACGTTTTATTACGCTTTATTGAACTTTATTACGCTTTGATGCGATCCTGACGCTTTAAATCAGGCTCTGACACGATTATCAAGCTCTGTTGTGCATTGTTACAACAAAAATAAGAAAAAAATGTGAAAAACTCAGTATACTAAGTTTTCCCCACATTTTTTTAGATTTATCTATTTATTTGATTTCTCTTTTTGTTTTATTATATACAGGATAAAACACATAATGTAATAAAAAAGAGAAATATGATAAACAAATAAGTAAAAAGTTAAAAAAAATGTGAAAAACTCAGTATACTAAGTTTTTCCCCACATTTTTTTAGATTTATCTATTTATTTGATTTCTCTTTTTGTTTTATTATATACAGGATAAAACACATCATGTAATAAAAAAGAGAAATATGATAAACAAATAAGTTTAAAAAAAATTGAAAAACTCAGTATACTAAGTTTTCCCCACATTTTTTTAGATTTATCTATTTATTTGATTTCTCTTTTTGTTTTATTATATACAGGATAAAACACATAATGTAATAAAAAAGAGAAACATGATAAACAAATAAGTTAAAAAAAAATGTGAAAAACTCAGTATACTGTTTTCCACACATTTTTTATATTCATTTATTTTTTCAATTTCTTTTTTTTTTCCGTTATATTATGTTTTATATCTTCAGTTCTTTTATTTCTTTGTCATCTTAATAAATATCTATCTTTCATTTCTTATGCTAGTTGACAATAATAAAAGGCATTTCTTTTATTTTTTATATTCATTTATTTTTTCAATTTCTCTTTTTTTTCCCGTTATATTATGTTTTATATCTTCATTTCTTTTATTTCTTTGTCATCTTAATAAATATCTATCTTTCATTTCTTATGCTAGTTGACAATAATAAAAGGCATTTCTTTTAAACGTAACATATTCTCTTTATTATTAACATTTTCATACAGAAAAATGATAGACAGTAATGTCAAACTGCAACATCAAACAGCAGAAGTACAGAAACAATGATCATCGTATAAAAAAGGCAACGATGCAAAAGAGAATGGATTTGTAATCCTGTGTTGGTTTTACATAAAAGTTCCAATGTCACTAGTCAATATCACAGTCACTTCCTATTGCGCTTTGAACCAAGATCTGTTAAGCTTTCCTACGCTTTGAGTCAAGCTTTGCTGAGCTTTGTCAGGCTTTGTCACGCTTTGATACGCTCTCGGCGCTTTATTCCATTCTTGACAGAGCGCAGAATTTTTTTAAACCGTTTTAAAAAATTTGGCGAACTTGCCGCATGTCCCGCTTCACTACAAGCTTTCCCACCATCCATTAGGACCCTCACGCTTTAATCACGCTTTGTTACGCTTTAACGCCGCTTTGCATGCCGCTTTAAAGCGCCGTTGGTGTGAACCTAGCATAAGGAAGCATCACATTGCACAAGGTACAGTCCTCACTGCACATGTTTGTATGGGAACATCACATTCTCAAACTAGTGCTACACCAAATAATCACTTCATATTCTAACAATGGCCATCTATATGAAATATACTTGTTCAATAAAACCTCTTCCTTGTTTTTAATGACAACTTAGGGCTATTTTAATGTTGTTCATTATGGTGGTACTTGGAGAGCCAAGTCTGGGAACCACTGACCCAGTGCATAACCTACAGGAGGTACAGTTGTAGATGTTCCTCATTGTATATCAGCTAACACTTTTAATCTCTGGGTTAGTTTTATGCATAACCCAGACCCACTGTATATCAGCCAACACTTTTAGACTCTGGGTTAGTTTTTATATATAACTCAGACCCACTGTACATCAACCAACACTTTTAGACTCTGGGTTAGTTTTATATATAACCCAGACCCACTGTACATTAACCAACACTTTTAGACTCTGGGTTAGTTTTTATATATAACCCAGACCCACTGTACATCAACCAACACTTTTAGACTCTGGGTTAGTTTTTATGTATAACCCAGACCCACTTTACATCAACCAACACATTTTTAGACTGTGGGTTAGTTTTTATGTATAACCCAGACCCACTGTACATCAACTAACACTTTTAAACTCTGGGTTAGTTTGTATGTATACATATATACAACCCAGACCCACTCTACATCAATCAACACTTTTAGACTCTGGGTTAGTTTTTATGTATAACTCAGACTCACTGTACTTCAACCAACATTTTTAGACTCTGGGTTAGTTTTGATAAACAACCCATGCCCACTGTACGTCAACCAACACTTTTAGACTCTGGGTTAGTTTTTATATATAACCCAGACCCACTGTACATCAACCAACACTTAAACTCTGGGTTAGTTTTTATACACAACCCAGACCCACTGTACATTAACCAACACTTTCAGACTCTGGGTTAGTTTTATATATAACACAGACCCACTGTACATCAACCAACACTTTTAGACTCTGGGTTAGTTTTATATATAACCCAGACCCACTGTACTTCAACCAACACTTTTAGACTCTGGGTTAGTTTTGTATATAACCCAGACCCACTGTAGTTCAACCAACACTTTTAGACTCTGGGTTAGTTTTTATATATAACCCAGAATCACTGTATTTCAACCAACACTTTTAGACTCTGGGTTAGTTTTTATATACAGTATAACCCAGACCCACTGTACTTCAACCAACACTTTTAGACTCTGGGTTAGTTTTTATATATAACCCAGACCCACTGTACATCAACCAACACTTTTAGACTCTGGGTTAGTTTTTATATATAACCCAGACCCACTGTACATCAACCAACACATTTTTAGACTCTGGGTTAGTTTTTATGTATAACCCAGACCCACTGTACATCAACCAACATTTTTAGACTCTGGGTTAGTTTTATATATAACCCAGACCCACTGTACATCAACCAACACTTTTAAACTCTGGGTTAGTTTTTATATATAACCCAGACCCACTGTACATTGAAAATACACTTACAGGCTGTAATTGTCCTAACTTGGCCTCTGTGTGCGGTGCTGTGCAGGTGAGGAGGAGGCGTCCGGGACTCAGGGCTCCGGCTGGTCCTCTTATCTCCACAGCTGGTCTGGGATCAGATAGATCACCACAAGACCGGTCAGCAGGTTTGCTCTGGTGGAAACCTGCACTGGTATTGGGAAACAGGGACAAATGGCGTGAAGTCACAACCTAACAGAAGGGACCAAGGAATGTATGATGGCAAATGTGATGGAGAAAGGGAAAATATTTGAATTCTTAGTGAAAAATCTAAATATAATTTACTTCATATTGAATCTAATTCATCTTTAAAGGGGAACTGCATTTTTTTTTTCTACCAGTCACAATCTATATCAGGGGTCGGCAACCCAAAATGTTGAAAGAGCCATATTGGACCAAAAATACAAAAACAAATCTGTCTGGAGCCGCAAAAAATGAAAAGCCATATTACATACAGATAGTGTGTCATGAGATATAAATTGAATTAAGATGACTTAAAGGAAGCTAAATTACCTCAAATATAGCTACAAATGAGGCATGGTGATGCAATATGTACATATAGATAGCCTAAATAGCATGTTAGCATCGATTAGCTTGCAGTCATGCAGTGACCAAATATGTCTGATTAGCACTACACACAAGTCAATAACATCGACAAAATTCACCTTTGTGCATTTATGCACAACGTTAAAAGTTTGGTGGACAAAATGAGACAGAAAAAGAAGTGACATAAAACACGTCCTAGAAAGTCGGAGAAAGTTCTACATGTAAACAAACTAAGGTGAGTTCAAGGACCGCCAAAATTAGTAGGACAAAACGGCGCTCGCCAAATACTCGAATCAGTGAAGCATGTTTAATATAACAGTGTGATTTATAACAATTAGGGAGGGCTGTGTCATGTTTGTCCTCCTACAGAAACCATATTAAAACAAAAAATATATTTTTTTCCCCTCATTTTTTTCCATTTTTCATACATTTTTGAAAAAGCTCCAGAGAGCCACTAGGGCGGCGGGTTGCCGACCCCTGATCTATATGATACAAAAACACATGTATTTGTTTATGCATTCTAACTGTCGAAGTGGAGGCACGTAAATAAGACCCGCCCACAAAACGTCAAAAAAGCGGCTTGAAGACGAGGTCAGTAAAACATCATCTGTGCAACATTTGGACCAAATAATTGCTAGCACATGTTTATGTAGACCACCAGGAAGTCTTTTACATGTAAAAAAAAAAAAATCATAATATAACCTCTTTAACATTCTGTATATTTTTAAAAACATTCTACTTTGTGCGTTTTATTCATTTAGATTCAGTTGATGGTTTTGAATCCGTCCATTATTAAATTAAGGATAAATCCAACCGCTTATGTATGTTTATTCAAATTAATCAAAATATCAACTGAGGCAAGTATTTAAATGAATTCAAGTGTCATCATTAACAACAGAAATAGTTTTAATAATCGACTTCCAGACTTGTTTTTTACACAATGTCCTGTTTTGTTGATTGTTTTTGCTGTTAGGCTTAATTAAGTTGTCATTTAATGACAGTGTAAACATGGTGAAAGTTTATTATTGAGTATTTTAAAGATTTTATGGTCACTTTTTTTCTTTAGGGGCAGCTTTTTGTGATTCTTTCAGCATAACTTATTATATAAGTGTTCCATGACAGGACAACTATGAAGCAGTGTGTATAAAAAAAAATGATCGGGCATTGATGGTAAGATTATGTGGCTTTGCTTCAGGGGTGTCCAAAGTACGGTCCGCACACCCACTTTTGTTGGCCTTTTGTCAGGAAAAAAAACAACAATCAAAATGTAAGAAAAAATGTTTAAAAAAATGGGCTGTAATGGAAAAAAAACTGAAATGTTCAAAGTAATAATTAACAATAATATACTCAGTCACCTATAACACAAATTATTATATTTTAATATATATATAATATCTGTTTTTAGCTTTATTTAAATAAAAAATATATTTGACTTTTTAGAAAAAAGTTCAGACACCCCTGATCGAAAATATTAGAAGTTCTCAAACATAAAAAAAAAAATAAAGATGTATTTAAAGTTTAGTTAGTTGATTAGTTCATTGAAAAAATAAAAATGATACTAACTTATGAATTAATTAATTTGAGAAAAAAATACAACTATAATAAACACTGTTAAATATGTAACTGAACATTAATATTTTTGTACAGGCATACTTTTTGACATACTAAGTTATGCAGTTAAACAATTGTATTATTATTAATAGTATTATTATATTCTTACAGGGGGAAAACAATAGTGAAAATGTAGGGAAAAAGCTATTAAAAAATTGGACTGTAATGAGAAAAAGCTGAAATGTTCAAACTAATAATTAATAATAATATACTTAGTCACCTATAACACAAATTATTATATTTTAATATATATATAATATCTGTTTTTAGCTTTATTTAAATAAAAAATATATTTGACTTTTTAGAAAAAAGTTCAGACACCCCTGATCTAAAATATTAGAAGTTCTCAAACATAAAAAAAAAAATAAAGATGTATTTAAAGTTTAGTTAGTTGATTAGTTCATTGAAAAATTTAAATGATACTAACTTATGAATTAATTAATTTGAGAAAAAAATACAACTATAATAAACACTGTTAAATATCTAACTGAACATTAATATTTTTGTACAGGCATACTTTTTGATGTACTAAGTTATGCAGTTAAACAATTGTATTATTATTATTATTAATAGTATTATTTTATTCTTACAGGGGGGAAACAATAGTGAAAATGTAGGGAAAAAGCTATTAAAAAATTGGACTGTAATGAGAAAAAGCTGAAATGTTCAAACTAATAATTAATAATAATATACTTAGTCACCTATAACACAAATTATTATATTTTAATATATATCATATCTGTTTTTAGCATTATTTAGATAAAAAAATATCAAAATGGCCCCCCCTATATTTGACTTTTTAGTATGTGGCCATTGGAGAAAAGAAGTTCAGACACCCCTGATCTAAAATATTATAAGTTCTCGAACAAGAATTAAAATAAAGATGTATTTAAAGTTTAGTTAGTTGATTAGTTAGTTGAAAAAATAAAAATGATAACATATTAATTAATTAATTTGAAAAAAATACAACTATAATAAACACTGTTAAATGTGTAACTGAACATTAATATTTTTGTACAGGCATAATTGTTGACACACTAGGTTATGCAGTTAAAAAAATGTATTATTATTATTATTAATATTATTATTATATTCTTACAGGGGGCAAACAATAGTGAAGCTAAAAAGCTATTAAAAAATTGGACTGTAATAAGAAAAAGCTGAAAAGTTCAAACTAATAATTAATAATATACTTGGTCACACATAACACAAAAACATATATTTTAATACATATAATATCTGTCTTTAGCATTTCTTTTTGTTGAAAAAACATATCAAAATGGCCCCTGCATACTTGACTTTTCAGTACGTGGCCCTTGGTGGTAAAAGTGTAAACACCCCTGATCTAAAATATTAGAAGCTCTTAAAATAAAAAATAAAATAAATATGTAAATAAAGTTTAATTTAAAAAATAAAAATGATATTAAATTATTAATTAATTTAATTTGAAGAATTATGACAACAATATTAAACATGTTTAAATGTGTAAACTGAACAGTATTATTTTTATACAGGCAGAATTTTTGACACACTATTTATGCAGTTACACAATCGTATTATTATTATTATTATCATTATTATTATATTCTTACAGGGGGGAAAAACAACAGTAAAAATGTAAGAAAACAGTGCAAAATAATCTGGAAGTAAAGAAAAAAACCTGACATTTTCCAACCAATAATTATTAATGATATAGTCAGTCACCAATAACACCAAGTTTTGACTTTAAATATACATAATATCTGTTTTTAACATTGTGTTTCATTAAAACATATCAAAATGGCCCCTGCGTACTTGGCTTTTCAGTATGTGGCCCTTGGTGGATGATCTAAAATGTTAGAAGCTCTCGAAATTAAACTAAAATAAAAAATATAAACAAAGTTTAGTAAGTTAGTTAATTGCAAAATAAAAATACTACCTTATGAATTATTAATTAGAAGAAAACAATACAGAAAGAATAGTAAACACTCTTAAATGTGCAACTGAACATGAATATTTTACACAACCGTATTATTATTATTATTAGTCTATTCTTAGAGGGAAAACCAGTAAAAATGTAAGAAAAAATAGGAGAAAAAAAAATCTGAATGTAATGAGATAAATGTTGTAATATTAATAAAATACCTAGTCACCTATAACAAATGTTGAAAAAATAAAACAATTAAAAATGGCCAGCAAAATGATGGAAAATGTTTGGACACCCCTGTTTTACTTGAAGCAATCATGAGCATCTAACTTATGTAAACAGCAATAGACACTGGCATTTATGGGATACTATGGTCGTCATGGTTACCCTGGCATTTATTTAGGAGGGAATGTTTGTGTAGCTATGACATGCTGTGTGAATAAAACATATCAAAAATGATGTTTTTTTACATGCTTCTCTTTCCATGAATGACGTCATCCATGCATCCAGCCCCTCCCATAGCCAGGGGGAGGAGTTAAAAGGATGGCCTTATAAGGGAAGAAATGTGGCGCTTGAGCGATAATGATGCAACAAATGGCTGATGGAGGCTGCAGGAAAGACGTTTGCCTCCCAGTAGACACACTTGGCCCCCCCAGTGTGACATTAAAACATAACTTTATTTAAATGGACTGTCATTAAAAAGCAATACAACTAACATTAGTAAGTAAACAAACATATTTATTTTGTATTTAATCGTCAAAATACGGGGCAATAAATAAAAAATAATAATTAAATGAATAATTAAAAATAATAACAATGATATATAAGTATGACTTAATTTTGATACTTTTGTGATTTTAATTAGATTTTTTTAAACGGCCATTGCCCAAAAAATATTAATGATCAATGTTATGAATTATTGATTTTTTTAAGGCTCCAATTACTTCACATATTTTTGGGGGGAAATATTGCATATTTTGTGCGGGGTGCTGGAAATGATGATATATATATATATTTATATATATATATATATATATCATAAATATTATATAAATAAATATTATATATATAGATACATATATATATAATATTTATTTATATATATATCATATTTATTTATATATATATATCATATTTATTTATATATATATTTATCATATTTATATATATATATATGTGTGTGTGTGTGTGTATATATATGTGTGTGTATATATATAATATATATATGTATGTGTGTATATATATATATATAATATATATGTGTGTATATATATATACTGTATATATACACACACTATATATATACATATATTAGTATATATATATATATATGTGTGTGTATATATGTATATATGTGTATATACATGTATATGTGTATATATATGTGTGTGTGTGTATATATATATATATATATATATATATATATATATACACACGAAAGGGACAAGCGGTAGGAAATGGATGGATGGATGGCTTATATTTAACACTTATGAGTGGGGCCTTTTTTTCGAAAACAAAACCAAAAAAACAGTGAATGTTGAATAGTTAAAAATAATAATATATATGAATTATTTTTAATACTTTTATGATTTTAGTGAGATTGTTTTAAACTGTCTATGCTCAAAAATAATACTGAAATAAAATCAATGTTGTCATCAATTATTGAGTTATTTAAGGTTCCAGTTACTTCACATCAAATAGTCCACTTAAATGGGTTGGAAAATATTGCATATTTAGTGTTTTTGCCATAAAAAACTGGGTTGTTGTTGTTTTTGTTTATTTTTTAAACGAAACAGGCATAAAACATTTTTAAAAACTGTATCGACAGACCTGAAGTTGATGTACATATTTAAGTGATGACTTATTTTTATCTTGAGGGGAGCACATCTCTATATTGTATTGCTTATGAAAATAAAAAATATCAAAATTTCCCCTGCATGCTTTGATGTTCCAGTGCGGGGCCCTCTGTAGAAACACTTTAATACACGAACACAAAAGTTGAAGGGTGGGTCTATCATCTCTCTGAGCACAAACATGCAAAAGTACTGCTGCTTGAGCTTGTGCGTCGCAGGGCTTTGCTAGAAACTGTTAGAACGCTTCCGGAATTCAGAATAACAACACATTCGTTGAAATAATCTAATCGAATCTATTTCTAACGGATACATATATTATCTGAAAGTAGTTGAAAGTGCATTTATAATAATTGCTTTGGCGTTGTGTGTATCATTTAGATGTCTTTTTTTATGTATTGCGCCGAAAGTGTTTTACTCTGAAAGTCCAAGACGGAAGTGTCATGTCCAGTTATGGTCAACTTTTCGGCTTGAGTGAGGAGGCCTCGTCTCGCCATCGCTACCCGGAGAGCCGCACTCACCAGCGGGGCATTCAACATCTGGAACCCCGAGGACGACACGCTCCAGTCGGCTCCGAAAGATGCTCGCCATCACTGAAATGACGAATGGGTGAGTCGGAAAAAAACATACTGGAACATATTTTTTTTTGGAAAAGTTGGGAAGTTGACAGTTTTCTTTCCATCTGGAAAGAAGGGGGAACAAACATTCCTTGTGTGTTTGGCTCTTTCATACACTGACGAAACTGACAGTTAGCTCGGGTAATTTCTCCACTTTTGTTTACATGTTTATGAGAAATATTTAGCTAAGACATATTTCATATTTATAGCGTCAATTTCTCTGGCAACAACCGAGTTTGCTCGTCATCACCCGAGCGGTACCGAAAACCCCAATCGGTCCACGCATGCGCGAGAATACGTCACTTCCTGTCGACTTGTTTTATTGTTATGTTCGGGCACGTTATGTTACATTGTTTTCTTTTGTAGTCTTTATTTCAATAACAATATCATAAAAGATTACATACTAAATAGACACAAACGTCATTAAGGATTACAGTATTTATGTTGTGCCTTAAATGGCAGAGAAATTGATTTTTTTTACAACTTATTTACATCAATTCATAATATAAACCATTTAAAAGTCCACTTTTTGGTAGGCCTTAGATATAGTTTTAAGTTAAGTGTCTTGTAGGGCTGCACAATTTTGAG
This sequence comes from Entelurus aequoreus, assembly GCF_033978785.1. NCBI lineage: Eukaryota > Metazoa > Chordata > Actinopteri > Syngnathiformes > Syngnathidae > Entelurus > Entelurus aequoreus. Next base: position 13,007,378 of record NC_084743.1, read on the forward strand.
GGGGAAAAAAAAACATTTACATTTTTCTTTCCAAAATTGCGATTTTTATATTTTGTACAAGTGGAGGAAGACATGTTACTTTTAAACTGCCAATTAAAAATGTGTATCTCAAGGTGCCACACATTACAACAATATGCAATAATGTCATTTCAAAACTATTTGGCTTTATGTGTCTGCATCATGCTCTGGGGTGGTATAGCTTGGTTGATTGACTCTTTGACTTCCAAGGTGCACTTTTTTGATTGTCCAGGAGGCAAAGGCTCAACATTTATCTCACTAATAACTGATTTGGTGTCAATTAATGGTGCAATCTTCGATGGGACTCAGTGGTGCCCCCGTGTGTTGAAATTGTGGTTACAATAATTAGGGTTGCAACATTCCGGGAATATTCAAAGTTGGAAACTTTCCATGGGAATTAAGGGGAAATTAATGGGAATAAACATTGAATGCAACATGCTAGATCTTGCAGCATGATTATTAGCTAACACAACCTGATTTCATGCAAATTCAGTAGAATTTCAACCCTGCACTGTGCATTCCTCCATCACATGTGCAGTGCATTCTTCCATCACCCACATATGTGGTCCTCTCCAAGGTTTCTCATAGTCATTCACATCGACGTCCCATTGGGGTTGTGAGTTTTTCCTCGCCCTTATGTGGGGTCTGTACCGCGGATGTCGTTGTGGCTTGTGCAGCCCTTTGAGACACTTGCGATTTAGGGCTATATAAATAAACATTGATTTATTGACACAGATTAATCTAAAAGTAGTGAAACAAAAATGAATATTGTCAACAACAGCATCAATATTAGTAACAATTTCAACATAACATGGTTTCTTTGAGGGCTCTATTTAAAAGCTTTACATTTGTATGGACCATATCACACAACACTAATAATATTAATCATTTATATTTGTGATATTGTTGCTTTTTACTGTATTGTCATGTGGAATTTTATTTTGGGACCTTCTTAACGCTTCCATGTTGCCACGTCTTCCCGAGCATAAACATAACCAGATTATTTATGTACACAGACGTTCTAGTAACACACACCGGACCGAGGGAATCAAATCATGTTGTGCAGAACCCAGACCCTCTCCGACAATGCTTGCTGTCCACACCACTTCCTGTACGTCCACTCCCTGGGGATTGTTTGATTCTTTCTGCCGCGTGAGCACTGCCTCCCTAACCACATAAATCAGGCCTTCCTCAAGCACGCTGCACTTCCACAAGCTCAGCAGGAGCCATTCTGCATTCCTCGCCTGTAACGTTCTGACTCCGCGCTCCGTTTGCTGCAACTGCGGCTCAAGTCCAAGTCCGCGGCCTGAACATGACCTTGTTTGGAAGAGACCGGAGCAGGCCAGATGAAGTCACGGATACACCTGGAAAGCATGCTTGTTCAATGTCTACCACTGCTGTAGCCATTTGTTGTCACGCAATACGTTCACACGCATAGAAGAAAACCCAATTATAGGTTACATTCCGTCACGTGACCTTTGAACTAGGGTTGTACGGTATACTAGAACAGCATCGCGGTACTAATGTCAGGTTCAAACAACAAACTATCTATTAAACCAGACGAGAAGCAAGGAATCAGGCAGAGACAGAGTTCAATTTTGCTCATGAGGAGAAACGTATGGGGCTGCACACTCAGTTACAGTCTCCCACTACACTCTGAGGGGCAGCCCCACACGCTCCTCTATTTATTTGGGGGCGGCATGGCGTAGTGGGTAGAGCGGCCGTGCCAGGTTCGCTCCCCGCCTCTTGACATCCAAATCGCTGCCGTTGTGTCCTTGAGCAGGACACTTCACCCTTGCCCCCGGTGCCGCTCACACTGGTGAATGAATGATAGGTGGTGGTCGGAGGGGCCGTAGGCGCAAACTGGCTGCCTCGCTTCCGTCAGTCTACCCCAGGGCAGCTGTGGCTACAAATGTAGCTTACCACCACCAGGATGTGAATGAATGACGGGTTCCCACTTCTCTGCGAGCGCTTTGAGTATCCAATAATAGAAAAGCGCGATATAAAATTGTGACAGTCTCTCGCTGTCGGGGTTCCATGGACCACCAAGGACTGACATGACTGCAAGCGGTTTGTGACTTTGTTTATTTTTCAATAGTGCTCAGTCTCTGGTCGGGTCGCTTTTCAGCTCCTTCCTCTTCCACTGCTCGCGCTTCCGGTCGCTTTTCAGCCTCCCGCGTCGTCGTCTGTCCCTCGCTCTCTGTTTATTTTGAGTTGCATGCGCTCGCGTCTCTCCAGCTCCTTCTGCCCCGTCGTTCTCTGCTGCCGCCCTTTTATTCATTGAGAGGGGATTACACAATTGTGCGCAGCCGGGCGATCTACGCACCTGGCGTCTACTAGGGCTCGCCGCTGGCCCGCCGGCCACGCCTCCCCACAAATATCTAATCCATTATTATTATTATATTGCGTTCACATTAGAAATCCCATTTTTTTCCCCCAACATTGAGAGGCCACTACAGAGATGGGATTTGGCACAACAATCCAAATTGGACATCCGTCCCTGCAGTGTGAACGTAGCCTTTGTTCTACACACAATCCGTCATTAAGTCCATGTCAACACAAGTAGTTTGTTTCTTCCTGTAGTTTGCAGCGTCATAATGACAGCTGCTTCTGATATTTGGAGCAAAGTCATGAAAATGACTTTCTCGCACACATTTGGAGGATGCCGTGCATTTCTAGCAACTAGTCCCAGGACAGTACCGTATTTTCTGGGCCATAGGGCGCACTGGATTATAAGGCGCACTGCCGTTGAGCGGGTCTAGTCAGGTCTATTTTCATACAAAAGGCGCACCGGATTATAAGGTGCATTAAAGGAGTCATATTGTTATGATTTTTTTCTAAAGTGAAAAGACTTCCTTGTGGTCTACATCAGTGGTCCCCAACCACCGGGCCGCGGCCCGGTACCGGTCCGCGGACCGATTGGTACCGGGCCGCACAAGAATTTAAAAAAAAAAAAAAAAAAATTTTTTTTTTTTTTTTTTTTTTTTTTTTTTAATGAAATCAACATAAAAAACACAATATATACATTATATATCAATATAGATCAATACAGTCTGCAGGGATACAGTCCGTAAGCACACATGATTGTATTTATTTATGTAAAAAAAAAAAAAAAAAAATTTATTTTTTTTATTTTTTAAATACCCCCCCCCCCCACCCCCCCACCCCCCACCGGTCCGTGGGACAAATTTTCAAGCATCGACCGGTCCGCAGCTACAAAAAGGTTGGGGACCACTGATCTACATAACGTGATGGTGGTTCTTTGCTCAAAATGTTGCATGGATGACAGTGTTTCCCATAAACCGCCAAGATACCTGTGGCGGTGGGGGCGTGGCTATGGGCGTGGTCACCGTGACATCATTGAGTAATTTGCATAATTTACTACAATGATATGATTTTCTCTAAAAGGCTCAAAAAATGTATACTTACTAATTAATAATAACAGTTTTGTTTTAAACGTCCATTCATCCATTTTACAATATAATTACAACACTTTATGTACATATTTATATACAGATTTGAACAATAAGTTATTCACTGAAATATATTTATTAATTGTGGTTCTTACAAAAAATATATCTTATCAAATATAAAAGCTAAAATGTCTCATAAAGCTCTGCCCCTTTAATTAGTGCATACTAAATAATTTAACTTTAGCCTACTACTACAACCATATTATTTACCAGCGACATAAAGTGAAACAGAGGCAGAGGTGTCCTGCCACAGTCAGTAACAAATAAACAGAAAACAGTAGTGGTGGTAGATAGACACAGAGCTTCATCAAACCATTGTGCCATTGTGCGGTCCTTATACACACCATAATAATACTCCTATGTTGAAGCACAGTACAATCCATCAAGCGGTGTGGCTTCATAGCTTACCAAAGTCCTACTAAAATATTTTGATAGATTTTTGAGAGCCGTGTGTAATGTTCTATATTCTCAATGGAACATTTAATGTTTTGGTGTTGTTTACCACCGTCATATTGTGGTCTACATGCATCTCTTATGTGTGACTGCCATCTACTGGTCACACTTATCATTACACCAAATAAAATAGCTTCGAGGTCAGTAAGCACAACCAGAATTATGCCGTACATTGGGCACACCGGCTTATAAGGCGCACTGTCAATTTTTGAGAAAATGAAAATATTTTAAGTGCGTCTTATAGTCCCAAAATAGGGTAATGAAAATGACATTCTCTCACACATTGCCTAGCATTTCTAGCCCCTAGTCCAAAGTACACTACTTGACTCAGTTTGATGTTTTTGCACATTTCCTATGACACTTTTGCACACATGGTTTTGCACACTTTCCTATGACACTTTTACAATTAGACTTTTACACTTTTCCTATGACACTTTTGCACACATGGTTTTGCACACTTTCCTATGACACTTTTGCACTTTAACAATTAGACTTTTACACATTTACTTTTACAATTAGACTTTTACACTTTTCCTATGACATTTTTGCACATTTTCCTATGACACTTTTGCACACATGGTTTTGCACACTTTACTATGACACTTTTACACTTTTACAATTAGACTTTTACAATTAGACTTTTACACTTTTCCTATGACACTTGCACACTTTCCTATGACACTTTTGCACACTTTCCTATGACACTTTTGCACACTTTCCTATGACACTTTTGCACAAATGGTTTTGCACACTTACCTATTACACTTTTACACTTTAACAATTAGACTTTTACACTTTTACAATTAGACTTACACTTTTCCTATGACACTTTTGCACACTTTCCTATGACACTTTTGCACACATGGTTTTGCACACTTTCCTATGACACTTTTGCACTTTTACAATTAGACTTTTACACTTTTACTTTTACACTTTTCCTATTATACTTTTACACTTTTCCTATGACACTTTTGCACACTTTCCTATGACACTTTTGCACACATGGTTTTACACATTTTCCTATGACACTTTTGCACACATGGTTTTGCACACTTTCCTATGACACTTTTACAATTAGAATTTTACACTTTTCCTATGACACTTTTGCACACTTTCCCATAACACTTTTACAATTAGACTTTTACACTTTTCCTATGACACTTTTGCACACTTTCCTATGACACTTTTGCACACATGGTTTAGCACACTTTCCTATGACACTTTTGCACTTTTACAATTAGACTTTTACACTTTTACTTTTACTATTAGACTTTTACACTTTTCCTATGACACTTTTGCACACTTTCCTATGACACTTTTGCACACATGGTTTTGCACACTTTGCTATGACACTTTTACACTTTTACAATTAGACTTTTACACTTTTCCTATGACACTTTTGCACACTTTCCTATGACACTTTTACACTTTTACAATTAGACTTTTACACTTTTCCTATGACACTTTTGCACACTTTCCTATGACACTTTTGCACACTTTCCTATGACACTTTCCTCCACATTTTCCTCCACATTTATATGGTTTTGCACACTTTCCTATGACACTTTTACATTAGACTTTTACACTTTTCCTATGACACTTTTGCACACTTTCCTATGACACTTTTGCACACTTTCCTATGACACTTTCCTCCACATTTTCCTCCACGTTTGTATGGTTTTGCACACTTTCCTATGACACTTTTACATTAGACTTTTACACTTTTCCTATGACACTTTTGCACACTTTCCTATGACACTAACAATTAGACTTTTACACTTTTCCTATGACACTTTTGCACACTTTCCTATGACACTTTTGCACACATGGTTTTGCACACTTTCCTATGACACTTTTGCACTTTTACAATTAGACTTTTACACTTTTAGTATTAGACTTTTACACTTTTACACTTTTCCTATGACAATTTTGCACACATGGTTTTACACACTTTCCTATGACACTTTTGCACACATGGTTTTGCACACTTTCCTATGACACTTTTACAATTAGACTTTTACACTTTTCCTATGACACTTTTGCACACTTTCCTATGACACTTTTACAATTAGACTTTTACACTTTTCCTATGACACTTTTGCACACTTTCCTATGACACTTTTGCACACTTTCCTATGACACTTTCCTCCACATTTTCCTCCACGTTTGTATGGTTTTGCACACTTTCCTATGACACTTTCCTCCACGTTTCAGCCAGTACGCTTCAAGGTCTGCACTGACCGCTCGTCTTTTACGCTCAGTGGGATCTCCTGGTGCTTAAGTTCCCAACACCACAAACAGACTTGTATTGACCCATCTCCTCATCACACCTTCTCTCCAACTTTAAAGCACCCGCACTAAAATGACACCACGTTGGGGGCTTTTTTTTGCGGGTTTCTCACAAAGACCACGAGCGGACACACACACACACACACACACACACACACACACACACACACACAGGAAGTGATGTGGCCATGCGATAGCAGCAGTAGGAGTGTTTGCAGTGACCGCAAAAGGAACTTTAGCAAGACAAAAATGATCCGCACTCCTCTCTGACACGTCGCAGTGGTAAGACATAATAACTCGCAATGTTTATTATCACATATTTTTGTCAACTCTAACATTTTGTATCATTTCTCTCACTCTGTTGCTGTGGTTTCTCTCATTTGGGCCTCTTTTATCAAGCATGTTGTGTACTTCCTCTTGTATGAGAAAGCTGTTGCAAGCTCTCATTCACACACCGAGTTGGAACTGTATATTTTATTAGCACTGAAACTGTTAGTAAAGCCAAAAACAATGTTTTTGCATGTGGGGATTAAGACATGCTGTACCTCTGTTGTCCACACAGTGGCAGTGTAGTCCCCTGGAGCAGGCGAGCTACTTTTCAAGTGGAGGATCTACAGTACCTCCTTCATACACAGTCGTGGTCAAAAGTTTCCATACACTTGTAAAGAACATCATGTCATGGCTGTCTTGAGTCTCGTAATCATTTCTACAACTCTTATTTTTTGTGATAGAGTGATTGGAGCACATACTTGTTGCTCACAAAAAACATTCATGAAGTTTAATTCTTTTATGAATTTATTATGGGTCTACTGAAAATGTGAGCAAATTATCCGGGGCACCCTGCGGTTTGAAAAATTCGATGCAGTGTATCTGCTGATGTAGTTGTTAAAAAAAAAAAAATGTCAAAATGCCAAATATCGGCATTGATAAGGCCCGCGGGGGGGGGGGGGGGGGGTAATAATGTGTGTGTGTGTATATATATATATAGCTGTAATTCACTGAAATTCACTTATTTCTTATATATATATATATATATGTAAATAAAAGAAATACTTGAATTTCAGTGAATTACAGCTATATATATATGTATATACATATATAGATGTAATTCACTGAAATTCAAGTATTTATTATATATATATATACAGTATATATATATATATATATATTAGGGCTGCAACTAACGATTAATTTGATAATCGATTAATCGGTCGATTATTACTTCGATTAATAATCGGATAAAAGAGACAAACTACATTTCTATCCTTTCCAGTATTTTATTGAAAAAAAACAGCATACTGGCACCATACTTATTTTGATTATTGTTTCTCAACTGTTTGTACATGTTGCAGTTTATAAATAAAGGTTTATTTAAAAAAAAAAAAAGAAATTAAAAAAAAAAAAAAGCCTCTGCGCATGCACATAGCATAGATCCAACGAATCGATGACTAAATTAATCGGCAACTATTTTTAATCGATTTGAATCGATTTAATCGATTAGTTGTTGCAGCCCTAACATATATATATATATATATATATATATATATATATATATATATATATATATATATATATATATATATATATATATATATATATATTAAGGCTGAAACGACGCGTCGACGTAGTCGACGTCATCGGTTATGTAAATACGTCGACGCCGTTTTTGTGCGTCGACGCGTCGCATAATTACGTCACACTACCGTCATGGCGGAGCGCAAAGCAGACTGTGCGAGCGAGGGGAAAAACGCACGCCAAAAGTGGTCAAAAGTGTGGGAGTATTTCAATACACAGCCTAATAATGTTGTTGTATGCACACTGTGTCGAGCGGAAATGGCCTATCATAGCAGCACAACGGCTATGAACGAACATTTGAAAAGAAAACCATCAACCATCAACTAGTCAATCGTCCGCGTTAGCATACGTTGTCATCATTACACATAAACATGAATGTGTCATTTGTATCTGCTAGGGGTGTAACGGTACGTGTTTTGTATTGAACCGTTTCGGTACGAGGCTTTCGGTTCGGTACGGGGGTGTACCGAACGAGTTTCTAAGCTAAAGCTAACTTTAGCTGCTAAAGTCTTAACAAGTTGCTTTGCTTCTCTGCCTCTGTCTCAGCACGCAGCATTGTCCCACCCACACAACCATCTGATTGGTACACACGCAGCATTGTCCCACCCACACAACCATCTGATTGGTACACACGCAGCATTGTCCCACCCATACAACCATCTGATTGGTACACACGCAGCATTGTCCCACCCACACAACCATCTGATTGGTACACACGCAGCATTGTCCCACCCACACAACCATCTGATTGGTACACACGCAGCATTGTCCCACCCACACAACCATCTGATTGGTACACACGCAGCATTGTCCCACCCACACAACCATCTGATTGGTACACACGAAGCATTATCAGCCAATCAGCAGTGCGTATTCAGAGCGCATGTAGTCAGCGCTTCAGCGTGGAGCAGATAGGTGTTTAGCAGGTGAGCATCAAGCAGCGGACTCTCCCCAAATGATAATAAACACCTCCCAGTCAACTACTAGTAACATCACTATGAGCCCGTTGACCTACTAGAAACTTCAACTGCAGCTCAGCTCACTCGCAGTCCTGGCTTGAGGTGAAGGCTAATTACCTCTCAGTTCCAGCCACATCGACTCCTTCTGAGCGCCTATTTTCAGCTGCTGGGAATATTGTAAACAAGAAAAGAAGCAAAGCAAGTAGACATGCTAACCTTTCTTCATTACAACTGTTAGTCACTCACTGGAATGAGTAGAATTGGTTATTGTGTACTGTGTTGGACTGGATGTTTATTTTGCACATTTTAAAAGCAATACTTAATGTTTACAGTGCTCCAGAATATTTACATTGGCACTTTTTTGTATTGGATGTTTATCTTTATGTTTGCACATTTTAGCAAATAAGCAATACTTTCACTTTTGTTGAAATGTTTACACTGTTGTTACAGAATATTTCGTTTTGCACTTTTTTGTATTGGATGTTTATCTTTATTTTTGCACATTTTAAAGCAAAATAAGCAATACTTTTACTTTTGAAATGCTTGTACTATTTCAGAATATTAAGATTTGCACTGGATGTTTACTTTTATATTTGCACATTAAAAAGCAAATAAGCTACTTTTAATTTTGTTAAATGTTAAAAGTTTTAAATGTTTACATTGTTACAGAATATTTTGTCATGTTGTTGTCAATGTTGACTGAGTGGCCATACTTTTTTTTTTTGTAAATAAAAGCCATGCCTTTTGAAAAAACTGGCCTACTTTTATTTTTTCATCTTCATTTTATATAAAATAAAATAAAAAATAATCGGTAAAAGGAAAAATAATCTATAGATGAATCGAAAAAATAATCTATAGATTAACCGATTAATCGAAAAAATAATCTATAGATTAATCGATAGAAAAATAATCGTTAGCTGCAGCCTTAATATATATATATATATATATATATATATATATATATGTATATATATATATATGTATGTGTGTATATATATATATATATATATATATATATATATATATATATATATATGTATATATATATATGTATGTGTGTATATATATATATATGTATGTATATATATATATATATATATATATATATATGTATGTGTGTATATATATATATATATATATATATGTATGTGTGTATATATATATATATATATATATATATATATATATATATATATATATATATATATATATATATATATATATATATATGTGTGTGTGTATATACATACTTTTAAAGTTATTTTGATAGTAGGCTAATATAGCTAATATAGACACTTACATCATGTGTTGCCTTCGTTATAACACTTATATAAGACTTTTAAAGTCATTTTGATAGTAGGCTAATATAGCTAATATAGACACTTACATCATGTGTTGTGTGCCCTGCGATGAGGTGGCGACTTGTCCGGGGTGTACCCCGCCTACCGCCCGAATGCAGCTGAGATAGGTCTCCAGCGACCCCAAAAGGGACAAGCGGTAGAAAATTGGATGGATGGATCATGTGTTGTCTTCATTATAACACTTATATAAGACTTTTAAAGTCATTTTGATAGTAGGCTAATATAGCTAATATAGACACTTACGTCATGTGTTGCTTTCATTATAACACTTATAGTGTATAAGGCTTTTAAAGTCATTTTGATAGTAGGCTAATATAGCTAATATAGACACTTACATCATGTGTTGCCTTCATTATAACACTTATATAAGACTTTTAAAGTCATTTTGATAGTAGGCTAATATAGAAACTTACATCATGTGTTGCCTTCATTATAACACTTATATAAGCCTGTTCATTATTTGCGGCTCCAGACAGATTAGTTTTTTGTATTTGTGGTCCAATGTGGCTCTTTCACCATTTGGGGTTGCTCTCACTGATTAAGTGTGTTTGTTTGTCACTATTGTGCTTCTCTGTTGGCATAATCGTGCTCTTTGTTCCCCGGCCAGTGGGTAGTAAGGCTGCAGCTAACGATTATTTTTCTATCGATTAATCTATAGATTATTTTTTCGATTAATCGGTTAATCTATAGATTATTTTTTCGATTAATCTATAGATTATTTTTCCTTTTACCGATTTTTTTTTTTTATTCAAAATGAAGATGAAAAAATAAATGTAGGCCCGTTTTTTCAAAAGGCATGGCTTTTATTTACAAAAAAAAAAGTATGGCCACTCAGTCAACATTGACAACAACATGACTAAATATTCTGTAACAATGTAAACATTTAAAACTTTTAACATTTAACAAAATTAAAAGTAGCTTATTTGCTTTTTAATGTGCAAATATAAAAGTCAACATCCAGTGCAAATCTTAATATTCTGCAATAGTATAAGCATTTCAAAAGTAAAAGTATTGCTTATTTTGCTTTAAAATGTGCAAAAATAAAGATAAACATCCAATACAAAAAAGTGCAAAACGAAATATTCTGTAACAACAGTGTAAACATTTCAACAAAAGTGAAAGTATTGCTTATTTGCTAAAATGTGCAAAAATAAAGATAAACATCCAATACAAAAAAGTGCCAATGTAAATATTCTGGAGCACTGTAAACATTAAATATTGCTTTTAAAATGTGCAAAATAAACATCCAGTCCAACACAGTACACAATAAACAATTCTACTCATTCCAGTGAGTGACTAACAGTTGTAATGAAGAAAGGTTAGCATGTCTACTTGCTTTGCTTCTTTTCTTGTTTACAATATTCCCAGCAGCTGAAAATAGGCGCTCAGAAGGGGTCGATGTGGCTGGAACGAGAGGTAATTAGCCTTCACCTCAAGCCAGGACTGCGAGTGAGCTGAGCTGTAGTTTATATTTCTAGAAGGTCAACGGGCTCATAGTGATGTTACTAGTAGTTGACTGGGAGGTGTTTATTATCATTTGGGGAGAGTCCGCTGCTTGATGCTCACCTGCTAAACACCTATCTGCTCCACGCTGAAGCGCTGACTACATGCGCTCTGAATACGCACTGCTGATTGGCTGATAATGCTTCGTGTGTACCAATCAGATGGTTGTGTGGGTGGGACAATGCTGCGTGTGTACCAATCAGATGGTTGTGTGGGTGGGACAATGCTGCGTGTGTACCAATCAGATGGTTGTGTGGGTGGGACAATGCTGCGTGTGTACCAATCAGATGGTTGTGTGGGTGGGACAATGCTGCGTGTGTACCAATCAGATGGTTGTGTGGGTGGGACAATGCTGCGTGTGTACCAATCAGATGGTTGTGTGGGTGGGACAATGCTGCGTGTGTACCAATCAGATGGTTGTGTGGGTGGGACAATGCTGCGTGTGTACCAATCAGATGGTTGTGTGGGTGGGACAATGCTGCGTGTGTACCAATCAGATGGTTGTGTGGGTGGGACAATGCTGCGTGTGTACCAATCAGATGGTTGTGTGGGTGGGACAATGCTGCGTGTGTACCAATCAGATGGTTGTATGGGTGGGACAATGCTGCGTGTGTACCAATCAGATGGTTGTGTGGGTGGGACAATGCTGCGTGTGTACCAATCAGATGGTTGTATGGGTGGGACAATGCTTCGTGTGTACCAATCAGATGGTTGTATGGGTGGGACAATGCTGCGTGTGTACCAATCAGATGGTTGTATGGGTGGGACAATGCTGCGTGTGTACCAATCAGATGGTTGTGTGGGTGGGACAATGCTGCGTGTGTACCAATCAGATGGTTGTGTGGGTGGGACAATGCTGCGTGTGTACCAATCAGATGGTTGTATGGGTGGGACAATGCTGCGTGTGTACCAATCAGATGGTTGTGTGGGTGGGACAATGCTGCGTGTGTACCAATCAGATGGTTGTGTGGGTGGGACAATGCTGCGTGCTGAGACAGACGCAGAGGAGCGAAGCAGCTTGTTAAGACTTTAGCAGCTAAAGTTAGCTTTAGCTTAGAAACTCGTTCGGTACACCCCCGTGCCGAACCGAAAGCCCCGTACCGAAACGGTTCAATACAAAACACATACCGTTACACCCCTAGCAGATACAAATGACACAGTCATGTTTTTGTGTAATGATGACAACGTATGCTCGCGCGGACGATTGACTAGTTGACTAGTTGATGGTTTTCTTTTCAAATGTTCGTTCATAGCCGTTGTGCTGCTATGATAGGCCATTTCCGCTCGACACAGTGTGCATACAACAACATTATTAGGCCGTTTATTGAAATACTCCCACACTTTTGACCACTTTTGGCATGCTTTTCCCCCCTCGCTCGCACCGCTCGCATCGTCTGCTTTGATCGTCTGCTTTGCGGTCCGCCATGACGGTAGTGTGACGTAAATATGCGACGCGTCGACGCACAAAAACGGCGTCGACGTATTTACGTAACCGATGACGTCGACTACGTCGACGCGTCGTTTCAGCCTTAGTGGGTAGTAAGAGGCAGAGTCTCCAATGCCTCTCCCGTCCTCTCAAGCGTTTCCCTTCTACCTGCGGAAGAGCGTTGAAAGGTGTGCCGGCCGTCAAACCACACCTCTGCGTGTCCTTCCTCCAGGATCATGCGCCCTGGAGGTGTGTCAAACCTACACCGGGGCCTGATCTTTTTCCTTGGATCAACCCTGAACACACACACCCACCCACACTTTCTCTGGCACATTTCTGTCCTGGTGGGTCGTGTGGTCCCGGTAGACGAGGAAGGAACAGGCGAGGTGGCTGGGAGATGAACTCCTTGAGACTGAAGGCGCTGGCAAACTCCGACTTGTACAGGCGGAGACAGGAGAGACCGGACAGCTATGGTGTGCTGGGGGACGGCTTCAGGTGTGGCTACCTTTTTTTGTTTTGTAGAGCGTTTGTTGCCAAAGTTCACCGAGTCCATGGTTACTGTTCGGTCTTTCCCGGTCTGTGGTCATTGAAGACGTTTGTAGACCTAGTCTGTGCTTTGGTGTGCAACCAGGAACGTTGTTTACTTCTTCTGATGACTTCAGGGCGCCATGGAGTTCTTTCTGCAAGATTTAATCCTGAATCACCGGTCGAGGATTAGCTCTCCCCTCCCTCCCACTCTTCAGTGTGACGTGGGAAATGATTAAGTGGTCCTTTGTTTTGGTTTCATTATCATTCCTTCTTTATCTTAAGGCGAGCGGTCGGACTTTGACCTCACGTTTGTGACCAATCAAACGAGGTCTTTCATTCCTCTGAGATGAGAATAGTGGTGTGACCGTACATCAACCGCAGTTCTTCCCTCCTCAAGTGTTTGCAGGAATGTTGCAATGTGAAGAATGTAGACACAAAGAGGGGGCTCTGTCTTCTGAGGTGTTCCCCCGGTCAATTTAGACTGATACTAGGGGTGTGACGGTACACAAACATTTCGGTTCGGTACGTACCTCGGTTTAGAGGTCACGGTTCGGTTCATTAGCGGTACAGTAAGAAAACAACAAAATATAAATTTTGGGGTTATTTATTTACCAAATTTGCAAAATCTTCCACCAAAGATATTTTTCTTAGTGGACTATTTGATGTGAAGTAATGGGAACCTTGGATAGATCAATAATTCATAATAACATTGATTTTGATTCAATATTATGTTTTGAGCAATGACAGTTTGAAAGAAAAAAAAAACAGCTTTGTTTTACTAGGCAACATTGCAACTTTTTCTAAATTACATTTAACCTTTAAGCTTTTTTATTTCACTTTTCTTATGTTTTTACAGGACATGGGGGATTTTTTTTTAAAAATAATTTTTATTTTTTTATTATTATTTTTTAGACATGCATCTTGTGCGCACGAGATACATGTCTAAAAAAAATAGAAAAAAAAATTATACTTTTTAAAAAAAAATTTTTTTTTTTAATAACTTTATAAAAAGTTTCTCGTGCGCACGAGATACATGTCTAAAAAAAAAAAGAAAAAATTATAATTCTTTTTTTTTTTTTAAATTTTTTATAACTATAAAAAGTTTCTCGTGCGCACGAGATAATGTCTTTAAAAAAAAGAAAAAAACTAATTATAATTTATATTTATTTATTTTTTTATAACTTTATAAAAAGTTTCTCATGCGCACAAGATACATGTCTAACAAAAAAAATTATAATTTTTTTTTTTTTTTTTTTTTAACTTTATAAAAAGTTTCTCGTGCGCACGAGATACATGTCTAAAAAAAAAGAAAAAAACAAATTATAATTTTTTTTTTATTATTATTTTTATAACTTTATAAAAAGTTTCTCGTGTGCAAGAGAAACTATCTCGTGCGCACGAGATACATGTCTAAAAAAAAAAGGAAACTTTTTTTTATTTTTTTTTATAACTTTATAAAAAGTTTCTCATGCACACAAGATAGTTTCTCGTGTGCACGAGATACAGGTCTAAAAAAAAAAGACAAAAACAATTTAAAATTGTTTTTTTTATTATTGTTATTTTTATAACTTTATAAAAAGTTTCTCGTGTGCAAGAGAAACTTTCTCGTGTGCAAGAGAAACTATCTCGTGCGCACGAGATACATGTCTAAAAAAAAAAGAAAAAAAAAATTATAATTATTTTTTTTTTTATTATTATTTTTTTTATAACTTTATAAAAAGTTTCTCGTGCGCACGAGATAGTTTCTCGTGCGCACGAGATACATGTCTAAAAAAAAAGAAAAAAAAATTATAATTGTTTTTTTTTATTATTATTATTTTTATAACTTTATAAAAAGTTTCTCGTGTGCAAGAGAAACTATCTCGTGCGCACGAGATACATGTCTAAAAAAAAAAAAGACATTTTTTTGATTTTTTTTTTATAACTTTATAAAAATGTTTCTCCTGCACACAAGATAGTTTCTCGTGCACACGAGATACATGTCTAAAAAAAAAAAAGAAAAAAAATTATATATTTTTTTTTTATTATTGTTATTTTTATAACTTTATAAAAAGTTTCGTGTGCAGGAGAAACTATCTCGTGTGCACGAGATACATGTCTAAAAAAAAAAAATTATATATTTTTTTATTATTATTTTTTTATAACTTTATAAAAAGTTTCTCGTGCGCACGAGATACATGTCTAAAAAAAAAATTAAAAAAATTTAAATTATACCAAAAAAAAAATTCCCCCATGTCCCTTTAGGGGCTCCGTATGTTTTTGTTTATTTTAATAGTATTTTTAGAATGTGCCGTGGGCCTTTAAAACATTAGCTGTGGGCCGCAAATGACCTCCGGGGCACACTTTTGACACCCCTGCTATAGATAATAAAAAATTAAATCTGATAAATCTATGGACATTTTGAGGCATTTAATAAACCCCGCCCTGACAGCTCCGCAAAAGAGGACATGTCCGGTGAAAAGAAGACGTATGGTCAGTCCATCCTAGCCCGTTAGCTGCTAGCATGCCGTGTGTTGTGCCTCGGTGTGCATTGTTTACACAACGTGCGTTACGCTACTTAATATGTCCGTGTGGAAACTCGTTCGGTACACCTCCGAACCGGACCGGAACCCCCGTACCGAAATGGTTCAATACAAATACACGTACCGTTACACCCCTAACTGATACAGACCTAAATACAGTAGTCTTGTCTTCATACCAATATTTTGGTACCGCCATCAAAACGTATTTACATACGTTTTGAAAGATCACAAAAACTGTCAATATCGGCTTTATTCGAACAGAAAATCTTACAATACATTAAACATATGTTTCTTATTGCAATCAAAGAAGAATTTAGTATTTAAATAAAGTAGTGAACATACTACACATCTTGTCTTTTAGTAGTAAGTAAACAAAAAAATTAAGTTTTAATTAGAGTTGTTCCAGTCAGGCTTTTATGCTGCCGAGTGTTGTCCTGATACCAATATTCTGGCACCGGTACCACATTTTACTTTGATACTTTACAGAATAAAGACAACCAGAGAAAAGTGTCATTTTTGGCTTTGTTTCAACAGAAAACATACATTTCTTATTGCAATTAAAGGACAATTTTGGCATTAAATAAGTAAATATTACGAGACAACTTGTCTTTTAGTAGTAAGTAAACAAACAAAGGCTCCTAATTAGTCTATGCAGTAACATTTATACACCTATTATTTTGTACACATTATTACTCGGCAGCATAAAACCCTGACTGGAACAACTCGAATTAAAACTGTTCTTTATTTCCTTTTTTCCCATACAGTTTTGTACTGATATCATTATGTGGCGTTACCAAGTAGAATTGATGTCAGATTGAGACCTGATGGAAGTGATATTGTTTGTGTTTTTAAGTCCTTGCCAAGACAGGAAGAAGGACCTGCCCAGAAATACAAAGTTGACCTCATATGGGTATGGAATAAAGATGTTGTCAATACTACTAAAGCCACACTAGCCTAGTATCTCCTTCAGAACATAAAGCGGGTTTTAACTTTCTTCTTTGCTCCATTTGTGTTTGTTGGATTTGTTGCCCTGGGTGCTCAAGTGGTCCCGGACCTGAGTAGTGCACGTCAAACAGGGCGAAACGGTGTGTGTGTGTGTGTGTGTGTGTGTGTGTGTGTGTGTGTGTGTGTGTGTGTGTGTGTGTGTGTGTGTGTGTGTGTGTGTGTGTGTGTGTGTGTGTGTGTGTGTGTGTACACTTGATGGCTTGCCAGCCAAAAAACAAGCAATGTTCATGTGTTGCCATGGTTACTGTTGACACTGTACATGGTCCTCACAAATAGCCAAGACGTGTGCGTGTGTGTGTGTGTGTGTTCTTGTATTTCTACCTTCTTGAGACATCAACAAGGAAAAGTAGCTTCCATATGAGGAGGTGTGAACAAGTGATGACATAAATCATGGTCCCAATAACATTGCATCTAATAGAGAATGTCTCATTTGCACCCCCTGCTGGTGAAACCTGTCAAAATGAGGGCGGTCACAAAAAGGAGGGATTTTTCAAATTGACTGTGTGTCAGTTTTAAAAATGCTCCCCCTCTGGTCAACATATGAAATAACAAGTGTGAGTAAAAAAAAAATTAATTAAAATTAAGTGCTCCCCCTCTGGTCAACATATGTAATAACAAGTGTGTGTAAGATATTGAAATAATCCCCCTTTTGGACAAAATTAAATTTAAAAAATTAATAAAAAATGTTATATAGAGACATACTGTAATAACTTGAAGTAAATAATGAAGATTAAAAAACAATTACAAACAAAAAATTCCCCCAAAGCTTTTATACCTGCATAGTTTGTATATAATATATTTGCATAGTATGTATATATTATTAATGTTGTAAATACACATCTTTATGTATCTAGAAAGGCTGGTCCTAAAGAGGTAGGCATTTTTCCCAAGTCTCAAGAAGGTAAGAAAAACATGAATGTGTGTGTGTGTGTGTGTGTGTGTGTGTGTGTGTGTGTGTGTGTGTGTGTGTGTGTGTGTTCTTGTATTTCTACCTTCTTGAGACATCAACAAGGAAAAGTAGCTTCCATATGAGGAGGTGTGAACAAGTGATGACATACATCGTTGTCCCAATACGGAAAACCATTGCATTTAATAGAGAATGTCTCATTTGCACCCCCTGCTGGTGAAACCTGTCAAAATGAGGGTGGTCACAAAAAGGAGGGATTTTTCAAATTGACTGTGTGTCGCTTTTAAAAGTGCTCCCCCTCTGGTCAACATATGAAATAACAAGTGTGTGTAAAAAAAATTAAGTGCTCCCCCTCTGGTCAACATATGTAATAACAAGTGTGTGTAAGATATTGAAATAATCCCCCTTTTGGACAAAATTAAATAAAAATAAAAAATGTTATATAGAGATAATAACTTGAAGTAAATAATGAAGATTAAAAAACAATTACAAAATATAAATAAAATAAATAAATAACTAAAAGCTTTTATATTTGCATAGTTTGTATATATTATATTTGTATAGTATGTATATATTATTAATGTTGTAAGTACAAATCTTTATGTATCTAGAAAAGGTGGTCCTAAAGAGGTAGGCATTTTTCGCAGGTCTCAAGAAGGTAAGAAATACATAAATGTGTGTGTGTGTGTGTGTGCGTGTGTGTGTGTGTGTGTGTGTGTGTGTGTGTGTGTGTGTGTGTTGTGTGTGTGTGTGTGTGTGTGTGTGTGTGTGTGTGTGTGTGTGTGTGTGTGTGTGTGTGTGTGTACATACACTTGATGGCTTGCCAGGCAAAAAACAAGCGATGTTCATGTGTTGCCATGGTTACTGTTGACACTGTTCATGGTCCTCACAAATAGCCAAGACGTGTGTGTGTGTGTGTGTGTGTTCTTGTATTTCTACCTTCTTGAGACATCAACAAGGAAAAGTAGCTTCCATATGAGGAGGTGTGAACAAGTGAGGACATAAATCATGGTCCCAATAACATTGCATCTAATAGAGAATGTCTCATTTGCACCCCCTGCTGGTGACACCTGTCAAAATTAGGGTGGTCACAATAAGGA
Organism: Entelurus aequoreus; assembly: GCF_033978785.1. Classification (NCBI taxonomy): domain Eukaryota; kingdom Metazoa; phylum Chordata; class Actinopteri; order Syngnathiformes; family Syngnathidae; genus Entelurus; species Entelurus aequoreus. The sequence goes on from NC_084743.1 coordinate 13,026,497, forward strand.
GGGATTTTTCAAATGGACTGTGTGTCGCTTTTAAAAGTGCTCCCCCTCTGGTCAACATATGAAATAACAAGTGTGTGTAAAAAAAAAAAAAATTTAATTAAGTGCTCCCCCTCTGGCCAACATATGTAATAACAAGTGTGTGTAAGATATTGAAATAATCCCCCTTTTGGACAAAATTAAATAAAAAAAATTAATAATTTTTTTTATATAGAGACATACTGTAATAACTTGAAGTAAATAATAAAGATTAAAAAACAATTACAAAATATAAAAATAAAAACAATAACTAAAATCTTTTATATTTGCATAGTTTGTATATAATATATTTGCATAGTATGTATATATTATTAATGTTGTAAATACAAATCTTTATGTATCTAGAAAGGGTGGTCCTAAAGAGGTAGGCATTTTTCGCAGATCTCAAGAAGGTAAGAAATACATAAATGTGTGTGTGTGTGTGTGTGTGTGTGTGTGTGTGTGTGTGTGTGTGTGTGTGTGTGTGTGTGTGTGTGTGTGTGTGTGTGTGTGTGTGTGTGTGTGTACACTTGATGGCTTGCCAGCCAAAAAACAAGCAATGTTCATGTGTTGCCATGGTTACTGTTGACACTGTACATGGTCCTCACAAATAGCCAAGATGTGTGTGTGTGTGTGTGTATGTGTGTGTGTTCTTGTATTTCTACCTTGTTGAGACATCAACAAGGAAAAGTAGCTTCCATATGAGGAGGTGTGAACAAGTGATGACATACATCATGGTCCCAATACGGAAAACCATTGCATCTAATAGAGAATGTCTCATTTGCACCCCCTGCTGGTGAAACCTGTCAAAATTAGGGCGGTCACAAAAAGGAGGGATTTTTCAAATTGACTGTGTGTCGCTTTTAAAAGTGCTCCCCCTCTGGTCAACATATGAAATAACAAGTGTGTGTAAAAAAAAAAAAAAAAAAAAAATTTAATTAAGTGCTCCCCCTCTGGCCAACATATGTAATAACAAGTGTGTGTAAGATATTGAAATAATCCCCCTTTTGGACAAAATTAAATAAAAAAAATTAATAATTTTTTTTATATAGAGACATACTGTAATAACTTGAAGTAAATAATAAAGATTAAAAAACAATTACAAAATATAAAAATAAAAACAATAACTAAAATCTTTTATATTTGCATAGTTTGTATATAATATATTTGCATAGTATGTATATATTATTAATGTTGTAAATACAAATCTTTATGTATCTAGAAAGGGTGGTCCTAAAGAGGTAGGCATTTTTCGCAGATCTCAAGAAGGTAAGAAATACATAAATGTGTGTGTGTGTGTGTGTGTGTGTGTGTGTGTGTGTGTGTGTGTGTGTGTGTGTGTGTGTGTGTGTGTGTGTGTACACTTGATGGCTTGCCAGCCAAAAAACAAGCAATGTTCATGTGTTGCCATGGTTACTGTTGACACTGTACATGGTCCTCACAAATAGCCAAGATGTGTGTGTGTGTGTGTGTATGTGTGTGTGTTCTTGTATTTCTACCTTGTTGAGACATCAACAAGGAAAAGTAGCTTCCATATGAGGAGGTGTGAACAAGTGATGACATACATCATGGTCCCAATACGGAAAACCATTGCATCTAATAGAGAATGTCTCATTTGCACCCCCTGCTGGTGAAACCTGTCAAAATTAGGGCGGTCACAAAAAGGAGGGATTTTTCAAATTGACTGTGTGTCGCTTTTAAAAGTGCTCCCCCTCTGGTCAACATATGAAATAACAAGTGTGTGTAAAAAAAAAAAAAAAAAATTAAGTGCTCCCCCTCTGGCCAACATATGTAATAACAAGTGTGTGTAAGATATTGAAATAATCCCCCTTTTGGACAAAATTAAATACAAATAAAAAATGTTATATAGAGACTTACTGTAATAACTTGAAGTAAATAATGAAGATTAAAAAACAATTACAAAATATAAATTAAAAAAATAAATAACTAAAAGCTTTTATATTTGCATAGTTTGTATATATTATTAATGTTGCTAATACAAATATTTATATATCTAGAAAGGGTGGTCCTAAAGAGGTAGGCATTTTTCGCAGATCTCAAGAAGGTAAGAAATACATGAATGTGTGTGTGTGTGTGTGTGTGTGTGTGTGTGTGTGTGTGTGTGTGTGCGTGTGTGTGTGTGCGTGTGCGTGTGCGTGTGTGTGTGTGTGTGTGTACGTACACTTGATGGCTTGCCAGGCAAAGAACAAGTGGTGTTCATGTGTTGCCATGGTGACACTGCACATGTCAGTGCGATACATACTTCAGCCTGTGTCTGCTTGTACGGCTCCGCTTGAAGAATTGCTTTTATTCCAGAACTTGTTGTCACGTAGCTGTGAATGTTGTGGAGCAGCTACAGTACTTGTCACTGCAGGCTCCTGTTCTGTAACCAAAGCCCGGTTCCCTGCCAGGGTTGCGTCAGGAAGGACGTGCGGCGTGAGAGAACAACAACAACAACAACAACTCATGCGATTGACTCGCTGTGGAAACTCCTGACAAGAAAAAGCTGAAAGTTCAATTTAAAAAATGCACTAAATTGCAAAAATGTATTATTTTCGGAATATCTCTCAAGTCACGCATTTTGTTCCATTTTGGTCCCTCTTTGGGGAGTTCAGGAAAATGTGATGATTATTTAACATTCAAAGTAGAGATCGACACATGTGATACAGATGCCGATTATTAGTAGCCAACCCTGCAGGCACAAGACATGGAAACAACGTTGAGAACTTGTTGAATTAAGTCCTGACGTTTAGCAACTCTAACGTAACGTTGAAACATCATGCTTTTTGACGACGTTTAATCAATGTTGGGTTCTGACATTGATTTGACCATTGAAATGTGGTCATCTTCCAACCATAATTCTACAACACAAATACAACGTTGAAACAACATGCTTCTTGACAACGTTTAATCAATGTTGGGTTCTAATGTTGATTTGATCATTGAATTTTGGTCATTTTCTACCAATATTCTACAACACAAATACAACATTGAAACAACATGCTTTTTGACAACCTTTAATCAATGTTGGGTTGTGACGTTGATTAGACCATTGAAATGTGGTCATTTCCCAACCATAATTC